>NC_069503.1:292801620-293164120 GCF_027579735.1 Bombina bombina | reverse complement strand
TAGGGGTTCATCACAATCCTGCAGAAAAAAACATAAATCCACATAGACGTTAATGGTGATGTTCGGTTGATAATCATTTGATACATTTTTCTAAAGGACAGTTAACCCTTTCCACAATGTTAATCAACTCAAGTGGCATCTGTGTAAATGTAAGTTTACTATACATAAGATATTATTGCACTAAATTAAAATAGTATGCCCCTTGTCTGTCTCAACAGTCACCATATATTGAATTTAATAATATTAGTTTGTTTAGATTCTATATATATTTCATGTATTGTGTGTGTGGTCAAATCATTTATCAGTCACAAATGTCTCTATTGTTCAGCAATAAATAGTTTCTTTGTAACAGCCTTACAGACTGTAGAACATATGTCTAATAGTCATGGATTATACTGATTAAAAATTTATAAATAAGGAAGCTATTTAAAAATTTATTAAGACAGTTAAACTTTAGAATGATATCAAGTAGGGAGCCTTAGAAAACAGCACTGCATACAAATAGAATTACAATTTCATTTATTTTAATGTCTCAAACTTTTTTTAGCAGAAAGAAAATGTATTCTTCAAGTATTCTATTTTATCAACACAATTTGCAAGAGAGCACATAGACATTGGATTAGTGAGTTCTAATACATTCTAGCATTTACAATATTTTTAGATCTCTTTTTGTTTTGTCTGTCATTGGATTACAGTCCGTGAACATGTTTAACACTTTGTTGCAATAAAACTGTAAAATGCATTTGCCTTAAACAAGAACTACAATACATAATATAAACATGTATGGACACTTCATAATGTTATATTACTGTTAATATTGTATATAACTTTTATTCTACTTTATACAATTATGCTACAAGAGTAACTATAGGTTTTGATAATAAATAAGGAAAACTTACCTAAAAGCAGAAAATAAATGTTGCATCTTAACAAGCAGAATGTGCCACTGGAGTGCTCCATGAAAGCATCCTGTCCCATACAAATGTCACAGAGCTTTAAGTGTAAAGTCGCAGTGGAGGGCAGCTGCTGCTTTATTTGCTAGTGAAATCAGTAATCAGCTACAGACCCTATCCTACCCTGCCTCTTGCCTTAGGTGATTTGAATGTGTATACAAAATGACATGGAGAGAAGGAACACCTGTTAGATCCGTATCCACCATCAATATGCAGATAATGACTATTTTTATAGAGGGACCTGGAATAAACCAGCCCACAGTGGCCATGTGTAGGTTAGACTGAGCCTTTCAGGGCTTGGCTTGCATCCTTGCACTGCCTCAGTGTGCAACCAAACGTCACTTGAGTTCTTTAAAGTTGCATCTCTGCATTAAACAAGTTTTTTTTTGTTTTTGTTTTTTGTTTTTGAGATGACAAAAATGTAGCAGTTCATTTATGCATAAGCCTTGTACAAATATGTATCACGTCTGCATGACATTTTAGCATATTCTTAATACATTTTATCTCTATAAATACATTCTAAATATTACAGCGTCAAGCTCTTAAAGTGACCACTGCTCTTTGAAACACATTGATAACGTATGTAGCATGTTCTCAGTTTTGCCTTAAAGAGATATTAAAGCAATTTCATTATAAGAAATTAACCACTGGATTGAAAATAGTTATACATACATTGTGCATGTTTTAAAAGCATTTAACTTTAGTATTACTTATTATGATCTGTTTAAAAAAACAACATTCTTTGGGGTCAATTTATTAAAGACCGGGCGGACATGATTTGCTGTAGCGAATCATGTCTGCCTGGCATGAAATGCTTGTGCAATGCCGCCCCCTGCACATTCACGGGTAATTGGCCGCTAGCAGGGGGTGTCAATCATCCCAATCAGATCTTATGACCGCTGCTTCTTAACTTAGGTTTCAGGCGGACCTTAAACCTCGGGTGGAGCTAGCAGCATCGGCTGCTTGATAAATCTCCCCCTTTATCTTCAATATTCACTAGCTACGTTAAAGAGCCATGATATAGAAAAATACATGCTCTAACTAATTAGAATTTTAAGTCTATCGACCCTAAACTACTGTGTGTTTAACCACCACAAATGGGTTGAATACACAGTAGACGTGCTGCTAGGGACTTGCAGAGTACTGCTGGTCCTAAACAGAAACTGCTGCTGATCCAATCAGTAGCACAAGTGACACATCTGAGTCATGTGATTCAGCAGCGGGTTCTGTCCGGAACCAGCAGTGCTCTGCAGTTCCAAGAGACACTTCTACAGTGCGTTTAACACCTTTGCAGGTAGCTAGTCTTAATATTACATGCTCTAATGAATTAAAGCTTAGCATTTTCTGCTATTATGGCCCTTTAATGTCATAACTATATTGCGTTATATAAATTCAGTATTTCCAAGAGCAAAGGAAAGATAACTGCACTTGATAGTTTGAGATCACAATACCATGAGAACTAGAATGTTTTGTTTGTTGTTTTTTATTAAAAAGGGTCATTGTTCGCAAAATGTTTCTCTCATGTAAATGAAAAAATAGCAGTCAGAAAATGGTAAAACATTTTTTTAATGAAAATGGTAAAGTAAAAGCTGCTTAAATGTAAAGTGACACTAGCAGGAAGTGCATGATTTTGTGTAACTAAGTGAAAGCACTAAAGAGCTCACTGGTTAACAGGGACAACTCCCAGAGAAAAAATGTTTACTTATTAAGCAATAGATTACGAGTGGCGCACTATCTTTTGCGCGCAAGTGATATTGGGATTTTTAACCTTTTTACGCATTGGTAATAGCCCACATATTACAAGTTGAAAGTAAACAAGTATGCTCTAGTGCAATCACGATTTACACTAGTCCGATTAGTGCGACTTAAAGAAAAAGAAAGTTGCATTAAACAGAATTAAAAGTACAATTACACTTTTTTTTTTAATTATTAAAAAAGTTATAAGGGCTGAAATATATATATACACATATCTATATATAGAAAATAAAGTGGAAATCACAACATAATCGCACAGAAACAGTCTCTACGTGGATAAATAAGTCCAAAAGGTGCAATTAAATGAAAGCAACACCTTTCACCATCATCCAAGAGCAGGGTATCAAGCAGAGGTGTATGAAATCCACTTACCAGATTCAACCTCAATCATATGAGGTGAGAGTGATGCTCTGTCCAAGGGGAGAGGAATACACCTTCGATACGTCTGCAGTGTTGTCCCGTGGTGGAAGTCTGGTATCACCTTGTCATTGGTTGTTGAAAATCTCACCCGGAGCAAATCTATATAGACTAGACTTTTCTAGTGGGATGACAAAATAACACAATGGGTTTTTTCTCTTGGGTGTGTCTGCTTTAAGTCGGCTCTGATATTTTCTCTGTGTAGGATTCTAAACCATACATATATATTATTGATGGTATTATATACATTTATAGGGGCCAATTTAACAAACCATCAACCGGCCCCAATGCATATGTTTCCGCACGAGCCTTCAGGCTCGCCGGAAACAGAAGTTAAGAAGCAGTGGTCTTAAGACAGAAATCAACCCTATCAGATACGATCAGATTTATTGACACCCCCTGCTAGTGGCAAATCTGAAGGAGGGGCATTGCACAAGCAGTTCACCAGAACTGCTTGTGCAATAATAAATGCCGGCAGCGTATGCTGCCGGCATTCAGCGATGTCTGTCGGACAGATATTTGTTAAATCATCCCCATGGTATTGAACTTAGTATTAGGCACTCAAACCCAGGATGTCAGACAGGGGAGTAATATTTACATTTAGTATCAGGAGCTGACACTCCGTTAGTACCACTCTTGGCGACTTACCTCTAGCCAAGCTCCTCCATCCTGTCTGAACTCGCGAAGCAACAACATTCTAGCAAACAGTGGAGAACTGGAACAAAATGGCAGCAGCACTCAGCGAGGAAGCTCCTTGCGGCTGCCCAGCCCCCCATCCGCCCCGCAGATCCGGACGGCATTGTTCTCACACCCTGGTGGCAGCGCACCATCATGCGGCTTAGTTGGGAACTTGGGATGAAGAGATGAAGAGAAATCTGTGGCGGGACTCCAGGGCCTGGTTGCACCTACTGGGCCCAACCTAGAAGTTCCACCACTCAGTATAGGTATATATATATATATATATATATATATATATATATATATATATATATATATATATATATATATATATATATATATATATATATATATATATATATATATTCTTTTATATAGAAAAGAAGAACTTTTGTGTATTTTGTTCTTCAACTGGACATGAAAGTCAAAATTAATGGGACAGGAAAGTTACAATTAAATTTTCACGATTAAGATAGAACATGCAGTTTTAAGACACTTTTTTAATTTTTCAATATGTATTTTTATTGAGGCTTGAAGAGAAAAAGGCAGTACAAAAGTGCTAAACATATATATATCCTTTAGTTAATAGACATATTTTACAAACTTGACACATTAAAAATAGATCAATAGCGTTCCCTCTAAGGAGCGTGCTTGTGACCGTGCACACCTCTTTCCAAAGAAGTGCACAAGGCTATTAAAAAAGAAGGGACATCAGAGATTTTTTTTTTCATGGGGATTTTTTTAATGTTATAGTGTTGCACTATTTAGCAAGGAAAGTTTAGTTTGCAGGAAATTATTAGAGCTTGGAGGCATACTTACCTTGTAAGCTTAAAAGCTGCAATGCTGCCCTTGGTGCCTACACCTCATTTAATAGTAACTGAAATACAGACAGCAGAAGATAGCATTGGAGCTTCTCAGCTAATACAGTAAGAAAGCCTTAAAGGGACAGTCTACACCAGAATTGTTATTGATGAAAAAGATAGATAATCCCTTTATTATCCACTAGTCCTAAAGCCTGTGTACACGGGCCATTTTTTGCAGAGCGGTCCCACCCCTTGCTCTCTCTCTCCCCCTCTCTTTTGCTCAATCTCTCTCCCCCTCTATTTTGCTCTCTCTCTCTCCCCCCTCTCTTTTGCTCTCTCTCTCCCCCCTCTTTTGCTCTCTCTCCCCCCTCTTTTGCTCTCTCTCCCCACATAAAAATGCCATATACCTATCCTATAACGCCACTAGCCCACTGCAAGTACCTATCCTATTAACCCCTATACATCAACTACCCACCGCAAGTACCTATTCTATTAACCCCTATACCACCACAAGCCCACTGAAAGTACCCTACACTATTAACCCTAAAACGCCAAAAAATAACAACGCAAACTGACCCTACTCTACCGAATACCTAACCACCCTCTAAACTAAACCCCCTAAGTTGCCTTAAAAATAATACAAAATATAATTAAAAATATAATTAAAAATATATATGAAACCTAAACCAACCATAACCCAAAACTTAATGTAACCCTACTCTACCTAACACCTAAACCCCCCTCTAAATGAAACCCCCTAAGTTACATGGAAAAAAAAATCTAACTTACAATAAAATAAAAAATATAGGTTACAAAAAATAATAAAATTCAGTATCCAAAATAAAAAATCCACCATTATACCTAACACTAATCTGCATGCCCCAAAAAATAAAAAAACACCCAAAAAAAAATAAAACCTAAACCCTAACACTAAAACAAATAACAATAGTCCTTAAAAGGGCCTGCTCTAAAGATACTTCAGCTCTTTTACAAATTTAAAAGAAATACAAACAAGTAACCCCCACCCCCCAAAATAACAAATTCTACCTAAAAAACATATCCGATTACATTTTAATTGTTATGCAAATATTTAAATAATATGCATTCTACATTACAATGTATAATTGTAAATACTGAATATTTATATGTGGGGCCTTAGCTTCTACAGTTAGTTTTAGGTTATAGTAGTTTAGGGGTCAATGTTTAAATTATATGCATAGTCATGTACAATGCATATTATTTTAAGTATTGTATATATCTATAGACTAAAATATATTTAATAATGCTTTATATTATTTTAAACATAAACATATATTTTCAAATATATGTAATTATGTTTGAAATAATAGCAAGCAACCTTTAAATCCCTTTTAAGATATCTAAGATAGTTTAAATAATTGGCATTGTATTATTATTATCGGTTATTTGTAGAGCGCCAACAGATTCCGCAGCGCATGACAATACATATTTTGTCAAGGAGATGTGGTAAACACCGAAGGGCCGGCAAAACCTTGCTGGCCTAGCCGGACTCCTGGAACTGAGCGCCAGACCGGAATTAAGCCCTGGTCCAGCGCTTCTTAAAAGGGGTACCGATCGAGCAGGGTGCAGGGGATCAAGTCTTCCTTTTAGTATGTTGTCGGCAATTTAATGAGGCACATAGGGATACCACCTGATTGGGGTGCTTCATTCTGGGAGGAATGGGGGACACTTCAGTTCCAGGAGCCTGGCTAGGCCAACAAGGTTTTGCTGGCCCCCGGCTGTTGGCCACCGGCGTTTTAGCACATCTCTGTGACACATCAATTAAACATTGATTATAATATAATGGGGAGGTTTACTATTTAGTATAGTGTATTATAGTGAGGTATTTTTCTTACATTAGGCAGTAAGTTTGAGTTAGTTGGGGCTTTCCAGGGGAGTGTAGGTTAGACATTACATAAGTGTAGGTGGTATGAAGGACTTAGCTGGGCGTTTCAGGGGTGTGTAGGTTAGGCATGACATAGATGTAGGCAGTCAGGGGGAGTTAGCTGGGTGGTGCAGGGGGAGTGTAGGCTAGCTCTGACGTAGTTGTAGGCGGTTGGTGGGCGTTAGCGAGGTGGAGCAGGGGGAGTGTAGCTTATATGTGACGTAAGTATAGGCATTCAGGGGTAGTTAGCAGGGCGTGCTAGTGGGAGAAGGCTTCACTTTGATTCAGACATTGACACAAGATAGATATGTTTGAATCAGCAAAGTGTAGGTTGCGAGGAGAGCAGCAGCCATCGCCTGAGGTAGTTAATGTAGGTGTAATAAAACTTAGGTCCTGCAGGCAATATTTGGAATGTATGCCTACTAATTTTAGTTTCAGTGAGTGCACTGTCTGCACGTAGGGCCCCCCCTGGTTGCAGAAACATTCAGACAAGTGGGGATGTTGGTGATGCGGGTGATGACTTCATGCTCCCATTGACCTCTTTGGGGGAGACATGACCATTTGCTGGCAGTGCTCGGCCAGGCCCCTTTTTAAGAAAATCTCGACAGACCGTCGAACTGTGAGGCCAATGAGGCCAGTAAGACAGTTTCTCGAGTGTCTGTCGATGCTTTAAATATGGAAGCCTGAGTGTTTTTGTGTGTTAGTGTTTCTGTGTGAGTGTTTCTGTCTGTGTGAGTGTTTCTGTACTTCTCGACCTAAGCTCCCTTAGCAGCTACAGATGATCAAGATCCCTCATTTAAAAGATAAACACCCGCTCTTTCAAATGATAGTCGTCTTGAAATGCACCAAACCCACCAAAATAAAAGTTAAAGCACATACAGCATGGGTTTCACTAGGTAGAATATTTTAGGGACACATAATAATCTAAAATATATAAATCTAAAATGTTTATAGGTCCCAATAAAGTTTATTTTATAGTGTGAAGGTTCCTTTATTAAAAATATGTACATTTTGTCTAAATAGGCTAGTTGAACACTGTGATGTCAGAGATCACTTAGCACAAAAAATGTGCCTTTATTTCTGCACAAAGGGGACCTCTAATTCTTATTAAAAGCCCCAGAAGCCTGTATGGGTCCATCTTTTAAATTTGGATGCCCTTGATAATAAATTACGGCTAGATTACGAGTTTTGCGTTATGAGTAAAAAAGCAGCGTTAAGGCTCATAACGCTGCTTTTTCACTACTATTACGAGTCTTGTAGGTACAGCTGTCCCACACACTTTTTTGGCCGTACCGCAAATTAACTTACGCAATTTTCGTAAAGTCTTTTTTCAATGGGACTTCCATTGCGCCGATATTACAAGCTTTTTTTTTAGGCCAAAAAGTGAGCGGTACAGCTTATCCCGCAAGATTCGTATGCATTCTAAAGTCAGTAGTTATGAGTTTTACACTACAAAGCTGTAGCATAAAATTCATAACTAAAGTGCTAACAAGTACACTAACACCCATAAACTACCTATTAACCCCTAAACCAAGGCCCTCCCGCATCAAAAACACTAAAATAAAATTATTAACCCCTAATCTGCCGCTCCCGACATCGCCGCCACTATAATAAACATATTAACCCCTAAACCACCACAATCCCGCCTCGCAAACACTAGTTAAATATTATTAACCCCTAATCTGCTGTCCCTAACATCGCCGCCACCTACCTACATTTATTAACCCCTAATCTGCCACCCCCAACGTTGCCGCCACTATATTAAATTTGTTAACCCCTAAACCTAAGTCTAACCCTAACACCCCCTAACTTAAATATAATTAAAATAAATCTAACTAAAAATTACTATCATTAACTAAATAATTCCTATTTAAAAATAAATACTTACCTATAAAATAAACCCTAAGCTTGCTACAATATAACTAATAGTTACATTGTATCTAGCTTAGGGTTTATTTTTATTTTACAGGCAAGTTTGTATTTATTTTAACTAGGTAGAATAGTTGCTAAATAGTTATTAACAGCCAATAGAATGCAAGCTCAATCCTATTGGTTGATTGCATCAACCAATAGGATTTTTTCAACCTTAATTTCGATTGGCTGATAGAATTCTATCAGCCAATCGGAATCTAAGGGATGCCATTTTGGATGACGTCACTTAACGGAACCTTCATTCATTCAGATTAGGGTTTAATAAGTATAATGTAGGTGTCGGCGATGCCGGAGGTGGCAGATTAGGGGTTAATAAGTGTAAGATTAGGGGTATTTAGACTCAGGGTTTATGTTAGGGTGTTAGGTGTAAACATACTGTAAATTTCGTTTCCCCATAGGAATCAATGGGGCTGCGTTACGGAGCTTTACGCTGCTTTATTGCAGGTTTTAGGCTTTTTTTCAGCCGGCTCTCCCCATTAATATCTATGAGGAAATCGTGCACGAGCACGTACAATCAGATCACCGCTGACTTAAACAACGCTGGTATTGGAGTGCGGTATGGAGCTCAATTCTGCTCTATGCTCACTTCTTGCCTTTTAACGCCGGGTTTATAAAAACCTGTAATACCAGCGCTGTTGGTAAGTGAGCGGTGACATTAACGTGCAAGTTAGTACCGCACCCCTCATAACGCAAAATTTGTAATCTAGCCGTTAGTTAGGTGATCAGAGTAACAACCGTGGTCACCTTGCTATTTTCAATGTTATTTGAAAAGAATATACATTTTTAAAATATTTATTATTGCAGCCTTCTCATATATAATGATATTTAAATATAATAATAGTATATTCTGAATATGCTGGGCCTGATGAATTTAAAAAAATATATATAATTTACAATAGTGTTTCAATTTAAAGGGAGCTAACCCCCCAAAATGTTCTTTTATGATTCAGATAGAGAATACTTTAATTATATTATCAAATTTGCTTAGTTATCTTGTTAATCTTTTTTTTTTTTTTTTAAATATATATATTTATTAGTGGAATCCATGAGGGGTACAGAAAAAAGAAAAGGACAAAAGAAATAAACAAGGAGGGTATTTTACATGATGAATATACATATTTAAGGATTATAAATAAACATTTTCGGCTAGTAACATAATAACATAGACCTTTCCTGCTAAGTTATGCTCCAGCCAATTGACCATAAACTTACATAAAGACATTAAGTGTTAACTCAATCCTTCAAATCCCATACCTTCCTCAATAACGCAGAAGTACAATAATTCCTTCCCTATATGGATAATATTTTATTATATGCTATGCAGACAACATAGCATAAGCAATGTAGATCTGAGTGGGTAGATAATTTTCTTTTGCATATCCAATGGCTGTGAATATATAAATATTTCCCATTTTTTAAAGAATCTATCAACTTCCTTGGTTTTATCTATCTCCAATAGACATTGTTCTATCGTCATTAGTTTAAAAATCTGATTCTTTACTTCAGATACAGCAGGCAGTTTTTTCGAGATCCATGTTTTCAATAATAAAAACCTAGCCGTCCCAATAACTACTTCAATAAATTCCTTATTATTGACCTTTTCTTTTTTATCTGGGGGGAGCAAAAAGAATACTAAGGCTCGATAAATCTTAATCTCTTTTTTTAATATTCTTGATAGGCAGAAACTCATTCTGTTCCAAAATTGTTTCATTAATGTGCATTTCCAGAAGTAGTGCACAATATCAGCCCCCTTACTGCCACATTTGACACATTTATCTTGTGTTTTGTTATTCCATCTTGCCATGATTTTTTCGTTTTGCCCAAGCAAACAGACTGACTTTTTTGAAATAAATAAAGATCTGAATAGGTTCTACAGGAACATTAAATTGAGAGTACAATTTGGTGATGTGAGTGCAAAGCATAACACCCCCGATAAAGATTCTGGGAACTGGACTCTTAAAAAGTTGGGTCTATGGAAAAAGAGTAATTATACACCATTAATCCATAACGATAGTATAAATACGTTTATACAACTTGTGAATTTAGACGTAAATAAATTACAACACCAGGTCCTTAGAGATGGTAAGAAGGTAAAAAGTAATGTAAATAATGTTGAAAAGAAAGCATTACAGTCCTTTCAGGGTAAATTGAAAAATGTTATCCTGAAGGGAGCCGATAAGGGAGGTGCATCTGTGGTTATCGATAGACAGTACTACATTAGGGAAATCAGACAACAACTGGATGACCCTGAAACATATAAGAAATTGTCACAAAATCCTGTTCACAGGATACAAAAAGAATTATTGGCCTGCCTGGAGAGGGCAGTAAAGGTTGGGGTGATTGACTTAAAATTGAGAGATTTTTTATATAATAAGTCACCAAGAACACCGGTTTTTTATACTATACCAAAGATTCACAAAAACCTTGCTGCTCCCCCAGGCAGGCCAATTATTTCCAGTATAGATTCTGCCTTTTCTAATGTATCTATTTTTATTGACAAATTGTTGCAGCCTGAGGTCGTAAAATGTAGTTCATACATCAAAGACACAGGTGATTTTTTGCAAAAGGTGAGAGAATTGCATTTACCTAGCGACCGCTTTGTATTGTATACATTAGACGTTAAAAGCCTCTATACCTGCATAAAGCATGAGACAGGTATGGGGGTTATTAAGAAAATTTTACATGTAAATGGGGGTTATACCCCACAACAAAATGTTTTCATAGAAGAATTATTGGGCTTGATTCTGTACTGGAATTACTTTATGTTTCAGGATGATTGGTACATACAGATAAGAGGTACAGCCATGGGGTCCAACGTGGCCCCATCATACGCCAATTTGTTTATGAGCATGATTGAAGAGAATATAGTTTATGAAAATAAATGGTTTAAAGACTATGGAGGAGCCTGGTGGCGCTTCATAGATGATATATTTGGCGTATGGTGGGGCCCCGTGGACTCCCTGGTTCAATTTGTAACAGACCTTAATTCTTCTGTGAGAAATTTGGAATTTACACTGAATTACAGTGAGGAGAGTATCATGTTTTTGGACACTAGAGTGTATAAGAAAGGTCCTAAATTGGAATTTGATTTATATTCAAAAGAAACAGATAGGAATACATTGCTAGAATTCAATAGTTTCCATCCACGTCATTTGGTAGAATCCTTACCTAAGAGTCAGTTGATGAGAGTCCACCGTATCGTGTCAGAGACAGATAATCTAAATAAAAGGATTAAAGAAATGCAAGAAAAATTCCGCAATAGAGGTTACCCCCAACATGTATTAGATAAATGCAGCAATAACCTTACCACTAATAAAGATCATAAGGAGAAGAACAAGAGAATGATTTTTACATCACAGTTTAGTGCCCATGGGAGGCAAATAGCTAAAATCATTAATAAACATTGGCCTATTTTACAGAGGTGTAATAATGACATTGTTGAATTTAAAGAGAGACCAATTATGGCCTATAAAAGGGTAACGAATTTGAGGGACTACTTTGTGAAGTCTGACATAGGACCAGCTAAGCAGTTACAGCAGAGTCATTTAACTAAGAAGAATATAGGATGTTATCCTTGTTTAGGATGCATTAGTTGTAATTCAGTAATAAGGGGCAAAGAGTTTGTTCACCCTAGAAGTGGTAAAAGGTACACTATTAGGAATTTCTTTACTTGTGACACCACATATGCAATTTATTTAATTAAGTGTCCGTGTTCCCTCATCTATATTGGAGAGACGGTAAGAAAAGTGAAAGATAGGCTTAGCCAGCACCGCTCCAATATTAGATGTGGGAACAGGGAGGCACCTGTATCCAATCATTTCCTAGAGAAAGGACACAGTATCAGTCAACTCCGATGGCAGGTTATAGACTATGTGGGTCCGCAGAGAATGGGTGGTGACCGTGAGAAAATATTGAAACAAAAAGAAATGCATTGGATTCATAGATTGGGATCATTAGTACCACATGGTATGAATAGGGACTTTGATTGGTCAGTCTTTTGGTGAAGAATAGGTTTAATTAAATTTGATTTATAATGGTATGTAGATATGTAGTACTGCTATCAGGGTTAGTTATAACTGCTTTAAATGTTGTAGGATAGTATGTCTGCTGTAAAAATGTTTAAACTATGTATCTCGAACAAAAAGTATCTTGTTGCAAATTGTATAAATTTTGAAAGTTTGAAGAGTAAGATATTTTGTGCAGCAGGTGGCGCTCAAGAGTAAAATGTATTGGCGCCAAGATAACTGTTTAAAAGAACCACCTCTGAGTATTTTATGTATAGCATGATTAAGTGACAGTAGTCACGAAACGTCGCTCTATCTTTTGTCAATAAAGATACTTTTTTTAAGCAAATTGTGCTGTGGACATTCCCATGTTGCATATTGCTATAGTGGAATTGGGCAGATTTCCACGGTCGACACGAGCACAGTATTTTGCCTGGCAGCTGTTCTACATATTGCTGTGAATCTTGCCATGATAGAGGGGGTAAGATATGCTTGATTTAGTATATTAATATGTGCTTCTCTAATGTTAGTAGCAATGAAGATCTTATTAGTTCTCATGATACTACTTTGTATGTATTCTTCATTACATTCTGTTAGTCCCTTCAGATGCCATTTCTTAACAATCAATTGCAGATTTAAGTTGCCCTCCTGTCTTAATGACTCTTTATACCTTTTTTTTATGGAAAATTTTTCCATTTTACATAGATCCAGGATATGCGTAAGTAAAGGCCAACCCCATTCATTATTTTGATTGTGTAGTAGTTTGTTAACGAGATCTCTTAATTGTAAGTAAGCAAAGAAATCTTTGCTAGGGAGGTCAAATTCACCTCTTAGCTCTTCAAATGTTTTGATCTGTGCTGTATCCGAAGTAAAATTAATCATTTGACTAATATTTATTAAATCCTTTCTTTTCCATCTATGAAAAACTGCAGATTTTAATGCTTCTGGAAACGGAGGATAGCCGGTTATTGCTAAGAAATTAGAGACTGTAAAATTAACTTTTAATTTCTTACAATATTGTTGCCAAGCTTTGATAATGCCGAAATATGAGCTGAAATTTTTAATCTTCTGAGGGATATCTTTAGTTTGCGTATGTAATAGCGCTTTGAGTGTATAAGGTTTCACAATCTCTTCTTCTAATAGTTTGTCTGTAAAGTATTCTTTATCTATTAGCCATTCAGCTGCTATTTTGACCAGACATGCTAGATTATAGTTCCCAATATCTGGTAGTGCATAGCCCCCGTATTCTTTTGAATATGATAACATTTTTAATGATATCTTTCTCCTTTTATTTCTGTTATATTTTTATTAAATACTGTAATATCTGCCTTCTTTAAAAGGAGAGGTAGATTCTGTAATTTATATAGGATCTTAGGGAAGATGATCATTTTAATTAGCCCAATCTTTCCCGATAGAGTTAATGGCAAGTGTTTCCAGGCATTTAGCTGGAGATATATCTTCTGAAGGATTAAAGTTAGATTTAAATCATACCAACATTTTGGGTTCTTACTTAAATTGATGCCTAGATACAAAATTTGGTCCACGACTTTAAATGGGCTTTTATACGAGTCCTTATATTTGTTGAGCCATAAGAGTTCCGATTTATTAATATTAACTTTATAGCCTGAAAAAGAGCTATATAGTTCTATAATTTCCATTAATTTTGGAATATTGGACTTACTATTTCTTAGAAAAATCAGGATATCATCCGCATATAGTAGAATTTTTTCTTCTATATTTTTAAATAAAACTCCTTGTAGTGCCTGATGGATTTTAATCGCTAACGACTCAATCGATAAGTTAAATAGGAAGGGAGATAGGGGGCAGCCCTGTCTAGTACCTCTTTCCAATATTATTTCTTCAGAATCTATCCCATTCACCGAAATTTTTGAGACCGGATTATTATAGATAGTTTTAATAAAATTCACGAATGGTCCTGAGAAACCAAATTTGAGCAGAGACATAAAAAGATGGTCCCACTGCACTGCGTCAAAAGCGTTGTCAGCGTCTAGAACTACTATAGCAGCGTCCTGATTTAGTTTATGAGGTTTCTCCGATTGATTCGACAATTCTTTAAAATATTCAATAATGATACATGCTTTACGAATATTTACTACAGAGCTTCTACCATTCATGAAACCCACCTGATTGGGGTGTATAATATTACCCATAATATTTTTTAGTCTTTCTGCTACTATCGTAGCCAAAATCTTATAGTCTACATTAAGTAGAGAAATAAGTCTGTATGAATCTACCCTCTCGGGATCCCTTCCTTTTTTGAAAATCATAATTGTAACCGCTCTAGAGAAGTTCTTTGACATTGCGCCATTCTCTATGTAGTAGAAGTTGAATAATCTAGTCAAATATGGGACAATTTCTTTATTTAATATTTTATAAAATTCGTCTGGGAGCTGGTCTGGCCCGGGGGCTTTATTTAATTTAGCTTTATTTATTATTCCCTCTACTTCTTCTAAAATTGGGGAGTTAATCTTTTCAATTTCATCTGCTGACAGACTTGGCGTTACAATAGTTTCCCAGAAAGATTCCTTCTTAACAGTATCAACCTCACAAGCACTGTAAAATTTTTGAAATGTATGGTGAAAGATCTCGTTAATCTCTGTGGGGTTATGTAGGAGTGTGTTATCTACTCTTATTGCCGATATTATACTATTTTTCTTTTCAGATTTCACTAGTCTAGCTAAATAACCGCCTGTTTTATTCCCAAATTTCATATATTTTGCTTTTTTTTAAGATCCTCTCTAGTTGCTTCTCGTTAATAGAATAAGTCTCTTTCCTGTTTCGCCTGTATATATTTTAACTAATTATTCTTTGATCCACACTGAAGATATCTATTGAACATATTAGTTAATTGGTTAGTGAGTTGTTTTTCTCTCTACTTTCTTTTTTTTAAAATCTAGTCATGAAGCTTATTATTTCTCCCCTTAATACAGCTTTTGCTGTTTCCCAAAGCGTTTCTAATCTATCTTCATATTCTCTGTTTAAATTTAGAAAAATATGCCATTTTTCTTTTAACATAGCTACAAAGGATGAATTTTTAACATATATTTGGGGAAATAAAAAGAGTTTCTTTTATGACTACTAGTTTTTATATTGTCTAATGAAAATTCTAGTGTGATGGGTGCGTGGTCAGAGATTGCAAAATCCTTTATATCAGTCTTAGGTTCTATTTTAAGCATAGAATCAGATACTAAGAAATAATCAATCCTAGAGAGTGATAATAATGATTTAGAAAGACATGTAAATTTTTTAACATCAGGGTACTGGGCTTGCCAAATATCAGATACTTTGAGTGTTTTTTAAATGTGTGTAAAATTATCATTTCCTTCGCTATTCTATAGTCCTTCCCTCTACCTTTTGTACTTTTCCTATCTATCGGAAATTTAGGCGTTAGGTTGAAGTCACCGGCTATTATTAAATTTGTCTCTATGTGACTCAGCAGTAATGCTTGAAGTTTCCCCCAGAAGTCCATATCTAAATTATTTGGGCCATAAACATTGCATTTAGTATATATCTTCTTCTTAATTTCTATTTGCATTATAAGAAAGCGGGCGTTTACATCTAATTTTACCTCTAAAATTTTATAGTCTAAATTTTTACTCAACAGAATAGCGACTCCTTTTTTCCTTTCTGTGCATGGTGTAACTACTATTTCTTTTACCCAATTCATTTTCAGTTTAGCTGCTTCAGCTGCAGAAAGTCTGACCTCTTGCAATAATGCAATATCAGTATTGAATTTTGTCAGATGTTTAATAATTGTCTTTCTTTTGATCGGTGAAACAATTCCCCCAACATTCCAAGATGTAAAATAGATTGACTGTTTTAAACCTGGAGCCATATCATTTTATTAGTGATATAACCACCTTAGTTGCTCTATTACTATTATTAAATCTATGTATATTGAGAAGGCTGAGGGGGAAGGGAAGAGAAGGAAAAAAAAGAAAAAAAGAAAAGAAATAAAAATCGTTTAGCACCATCTGGATATGCTTTATCATGACTTTCATAACCTTGTTGCAAGATATTGTGTAGCTTCTTCACTGGTCTGGAAAGATTTAAAACCTTCCTTATCCCCTATCTTTAAAATCGCAGGGTAAATTACAAACGCTTGTATTCCTTTTTGGATAATCTGTGAGCACAACTGGGACATTACTTTCCTTTTATTGGAAGTTTCCAAAGAAAAATCCTGAAAGATAAGAATCTTCCTATCCTCCAGTGTTAGCGGTTCTGAAAGTTTTTTATAGTATTTTAGAATTTCTAGTTTATCTTTATAGTTTAAAAATTTAGCTATTACAGGTCTGGAAAAAGATCTATTTGTATGCTCTTCTGTTACCAACTGTTTATTTAGGCCTAGTCTATGTACTCTTTCAATTATAATTTCTGGGCCATCCCTTGATATTCCTAGTCGTTTTGGGATTTCCTTTGTAATTAATGCCTCTAGATCTGGGTTTGTAAATTTTTCTGGTATGCCTATAAATCTTAAATTGTTCCTTCTCGATCTGTCTTCTGCTGAATCAACTCTCTCTTGTAGTTTTGTAATTTGCCCTGAAAGTGTCTCAATTATATTACTTTTAATACCCAGTTGATCCTCTAAGTCAGAGATTCGACTTTCTGCCTCTCCTAACCTCTGATTAAATTGTTTTACTTCATTTGAGATTGCTGAAAGTTCTAACCTTAATGTGTCAAACTGAGGCATCATTAGGGCTGATATCTGATTTATTAGCAGTTGTGTATCTATATTAGAATGCGTTACAGTCAGGCTTTCTGAGCTTTCTTGTGTTTGTTCTTTAACATTTTTATTCCTATTTCTCTCTCTATTTTTAGCTGCCATAGTGATTGGTGATTTATCTTTCAGATTATGGACAAATCTGTCCATTTATCTTAATCTGCTCCCTTAAAGTGGGGGTTATCAGTGTAAGTGAGAAAAATAAGTGAGTGTTTATTAAGACAAGTAAAGCAGTGAAAAAAGAAAAAGGGGAGACTCCCCGGTAAGGAAGAAAAAAAAAAAGGAGTGGAAGGTACTTGAAGGTCAACAAGCGACCTCTAGAAAACGTGACAAGAGTGATAAATCTCAGTGACTATTAGTGATAAGTGAAAAAAAAAAAAGTGTACACACTATTGTGAAAAGGAGGGAGTCTTGTACCTTTTAAGCACTGAATACTGTTTACAGTGTTTTAATGGGCAACACGACAGATTTACTGATAGCTAACCTTAGCTCTTTGCATTCTAGGCCCTTGCTTTCTTATGTGCACGTGCCACAATCACATTACCATAAGTCATTGACCTAAAAAATCTACACCTATACACAAATAAAAAAAGCGATATTTGTCAACCTCTGTATGGCTTTCTTTTTTTTTTCAACGATTTACACAATCCTAGACTAGATCAAGAGATTAGCATGACATATTGTGTAAGACTTGACTAACACACTCTGTTAAGCCTCTACAATAAATTCACAGTGTAGAAAACAGAAAAAAAAAAAAAAAAAAAAAAAAACCAGAAACAACAATATATATACAAATATTGCAGATCTTCTATATAGTCAGGGCAAGATTATCTTAAAAGGCAAGACCTGATAATGAGTAGATTATAGTGAGACAGGTCTACAGCTTATTTTTCTTATTTGTATATAGTAAGATCATTTAGAAAACAAGATTAGACTTTTAGTTCTTTCTTATTAAGGCCCAGATTTTTCATTTAAATCTATAAGCAGTCAACGATTATTTATTGAACACTGTTTCAAATGTTAACCATAAATATCATCATAGAAATATAGATCTACACATAGTGTATAGATAACTAAAGAATTTTACTGAGAAAAGCTTTTTTAAGCTAGAAAACATTATTCCAGAAAATTGTGTGCAAATTATCTTGGCTATAGCTACAAAAACTTCTTTATCTAAAACATTTAGTATAGCTTCCTGAATCAGAACAGGCCTAAGATCAGCTTTCCACTGGATACTTATCAAACCCAGATGAGATTTTTTAAACTTATACAATTAAGTCTTAGAGCTCCCAGCTTTCATAGCTGAAAATTTTAAATGTTCACAGTAGGGAACTTTTTTCTTCTTTAAGAAGGAGCTTTTTCAACAATTATTGAGACTTTTATCCTTCTAACTCTTCTAGTGATGATTCTAGATAGATTCCACAGTATCAATTAAGAGAGTTTCTCTAATAAAGCACACCCTCAGGTCCTGTGGACTTTTCCTGTATTCCTTTCAATTTATTTTAACGTTCTTTACTTGACTATTGTACAAAGTTTTTCTGGGATTTAAGATTCCCTTGCAAGATGGATGTAAACAGCAGGGGAGTAAGGAAAGAGAGACAAACGTTCACTGTAACATGAGTGTAAGCCTCTTCACTGGGCTTAGTACTGTGCTGTAATGCTGATGTCTTTGAGACACTGGGAAGCGCTAGCACCATTTAATTTATTAGCATTTTTCATGGCATGCCATCAAGATAACCTGACGAATTTCTCCAAGAGTGGAAGGAATTTATTAGTATACTCTTCTAGGGTGTGCAACTTCACTGGGGTCTTGAGAAAAACAAACAAGCGTCCATCAACACTTTATGCGCTTTATGCCACCAGACTTCCATGCAACATTTAACCCTTACAGCCTTCTCTGCCTTTGCGACTAGCAATACTAGCCTTATCCTTGACAGCCTTATTTTATACAAGATAGCATGTTCCCTAGCGCTTCTTTTACCACAGCCAGTGCACATAAAATATCATCTCTTGTTGTTCACCCAGACTTTAAGCTTTATACTTTACATGCACACAGTATAATCCAGAGACAAGAGAAGAAAAAACACTTATCTTTATTTTGCAGCGTTCGTGTGCTTGGCTCCAGCGTATTTTTCCCCAATTGTATCATTCAGAAGGTGCTGCTTCAGCTACGAAGCTTTTCCAAGCAAATGGCAGACTCGGCGGAGTATCAATATACTCGTGTTCATGTACCACTTCCAGCGTGTGCTTCTTGGCACCGGCACCCGGTCTCTGTTGATGCTCCTGGCTGGCTTGTGGCACATACGCCCGGCTCCGATATCAGGCAAGGGCTTGGAACTATCGGGTTAGCTTTTCCTCGGTCAGCGCGACTCGTTCGCGCTCTGCTGCCGTAAGTCCCGCCCACCGGAAGTCTCCAATCAGTTATCTTGTTATTCTTAGTCGAAGAGATATCTAGACAGGTAGCGTGTACATGTCTGGAACACTACATCAATGTTTCTCAACCCGCGGTCCTCAAGTACCCCCAACAGGCCAGGTTTTTATTATAGCTGAACCAGTGGACAGTTGAAATAATCATCTTATGGGTGAGAGCAGGTTAGTAACCCTGGTTACTGATCAGCTGATTACTTCTGTCAGGGCATCTGTAAATGTCAGTGGAAAATACATATATATATATATATATATATATATATATATATATATATATATATATATATATATATATATATATATATATATACACATATGTATATATATAATATAAGATAAAATAAGTATGAAATCTCTCAAATAGTAAGTTTGAGCATGCTCATTCATCACACTCTATGTATTCCACATCTGAGAACAAAGGATTGCTTCCAAAAATGCCCCGCTGAGGTGTAAAGTTAAAATTCCTATCAGATTGTCACTGACCCCTATTTTGTGTGTTGTAAATCTTGGATTTGCAAACATCTTCAAAGAAAGGACATCTAAGAACAAGATTATCAGATAGATAACCCCATACAGTGATATACAGACACAATGTCTGAGAAATTACTGGATTTCTTGTTTGAAGCCTAATGAAATTCATAAAAACCAGAGTTTTGCTGAAGAAATGACTATGTGTCACCTATGTGCTAATTACCCCTGCTAAAACTAAATACGCATAGAACATACAACTTTCCAGACATGGACATTAGATTTTAAATAGCAGAATGTATACTGAAAAAGTCATATAACTGATTTGTCTATAACTTTCAAAAATACTCAGGTAACACCTATATGTATATATATATTCATCTGGGATATATTATATTAAATAAATAATTGATGTATTTAATAATAACTACATTGATATACACAAATACTGACCCATTGAATTAAAGATAAACACATTTTTCTCTGTTTTCCAGAAATCTAGTGAAGATTATAAGAGCAACTGATGTGGAGATGGAATCTCTAAATAAATATCTATGATGTATAAATGCTAGAATAATTTCAAAATAATATCTGTCCTTTGTTTTACAGGAAAACAAGATGACCTGTGAATCTGGATCATAAACAAGATTCATGCATTCAGGATTTATTAGAAATATGAAATATACTATATTCATGTTGGGATGCAGTGCAGTACTGAATATGAAATATGCTGTGGTTTTATATATATAAAAAGGAAGAAATAACCAAATGCTATTTTTAAATTGATTTCAAGATAATAATAATGTAATGTTAAAAACATACTGTGTTTCATATTAAAATAATCAGAATGAATAATGTGACATAGTCCAGTACATTTGAACATATAACTTATTAATATAAAGAAATTATAGCATTTTAACCCCTTAATGACCACAGCACTTTTCCATTTTCTGTCCGTTTGGGACCAAGGCTATTTTTACATTTCTGCGGTGTTTGTGTTTAGCTGAAATTTTCCTCTTACTCATTTACTGTACCCACACATATTATATACCGTTTTTCTCGCCATTAAATGGACTTTCTAAAAATACTATTATTTTCATCATATCTTATCATTTACTATAAAAAAAATTATAAAATATGAGGAAAAATGGAAAAAAACACACTTTTTCTAACTTTGAACCCCAAAATCTGTTACATATCTACAACCACCAAAAAACACCCATGCTAAATTGTTTCTAAATTTTGTCCTGAGTTTAGAAATACCCAATGTTTACATCTTCTTTGCTTTTTTTGTAACTTATAGGGCCATAAATACAAGTAGCACTTTGCTATTTTCAAACCATTTTTTTTTCAAAATTAACGCTAGTTACATTAGAACACTAATATCTTTCAGGAATCCCTGAATATCCATTGACATGTATATATTTTTTTTTAGAAGACATCCCAAATTATTGATCTAGGCCCATTTTGGTATATTTCATGCCACCATTTCACCGCCAAATGCGATCAAATACAAAAAATTGTTCACTTTTTCACAAATTTTTTCACAAACTTTCAGTTTCTCACTGAAATTATTTACAAACTGCTTGTGCAATTATGGCATAAATGGTTGTAAATTCTTCTCTGGGATCCCCTTTGTTCAGAAATAGCAGACATATATGGCTTTGGCATTGCTTTTTGGTAATTAGAAGGCCGCTAAATGCCACTGCGCACCACATGTGTATTATGCCCAGCAGTGAAGGGGTTAATTAGGGAGCATGTAAGGAGCTTTTTGGGGTAATTTTAGCTTTAGTGTAGTGTAGTAGACAACCCCAAGTATTGATCTAGGCCCATTTTGGTATATTTCATGCCACCATTTCACCGCCAAATGCGATCAAATTAAAAAAACGTAAAATTTTTCACAATTTTAGGTTTCTCACTGAAATAATTTACAAACAGCTTGTGCAATTATGGCACAAATGGTTGTAAATGCTTCTCTGGGATCCCCTTTGTTCAGAAATAGCAGACATATATGACTATGGAGTTGCTTTTTGGTAATTAGAATGCTGCTAAATGGCGCTGCGCATCACACGTGTATTATGGCTAGCAGTGAAGGGGTTAATTAGGTAGCTTGTAGGGAGCTTGCAGGGTTAATTTTAGCTTTAGTGTAAAGATCAGCCTCCCACCTGAAACATCAGACCCCCTGATCCCTCCCAAACATCTCTCTTCCCTCCCCTACCCCACAAATGTCCCCGCCATCTTAAGTACTGGCAGAAACTCTGCCAGTACTAAAATAAAAGGTATATTTGGGCTTTTTTGTGCATTTTTTGTTAGCATATTTACATATGCTTCTGTGTAGGGATCCCCCTTAGCCCCCAACCTCACTGATCCCCCACTAAACAGCTCTCTAACCCTCCCCCTCTGACTTAATGTGCGCCATCTTGGGTACTGGCAGCTGTCTGCCAGTACCCAGTTTAGTGAAAAAAATGCTTTTTTTAAATAAAAAATGTCCCTTTTCTGTAGTGTAGCTTTCCCCCCCCCCCAAGACCAACCCCCCACCCCTTCCAGATCCCTTAGATGGTTAAAAAAAAAAATGTTTATTTAATTTTTTTTTTACTTTTCTTTAACTTTTTTTCTGTAGTGTAGCGGTTCCCATCCGCTCCCGCCCCATGCACGCTCCCGCCCGCCACCCCCCGTGCACGCGCGCGCGCCCGTGCACGCCCCCGTCGGCTCCGCTTCCGATCCCGTCCCCCTCCACCTTACGCAACTCACCGATGGCCGCCCACCCGCCTCCCAAGTCGGCTCCCACCCACCAACGATACCGGCCATCGATGTCCGGTGCAGAGAGGGCCACAGAGTGGCTCTCTCTGCATCGGATGGCCAGACAGTGTTATTGCAGGATGCCTCGATATCGAGGCATCGCTGCAATAACCGGAAAGCAGCTGGAAGCGAGCAGGATCGCTTCCAGCTGCTTTCCACACCGAGGACGTGCAGGGTACGTCCTTGGTCGTTAACTGACATCCTTTAGAGGACGTACCCTGCACGTCCTCGGGCGTTAAGGGGTTAAATACACATTTTAAAGAATTTTTTTTTTTCTCCAAAGAGCTTTATTAAAGTATAATCAAATGTTACATGCTTTTCAACTTTTTTCAGTGATACATTCAATAAGTAAGTCAAAATAACAGTTCAAGTCATTATGTACACATGTAAATCATTTGCTGTGGGGTTATCAGAGACATATTGATATGCACACATCATATATTACAAGTAAAGTCTTAGGAGTTCATGATGTGTCCTAAGTGCATTTTAATGATTAGAGTCCTAGTAAGCTAAAAGTGCACTAGGCCTGTTGTTCTGCAGCCATCACTGGCTCACACGTTGAGCGTTAGGTTCAGAAGGAAGATGAATAAACAGCATATCAACTGTATATAAAGAATCACAAACTGCTTACATACCCATTGCTTGTTGTTGTATAGTTCTCACAAACAATTAACACTGAAAAGGGGGCAGGATGTCTATGTTATCGGCTAAAATGTCCTGCACTATGTCTATGTCTTGTCCACCGTTCTAGCATTATCTCATGTGTGTCTACAGTACCCTGTTGGATGTGGTGGTATCTTTCTAAATGGATCAGCATGTCTACCTGTTTTTGCCATTCCACAAAGGTGGGTGTTACTCTGGATTTCCAATGTTTTGGGATCAAAAGTTTGGCCCCATTCAGCATGGTCAATAACAGTGCCTTTTCCGCCTTACAAGCCAGCTTGGGCAATGATAAGTATAACAGTGTTTTTGGACTGTTTTGAACTGGTTTCCCCAAGACTAGCTCTATGTGGCTGAGTACCCCAACCCAGAAGTTGTCTAGCCTAGGGCAATCCCACCACATGTGTGTTGGTGTGCCCTCTTCCCCGCAGTCTCTCCAACATTTGCCCGATGCCTGCTTGTATATCCGCTGCAGCCTACTTGGGGTGAGATACCATCTTGCTAAACATTTGTAACTGGATTCTTGCACTCTTGGGGAGATCGAGGTTGTTTTAGCTATCTGGAAGGCTGTCTGCCAGTCTCGATGTGCCATTCCCTTTCCCACGCCTTTGTATAGGAGGGGAGTGCTTGTGTGTCTTCTACAAGGAGAAGTTTGTATAGTAAGGAAATTGCGTGGGCTGTTGGTTTGTCTTTCATGCATAGATTCTCAAATGTAGTAGGCGCTCTGGTTAGGCAGTGTCTATGTCGATGCGTCGCGAGATAGTGATTTAATTGTGTATGTGAATACCAGTTCATAGCTAGGTTGGACATCTCTTCCGTAATCTCTGGATATGGTTTGAGATTGTGTCCACTGGTCAGTGACATGATAGTGCAATCTTTGAAGGGTGTGTCAAAAGTTGTCCTATTTTCCAAGCGGTTCCACAGCATTGCAGCATTTTGGTATATGGGGGTCAGTGGTGAATGTTTAGTAGATATGTGCGTAGTAGTATGTGTTATCTTATCCCACACCGTGTAGAAGTCCACTAGTAAAGGATATGTTGTCGTCGCTGTGTGTCTGTCCTTCACTAAGATCCAGGCTCCTAGGCCTGCATTCTTTGTATCCAGTATGTCGCAATCCAACCGAACCCACTTTTTGTTAGTGTCATTGGAGCACCAGTCCAGTAGTCTGTTTAGTGTGATCGCCTGTTTGTAGGTTTGGATATTTGGAACCCCGAGGCCGCCTTTGTCCCTGGGCAAATATAATGTTTTCTTAGCTACTCTGGGTCTAACCCCCCCCCCCCCCCGGATATACTGCTCTATTATATTTTGCAGTTTTTGTAGGTAATTCCCTGGGAGTGGAATTGGCGTGGTTTGGAGCAAATAAAGCAATCTGGGGATCACATTCATTTTCACAACGTTAATCCGTCCAACCAAGGAAATTGACTTGTTTTTCCAGCTGGACAGATCTGCTACCAGTGCAAGCTCCAATTTTTTGAAGTTTTCTTGGAAAACAATCTGAGGGTCCGGGGATATATATATTCCCAGGTATCTCATCTTATCCTTTTGTAGCTTCAAAGGACAGTTACGCAGTGCTGTGCTTAACTCTTCTATGCTATATGTGATATTGAATATCTCTGACTTCACTACGTTAAGGTGAAAGTTAGCGAATTGCCCATATTCTTTAAAGGTGTCTAGGATTCTGGGGAGGGATGTTTCTATGCTAGTCAATGTCAACAGGACATCATCCGCGTATAATGCCAATTTGTGTGTGCATGATCTGGTCTGTAATCCCAAAATCTGCATGTCTTCTCTGATCTTCTGCGCCAGCGCCTCTATTGACATGGCAAAGAGGAGCGGCGAAATTGGGCATCCCTGTCTGATTCTGTTTCTGATAGAAAATCTATCAGATAACAGGCCATTCACCTTCAGTCTTGCGGTGGGATTCTTGTATAACGCGAATATTTGCCCTATAAAGGTCTCACTGAATTTCATTTTAATCAGGACCGCTCTTAGGAATGGCCAATGTACCCGGTCGAACGCATTTTCGGCGTCGGTCGAGACCAGTATTAGGGGTATGCATTGTTGTTGGGCGTGTGTTACCAGTTGTAGCACTTTTAGCGTGTTATCTCATGCTTCCCTACCTGGTACAAACCCTACTTAATCCGGGTGTATCAAAGCAGGAAGGAATTTATTGATTCTTTTAGCTAATACCTTAGCGTAGATTTTTATGTCCACATTAAGGAGCGATATCGGGCGAAATTTCTCTGGCCTATCTGGATTTTTCCCCTGCTTGGGGAGGACAGTTATGTTTGCCTCCAGCATCTGGTCTGTGAACCCTCCTTCCTGTAGCAATGAGTTAAATAGGGATGTTAGGGGTTTCAGTAGATGGTGTGCATATGTTTTGTAATATTTAACTCCTAACCCGTCTGGCCCTGGAATTTTTCCATTTGGCATATTTTTAATGGCTGCCTTAAAATCTTCAGTTGTGATCGGCCTATCTAGGTACTCGGTATCCTCTAAGGAAAGGGTGGGTAGGTGGATGCCTTCTAGGTATTTGTCTAGGTCGGTTTGTGAACTATTGTTGTTGATGTTATAAAGTGTTTCATAGTACCGTCGGAATGTCTCTGCTATTTTCTCACTGTCTTTCTGTGTATGTCCTGTCGCGTCTGTCAGTGTATATACAGGGAGTGCAGAATTATTAGGCAAATGAGTATTTTGACCACATCATCCTCTTTATGCATGTTGTCTTACTCCAAGCTGTATAGGCTCGAAAGCCTACTACCAATTAAGAATATTAGGTGATGTGCATCTCTGTACTGAGAAGGGGTGTGGTCTAATTACATCAACACCCTATATCAGGTGTGCATAATTATTAGGCAACTTCCTTTCCTTTGGCAAAATGGGTCAAAAGAAGGACTTGACAGGCTCAGAAAAGTCAAAAATAGTGAGATATCTTGCAGAGGGATGCAGCACTCTTAAAATTGCAAAGCTTCTGAAGCGTGATCATCGAACAATCACGCCTTTCATTCAAAATAGTCAACAGGGTCGCAAGAAGCGTGTGGAAAAACCAAGGCGCAAAATAACTGCCCATGAACTGAGAAAAGTCAAGTGTGCAGCTGCCAAGATGCCACTTGCCACCAGTTTGGCCATATTTCAGAGCTGCAACATCACTGGAGTGCCCAAAAGCACAAGGTGTGCAATACTCAGAGACATGGCCAAGGTAAGAAAGGCTGAAAGACGACCACCACTGAACAAGACACACAAGCTGAAACGTCAAGACTGGGCCAAGAAATATCTCAAGACTGATTTTTCTAAGGTTTTATGGACTGATGAAATGAGAGTGAGTCTTGATGGGCCAGATAAATGGGCCCGTGGCTGGATTGGTAAAGTGCAGAGAGCTCCAGTCCGACTCAGACGCCAGCAAGGTGGAGGTGGAGTACTGGTTTGGGCTGGTATCATCAAAGATGAGCTTGTGGGGCCTTTTCGGGTTGAGGATGGAGTCAAGCTCAACTCCCAGTCCTACTGCCAGTTTCTGGAAGACACCTTCTTCAAGCAGTGGTACAGGAAGAAGTCTGCATCCTTCAAGAAAAACATGATTTTCATGCAGGACAATGCTCCATCACACGCGTCCAAGTACTCCACAGAGTGGCTGGCAAGAAAGGGTATAAAAGAAGAAAATCTAATGACATGGCCTCCTTGTTCACCTGATCTGAACCCCATTGAGAACCTGTGGTCCATCATCAAATGTGAGATTTACAAGGAGGGAAAACAGTACACCTCTCTGAACAGTGTCTGGGAGGCTGTGGTTGCTGCTGCACGCAATGTTGATGGTGAACAGATCAAAACACTGACAGAATCCATGGATGGCAGGTTTTTGAGTGTCCTTGCAAAGAAAGGTGGCTATATTGGTCACTGATTTGTTTTTGTTTTGTTTTTGAATATCAGAAATGTATATTTGTGAATGTTGAGATGTTATATTGGTTTCACTGGTAAAAATAAATAATTGAAATGGGTATATATTTGTTTTTTGTTAAGTTGCCTAATAATTATGCACAGTAATAGTCACCTGCACACACAGATATCCCCCTAAAATAGCTAAAACTAAAAACAAACTAAAAACTACTTCCAAAAATATTCAGCTTTGATATTAATGAGTTTTTTGGGTTCATTGAGAACATGGTTGTTGTTCAATAATAAAATTAATCCTCAAAAATACAACTTGCCTAATAATTCTGCACTCCCTGTATATATATGTGTGTGCTTAGTTCTTTACGTTTTAGCGCTTTGGCAAGTGAGGAGCCTATTTTGTCATTCATTTCAAAGTATTTTTGCTGCAAAACTGACGCCTTTCTTTGGTATTCTTTAATAAGGTGATTATTCAGCTCAGTCTTGACTGTGGTCAGGGAGTTTAGTATAGTAGTGGAGGTGGTATTCTTTTTTAATTCTGACTCCCAGTATCTGATCTGAGATAATGAGGAATTTATAAACTGCCTTTTTGGCTTGGTCTCCCTTGCTTTGAGTTTTATGAACTCTCCCCTCGCCACGCATTTATGGGCTTCCCAAGTTGTAGAGGTAGGTAGGGCGTCTAGGGGGTTTTCACTAAAATAATGTTTCAGAGTTGTGTCAATTGCCAGTTTGTGTAAAGGGTCCTCTAACGTTTGTTCATCAAGTCTGCACATGTAGGGCCGCGTGGGTATGTCTGGCCAGGCCAATGTGCATTGGACTGGTGCGTGATCTGACCATGTGATTGGCAGTATGTTGGAGCCATCTACTAAAGATAGACCAAGCTGGTCTGTTATGAGGTAGTCTATCCTAGTGTATACGTGGTGTGGATGCGAATAAAAGGTGTAATCACGAGTTCCGGGGTTAATTGACCTCCACACATCATGTAACTTTAGTAAACGAAGCTGTGCATTAATCGCTTTAACTACTCTCTGCGGTGTACTTGTCGTTCCTGTCGAGGTTTCGTTAGTGGGATCTAATGGCACGTTAAAGTCTCCCGCTAGGAATAGTATACCTCTTGTATGTTCCAATAATAATTGTGTCAGCTGTTTGAACACTATGTGTTGCCCTTGGTTTGGCAAGTACACATTAGCTATTGTGATGTACGCGTTATATAGTGTTCCCACCACTAACAAATATGAGCCGTTAGGGTCCTTTAGCACCTGAGTAGGCCGAAAGGGGATCGTGTTTTTGATGAAAATACCCACCCCACCCTTCTTTGAGTTGCCTGATGCTAAGTAATAAGTTCTATATTTGTGAGTGATGTATCTAGGTTCTCTCCCCTTTTTAAAATGCGTTTCCTGCACACATATGATGTCCCCTCCAGCTCTGTGTAATTGCGTGAACGCAACGGATCTCTTTTCCGGGCTGTTGATTCCCTTTGCATTTATGGTTATCAGCTTGAGGGAGCGTGGCTGCATATTTCCTGTGTGTAAGTGAACTCCTTAAAGTGTGCGTGGGATGTGTGTCGTGTGTGTTTTCTCTGTGTGTTTATGTGAGCAAGCCGGGTTCTAGGCACCTCTCGTCTGTGCTATATTCTTAACTCCTCCTTTATGTCTAAGGAATGGGTAATCTCCAAATCTCTAAGTGTTCAAGAACAAGTAAAAAGGTGTAAACTGTGATCAATTGTTAAATAAAAACTTAAACACTCAGGTAAATGCACTATATATGAAAATTAAACTGTGTTCTCAGCAAAATAGTGATGACAGTGAACAATAATAACAATCAAACAAATATTTAGAGTAATATCCCCACCATCAAACCCAGCATTAGAAATACAGACTTATAAATCACATTATACGACCTGAAGCCTTGTCTCACGAACGAGCGTCCACCCTAGACTGTGGTGGTATATTGTCCATTATCTGATGTGACTCCTCCAAATCATCAGCAACAGTCACCAAAGAGGGGTGTTTAAGATTGTCCCGGTCAACTGAGACCGCTGCTGTGGGCTTTATCCTGTTCCTGAAGGGGATCTGCATTGTAGAGTCGTCCGTTGGTTGGTCCCTGATCCGAATGTGTATCTGCAGTGCTTCGCAGAAGCGAGGTAGATCATCTTGGTTCTTGTAGACTGCCGTGGTGTTGCCATTGGTTGCAATGATACTGACTGGGAAACCCCAGTGGTAGGGGATGTTCTTCTCTCGAAGTGTCGTAGTTATGTGGTTCAGCTCCCTCCTTTTCTGTTGCTGTGGGGCTCAGATTTGTAAATATTTGTATGCGATTACCAGCATGCGATAGATCCTATTTTTGTCTTGAATTCTTTAGGATGTCTTCTTTATCTTTGAAGTGCAACAGCTTCAGGATCACGTCTCTAGGGGGTGCTTTGGGCGGTGGTTTAGCTCTTAATGCCCTGTGTGCTCTCTCTATTGCTATATCAGGTGCACTATCGTCCCCTTTTACTGTGCGGAACAATGCCTGGAGGCACCCCTCCAGGGCCCCCGGCTGTATGGATTCTGGTATCCCACGTACTCTTAAATTGTTCCTCCTGCCCCTATTGTCCAAATCTTCTACTTTTTCGAGTAGATTGTATATGGTTTCTTCCTGGTCATAGACCAGAGGAGATATATGATTAATATCATTGTATGTTGTGTTGTAATTCTCCCCTAGGTTGGTGACCCTTTGTGTTACTTTTGTCAAGTCTCTCTTAAGGTCTCCATACCATCCTTTCACTTCAGAGAGCATTTCTTTAAGGTCATCTTTAGTGCATAAGGATCTGAGGTCTTCTTTTGTAATTTTCTGGTTGCTAGAAGAAGCAGAATTTGCAGTCTGCAGAGTGGATTGCGTATCACCAGTGGGTGAGTTGCTATTTGGTGTACGTTGTATTTGGGCAGGATTAGCTTCAGGATGTTTCAGAAATTGTTGCATGGTTCTAGGTTGTGTATTGCAGTCGGGCTTATTAGATTTTTGCCCTGGCATAGCTGTGTAATGTGAAGGGGGTGTTCGGGCTGTTAATTACACTTCTTTAATCAATGGCTGCCAATGTTTATACCTGTGACAGGCTTGTAGGTAGTGCAGCGCCCCAGGTGTGCAGTCTTGTGTGCTGGGTATCACTATTCATATATTGGTTATGCCTGTATAGCTTTAAGGCTTTGTAGTGCCCTGCGCCTTTAATAGAATTGTGTGCTGTTTTGTCTCCCATGCTTGCAACCCCTATTGTGTGACTGCCACCTGTTAAGGAGTGGAGAGCTGTGTCCACAGTCAATTGTCTGATGCAGATTTTCTTTGCAGTTTATGGCTGTGCCTTTTAAATTGTGGTGGCCATGATGTGTTTTGTATCCCCTTTGTCTCGCCCTGTTAATGCAGGCTTATTTAACTCTAACCTTCACTGCCGCTTAACCTGTGGCTGAGGTGCTGCCAGTCTGTGGCGCTCTGTGTGCTACTTATCTGGATGTCAGTGTAGCGGCGCCAGTATTATCCTCCGGTCTAACCGCTCAAGCCCTGATACAGTGTGCCTTCAGCCACTGCTCGACTAGGCTGTATTGCAGTGTGTGTGCAAGAAGGAAAAGAGGGCGCCACAATAGCGTAATATTGTCTGGTAATGTGAGCAACAGTGTATAGACAGGTAGTGTGCTTACCAGAATAAGAGGCACTGTGCTGTGACCAGTGCATGATAGCTTGCTAGCACTTAACAGTGGCTAGTACACTGGAGAGATGACGTTCCTTGGAGTCTTTTTTTTGGTACCCCCTAGGCAACCTTTTCTTGGAATTTAAAAAGATGGGGATCTGAAATGACTCGCCTTTTACTGTGGACTTGAGTCATTTCAGATCCCCATCTTTTTCAATTGCAATTCATCTTTCACAGTCTATCTTATGGAGTGTATATGTGGCCTCCAATATGTAGGCTTCACCTCCAGAAAGTTGAGAAATCGATGGGGAGAACACCATCGCAACTGCAAAAATTAAAAAAAAAAACAAAATCAAACATAGTATACCCAATCATTGTTTAACCAAACACAATGGGAACCCATATATCTACAAATATATCCCTATTGACTTCGTTCCCAAGAGCTCGGATTACAATAGACTTAATAGACTCGTATAGTCGACTTAATAGACAACGTGAGACATATTGGATCTATCGGCTGAAGACACTATATCCTTATGGGCTTAACGCAAATTTGGATTTGGCAGCCTTCAATTGATGGATCCTCACTTTTATTTGCCACCAATTCTTTTTCATCTCACCTATCATTGATCGACACAAACATCCCTATACCCTCTTAATGTTTAGGTCCTACAGAAACTTCTGATTATTATATGCATACAAACATTAGTCCACACCTACATATATCCACAGGTTTGTTTTCTTACATGCCAAACTCCATATCCATTTTCAACCTTGTTTAAGAGTTTGTTTTTTACACATTTTTACACATGTTTGACTCTTTTTTCTTTTTTTCCCTGCATTTACACTAATTATTTACAACAATATCATTGTTTACATATACAACTGGCAGTTTTACTGTTATGGTGATCACGGCATACATGTTGTAACCCCCATTTTTTCTTCCTAACAATGGTATTTATATTTTTACAATGTAATGCGATTTCATGGGCAATCATTGTATTCCAATATCCTTATTCTACTACATTCATTTACTTCACAGCAGTGATAATTTAAACATACGTTTTTTCACACAAACACACATATTTCAAACACTCCAAACACTCCATTTTATATATATTTTTTTGCATTACATATACATACACACCATTTCATTTACAAGCAGATACTCTGCTACTAAACATAAGTTCATACTTCCACCTATTTTCATACTATCAAGCTACCAGGTATACCATAATTGGAGCTTTTCAAAATACGGAATATCATATCACACCCAGCTGCCAATAGCAGATATCGAATACAGCGACATCCAAAGATCAAACAAGATTTTTTAGGAAACATAGTGTAAAAACATTTCACATTAGCCTGACAAATATCACACTCTAGTCAAGCTGTTCTTAATTATTTGTTACAGAATCACAATCTCATAGGTTACCAACGGGGCCACCATATAGGTCCTTCATTGATCTTACACATAGTTTAAGAAATCCTATATCGGCCACATACAATAATAGTTTTTATTCGCATGGTCATAGGTTTCTAACACACAACAAGGATTTTTAGTATTAATATCAATCTATAAATAGATACATGTCTTTAGCACGCCTACTGTTAGTCAGATTGTAACAATTTCATGAAAAAGCCTTATAAAGGGTTTGTTTATTTTATTATACTTTTCCATTATGTCAGCAGTTAGTTAGATTGTAACAATTTTATAAAAAATACACAAATTCCCTACAAAGGGTTTTTTATTGCTTTATTTATATTATATTTTTTTGCATATCTTTTATATAAATAATTTTTTTTTCTTGATATATATATTATAATTTGCAACAGCTGACAGCCAAGATTGGGCTCTTACAATTGTAAATGTATTCCCATTGGACAAATATCTTATGACAACTTCCTGTTTTTAAAGACACAATGTGTATATAATGCCAGTAAATGTAACCATTTTTATTCGCTTTTATCTGAGGAAACGACCCAGTTGGGGTTGAGAAACGCGTCATATTAAAGCCTTTTTAATCCAGAAGTTGTCCGTGCTTTGTGGTATTCCATTATAATACAACAACACGCCAAGTCCGATATTCCATTTGAAATTACTAGTACCAAGAAAAGGTTGCCTAGGGGGTACCAAAAAAAAGACTCCAAGGAACGTCATCTCTCCAGTGTACTAGCCACTGTTAAGTGCTAGCAAGCTATCACGCACTGGTCACAGCACAGTGCCTCTTGTTCTGGTAAGCACACTACCTGTCTATACACTGTTGCTCACATTACCAGACAATATTACGCTATTGTAGCGCCCTCTTTTCCTTCTTGCATTTTCTAGCTTTTCCCCACTCTCTGGGACCAAGAGGAGCTGCCTGCCTTCACGCTACTATTGCATTTCAGAAGAAAAACATCTACTATTGTTTTCCAGAAGAAAAACATTGAAACGGATTCACAGAATTTTTCAAGGACACATTTATTAGTCGGTTCACGGTAGAGTTACACACTGACTTTGTTTGTTAACAAATATATTGTTTTATGTCTGTTTTTCAGCGCGCTTTCTTTATCCCCACCTGGGATACTTTATGTTTCACATCTTAAGAGAGTATCAAAAGCAGCTGCTGATTTATTATTTTTTATATATACTTTTTTTATATATACCTTTTTTTCTTTGACCAATTTGCCATGTACTAATATTGCAGAGTTTTAATTGCTAATAGTGTTTTCTCTCGTTCCTAGCTATTGCAGAATTTTAATTGCTAATAGTGTTTTCTCTCGTTCCTAGCTATTATCACATGTTTAGTTTTATAATCTATTCACAATTCACATTACACCACGGCTATTGGCACACAAGCATTTCCAAACACTGTTTATGTATATACACTAATTGTTTGCTAATTTAATATTGATACACTGTTACAAACGTTGTTGTTTTTAAATCAACCAATTGTTATTTACGCTATTAATCACATTGACCACTTAGGTCTCACGCTTCACCGACACGCCCACAGACAAGATTTCCTCTCCGAACAGCACACAGCGTTAGTTTTACCTTCCGACACCCACAGGTATTTCCTTTTTCTATATTGTCACATACACATCAGTGCATAACATTCACAGTTATTCTCATTTCTTATATTCTCATTCATATACTAGCACACCAATCCTATTCACATTACAAGCGGATACCAGACCACTGATACCTATTCACATTTCAAGTATCTAACACGTTTACACTATCATCCGCACACTACAACCAGATTTCACACAATCATTCACACAAATATACAGAACGAACTAACTCAGTGAGCCGACACGATCACTCAAGACGAATTAACCAGTTTAGCTGGTACGACCACCGAGGTCTCATGATTTCAAAATTGTTAATATATTGAATTTTTTAGAAACAGTCCTTATCGATGTCAGGCTAATATAGAATAACATCAGACAGAGCGCACTCTTCCATTTTATTATAATAGATATACCTGTTGCCTCCAAGTCAGAGATATTATCTTTCAAACACAATAGCAGATATATCTCTTTTGAGAACAAACAACACAACACACAATCATACCCCATTTTTTACAGCATTAATACGATACATACATTCAAATATACTTTTTACACACTGAGACTTTCTATATTCTCTTGGACCAACCGACTACCATTCTAATATGCAGTCCAAGGAAGAAAGAAACTCTAAGCGCATGGGCTTTAATTTATCCAAATAAATTTCTATTGTAGAAATACTATCTGAAACCCACGATATCAAACCTATGAGAGACCTCTTCTACTTACTAGAAGAGGAAATCAATAAAGAAAACAGACATTGGTGGGACCTTACCACCTTAGAGAAATATCTAGAAATTAAACACATACCCAGAGGACTCAGATTGCTGAAACATTGTTCATTTAAAGACAATGCTGAAACCATCAAAAGGTGGTATGAAGCTTTGGATGAATGCTCTTTCAGCTTAATCAAAATCTTAATAGATCATAGGAGACAACTGTACAATCAGAGTAGCCTCAACATAGAAAAAATTCAAACAGACCTCAAGGTTTATCAACAAAATCCAGAATACAATAAAATTAACAAAGACATTAATGATATAACTGACAGATATCAAGAGAATCTAGTTAATAACAAAAATAAGAAACTACAAAGGGATCACGAAGATTACATCAATGATTGTGTATACACATATAACCGTAGGAATGACTCACAAGAGAATACAATGAACCACAACAATGACAATCAGAATGAATGGACAAGGGTCCAACATAGGGGGAATAAGAATAGCAAACAGAAGGCTCCATTTAATCAAGCTGATACAAATAATTTACATATACAGAGTAACCAATCACACATTCCAAATACATGGCCCCAAAACCGAACACCTCACACAAGCCAAAACAGACCACAACAATATACACAAAACAGACCACAACAATATACACACCACAATTACAAAAAATGGATTCCAAAAGAATCAATATCAAAACCATTATAGAAACAACCACTATAAAAACTCATACCAACCAACACATATTCAGCACCAACACCCAAACAATCCACATTCCTACCAATACAATCAAGCACAACAACATAATTCCAACAAATCTTTCCAATTACAACACACACATCAATTGGGAGAAACCCCTCCTACCCATAAAGATTTGTATTATGGAAGATCAAATAACAGTCACCAACATCAACACCTTGACTATGTCCCATCCATCAAACAATCCACAGTGGGACCAAGAATTAATGGGCATAATTCACACCAAAACATCACACAGCACACATCACAACATGACACATTTGAACATCCTAACAGATTCAGAACATTATCTATTGAACATCGAGGACCTTACTCTGACCCAGAAAGCCCTAGTACCAGTAATAGTCCATCACCTTTTTTAGGGATAGGCCCCCAAATGAGAATAGAAAGTCCTCAAATAAGATTAGGCAAAAGACCTCATACCCTAGAAAACGAGGTTCAAGAGGCAGAGCCCTTGCCGCCAAGGAAAAGGAATTATCCAGATTAGATCAAGGGATTTTTAACCTTTCCACATACAAATTATCTATCCCAGAGAAAAAGAGTATTGAAGCGAGGACTTTCTTTTTGTCCACCAAATACGTCTAAAATGTTTGATATTTTTGTTGATCTGAACAATTTCACACGCAAACTGACCCTACAGAAGTATTTTGCAAATAAAAAATTAAAAAACAAACAAATAGAATCCTCTCAAACACAACTAATTTTGACTGATTCCATGCCATCCAACAAAAACACAACTTGTATATATTCAGACACTAATGAGCTCACCACTCACCTTTTTGATGGTTATATACACATTGATGTTAAGAACAAATCCAATTTTAATCCCACTAATGTAGGGAACGAATATATAGAGTTATTTCAAAACATGGTCTTGGAGGATTTTGATAGACACTTGAAGTCCAAAAAGAAAAAGAATAATTTCTGTCTTTTGAGCAACCAGAGGGCTATCTCTAGTCTCAAGAACAATTCCAATATCATTATCCGCGACGCCGATAAAGGCGGCGGAATTGTGATCCAAGACATAGCCGATTACATCAAAGAAGCAGATAGAATTTTGGGAGACTTAAACTATTATCAAATTTTACATGGTGATCCTACTGATAAATACTTACACTCTTACACTGAACTCATAGAAAAAGGTGTGTCTTTGAATATATTAAACAAAAATGAAAGAGATTTTCTAAAAATACAAAATCCGGGCATCGCCCATTATTATCACTTACCAAAAATTCATAAAAATAAAACTAATCCTCCAGGACGTCCGATCATTGCCGGTATCGGTAATCTCACTTACAATCTGTCATACTTTATAGACCAATATTTGCATCATACATCAAAGACAGTACCCATTTATTACAGCATTTACACAAAATCAATATTGACAATAGAAATCTCATCTGGATCACATGTGACGTCAGCTCTTTATACTCCAACATTTCACACAATTTAGGTTTAGTGGCCATTTCTCATTTTCTGAAAAAAGATATTTTTTTACCCAGTACACAATGTGATTTTATTTTAGAAAGTATTCTTTTTATTTTACAACACAACTATTTTATTTATCAAGACAGGTATTACCTACAAACCAAAGGGACGGCCATGGGGACCAGGTTTGCCCCAAGCTTTGCCAACCTCTTTATGGGATATTTCGAGGAGAGGTACATCTACCCGACAGAGTTTGGGGCAAGCCTGGTCTTCTATGGCCGGTATATAGATGACCTTATCTTCCTATGGGAAGGAGACATCACTAGGGCCAACCAATTTATAGAACATCTGAACTGTAATGACATGGGTTTAGAGTTCACGGCAAATATGCAAACTCAAAATATTGAATTTTTAGATCTTATATTAAGTATGGACAAACCTATCATCACTTCAAAAACTTTTTTTTAAAGATGTTGACAGCAACAGCTTTCTAAACTATCATAGCAACCATCATAAAAATTGGCTATGCAATGTACCATACAGCCAGTTTCGTAGGATACGACGCAATTGTAGCGATTATAACATCTTCTTAGAACAGAGCCAAATACTGTACAATAGATTTATAGAAAAGGATTATCCCCCAAGTTCACTTGACAAAGCTCTAACAAAAGCCAAAAATTTATTTTAAAATACTTTTTATTGAATATTTTTGTAATATACATACAAAGAAAGAAGTACTTTTATCATGACATTCTCATCCCTTCTGGCATATAAGTATTCGGGGCCATTCAACCGTCCTTATGCCCACCTGTATACCTTACCACAAAACAGAGTGCAAATCACTAGCTTGGGCTAACAATCCTTAGCAAATTTTCCCTTTGATCTTAACCTATCTTATATAACCAAAAAGATGAGTCACGTAATTGTGGGATGAGTAGTATTCGTTGCAAACATAATAAAGTCAATTAGTAAAGTACTAGTTGTAAACAAACCAAACAATTCAAACAATTTCTCCCTCCATTCATATATAAAACAGTGTCTCTTTTTAAGAATAGTATAGTACCTGAGGGTTGGAGACACTTCTTCCCATGGCGCACTCCCGTCAACCCCATATCAGCTCATGTGAGTTTCAGACCTTAGATGTCTGTTCCTGTCTACCTATCCAATATAGCCATACTTTTTGTACTGTTTCCCTATTGTTTAGAATTCCTGCTGCTTCCTCGTACATGGTGTAGGTAAATTGTATTTTATTATATATTTCTGTCCATGTTGGTGCGCCTACCTTCCAGTATCTTGCGATACATATTCTTGTGATTGTGCATAGAATTCTAATGAAGGTGTTCAGGTGTCTGTGATAAGTCTCTATGGGTTCATGTAGTAGTGCTTGTTGTATGGTGAGGGTCACCTCCTCATCTATCAACTGGCCTATAAACGAAGATAGTTTATTCCATATTTCTTGCACAGTTATGCAATCCCACCACATGTGTCTGTATGTGCCTTTTTGTCCACATCCTCTGTAGCACAAGTTACTCCCCTGGGGCTTGAAGTGTGCCGACCTAACTGGGGTCAAATACCACCTGAAGGCTGTTTTTAGTGTGTTCTCTTTTAAGTCAACGCTTCATAACCCCTTATCTCCCGATTGAAAAATTAACTCCCACTCCTGTTTATGTTTTACTATATCCAGCTCCCTCTCCCATGCTAGCATTACTTGTGTTTTTGGTTCAGAAGGGGGGGATTGGATAGATACATATAGCTTGGATATTGAGTGTTTGAGTCTATGTGGGCAAACACTAGAAATTTCTAACGGAGTGGATACCCTACTAGGTGCATTTTTGAGGAACTCTCGGAGAGAAGATTGCAGTTGTAAATATATGAACCATTGTAGCTTGAGGGGGGCAATCTTCTCTTGTAGGTGAGAGAAAGGTATCAGTGTGTTCTTCTCTATAATGTCCGCTACCCTGTAGAGACCTTTGTTTTCCCATTTTTCTAGATGTTTATGTGTATCTCCCTGCAATAGGTATCTAATTGGCATTAGCAATGAGTTTTTAGGGAAGATGTCCTCTCTTTTCCTAGTTGTTGACCATACTTTAATGGTAAGGTTTCTTGTATGTGAAAATGAATGATAGCTAACAACCTTATTCTGTTGTGTGGCCCACAAAATGGAGTCTGGGTATGACCTCCCCTCTAATTCCGCTTCTAGGTTAATCCAAACAGCTTCTCCCTCTATTTTCAGTATCATTGCATCTTGTGCTAATCTCGCTGCTCTATAGTAGTCCATTAAATTAGGTCCCCCGACCCCTCCCAGAGATCTATGCCTATGTACTAGGTGTCTAGAAATTCTTGCCATTTTAGTACCTCTTATGAAGGCTGAGAGATCTGTCTGTAGTCTTTCTATATCTGCATTGACAATCTTTATTGGCAGCGCTCTAAATAGGTAGAGCAATCGGGGTAAAATGGTCATTTTGACGGCAGCCAGTCTTCCCATCCAAGAGAAGTTATATTTACGCCATTTTGCTATATCTTGTCTGATTTTTTGAAACAGAGGTAGGTAGTTGTATTTATATAGGTGTTGTGTTTGTTGTGAAAGATGAATCCCTAGGTACTTAAGTGTGTGCTTAACCCATCGAAAATCAAAGTTTAGCTCCAGTAGCTTCTTAGTCTGGTGAGGAATAGCAATAGGGAGGACCTCACATTTGTCTGAATTAATTTTGTAACCTGAGATGGTCGAAAAGGATGTTAAAACTGCATATAGGTTGGGTAAGGAGATGAGAGGTTTTGTAATGGTCAATAGGATGTCGTCTGCGAATAGGGTCAGTTTGTATTCTGATTGTGCTATCTTAACTCCCTCTATGTCTGGGTGCGTTCTAATTCTTGCTGCCAAAGGTTCAATACAGAGCGCGAAAAGCAGGGGTGATAGGGGGCACCCCTGCCTCGTGCCATTAAGTATGGGGAATATAGCAGATCTGTATCCTCCCGCAGTCACCTGAGCTTGGGGTTGCGAGTAGATAGCCTGGATAGCTGTCATAAAGGTGCCCTCAAAGCCCATTCTCAGTAAAACCTTGGTCATATACTGCCAGTCAATCCTGTGGAACGCCTTCTCCACATCCAGCGATAATAGCAGAGAAGGCGTCCTCTGTCTTTCTAGATAGTAAATAATATTAGTAATTCTGCGTAGATTATCCGGGGCTTCCCTATCCTTCACGAATCCCACCTGGTCTGGGTGGACCAAACTGGGGAGAATCTCCTTAAGGCGATTCGCTAATATCTTAGTAAACAGTTTCAGATCCTGATTTATCAATGAGATTGGGCGATAGTTCTTACATCTTTTGTGATCTCTTTCGGGTTTGGGGATCACCACTATTTTGGCTAGGAGCAGCTCACTCGGGATAGAATTCCCTTCTAATATATAGTTACAGAATTTGGTTAGGTGTGGTATTAAAGTGCCGCGAAACAATTTATAATATTCTCCCGTGAAACCATCGGGGCCTGCTGCTTTACCAGGCTTAAGGTCTTTTACTGCTTTCACCACTTCCAAGGCAGTTATTGGGGCATTTAGGGTATCCTTTTGTTCTTTAGTAAGAACTTTTAATGGGCTGTTTGCCAAGAATGCATCAGTGTGTTTATCTGTCTCCGTGTTATGTAAGACTTTTTTCCCATCATACAATTTGCTATAGAAGGTGGCGAATGTGTCAACTATATCTTGTGGGTTCGAAGTCAGTATTCCCTGCTCCGTTTCTATCGCAGGAATGAATGTAGCTTTGCCTCTTTCCCTAATCTTGTGTGACATAAATTTATCTGGTTTGTTGGCATAGATGAAATAGTGTGCCTTTAATTTTTGGATTGCTCTTGCAGCTTGGGAGTTTAAAATTTTTGCTAGCATGGTTTTCTTGGTTTGGAGGGTCTGCAATGTTGTCTTTTTCCCTGTTAATTTATGTTGTCTTTCTAGAGTTTCTATCTCCTTTTGTAATTGTTCTAATAGATGCCTATTTTGGTGATTTAGTCTGGCTTTCTCTTGTATCAGTTGTCCCCTGACCACTGCCTTGTGTGCTGCCCATGTGTTTATAGGGTTATTTGTGGTGTCTATATTTATTCCCCAGTACTCCACCAGCGACTGCAGAATGTTGTCATATCTCTGCGGGTTTTTCATAAGAGTCGGGTCAAAAGTCCACGATCTTTTTCTATTGCTATCTATCATCCCACTTAACTCTAATAATAGAATAGAGTGGTCTGACCAAACACATGTGTGAATAGTTGAGTTCTGCAGTAACGGGTGGAGCGCCTGACTAACATAGATGTAATCCAATCATGTATAGGTTTTATGAGCCATGGAGAAAAAAGTGGTGTCATTTGTTGCTCCGTATAGCGTGTGCCAAGAGTCCATCAGGGAGTGTGGTGTTAGAGAATCCTGTATCGATTTAACTAATCTATTGTGTCTGTGTTGTTTGTTGGATAAGGGAATATGTTTAGTTCCCACTAGTGGGGCCATAGATATATTACAATCCCCCGCTAGTATAATTTTAGTTTGGGACCATTGAGTTAAGAGATTGGAAACGTGTCTGAAGAAATCATGTTGGTTTTCGTTGGGGGTGTAAATGTTACATAATGTGACCTCAGTATCTAGCATCTTTCCTGTGACTATTAGGTATCGGCCCCCCGGGTCTGCCGAGGTGCTTTCGAGGGTAAAGTCAATAGAGGAATGTATAAGGATTGAAACTCCCCTTTTTTTTGCGGCTGCAGTGGCGTGAAAGTGGGTGCAGAAATGTTTTGACCAGTATTTTGGGATATTGGTTTTGAGGAAGTTTGTTTCCTGAAGAAACAAGATATTGGCCTTTAGGCGTGTATATTGGGACATAGCTACCTTTCTTTTGGTGTCAGTGTTGAGCCCTCTGACATTGTGTGAAACTATATGTATATTAGTAGGCATTATGATTTCCCCTGTCCCCTATCTGCGCCCTGAAAGTGTCATGCGTGTCCATGATTACCTTCAGATGTAAAGTCTTACTTGCAGTGATGTTTTGTTTTGGAGCCTGGGGTCCACAGGAGTGCGCCATGGAGGTGTCACTAGAAGGAGAAAAAACAACAAGGGGGGGAAATAAGTCCCATTATTGGGGGTAATAACTAAAACTTTATCCCTAACTTTGGGATTGAACATTTGATATAAATAACTGGTTAACTGTTGCGAGTTCCCTGTTTATCCCTTGATTAGAGGGAAGGGCTGGGAGGGCCCATCTAGACATATCAGCTTTATCTTATTAATTAAAGAAAAGAGAGGGAAGGTATTACAAAACAATAGACCTAGAACAATAACATTAACATAACCCTAGCGTCTCATGGGTCCTGCAACTGTGTAGAACTTTTCTTGTAACTTTTAAAATGTCAAGCATGAATGATACATAGCCTGTATTTTTTGTCAGCTACTTCTGCCACCTAGGCATCCTGCTGCAGGAGATACCCAGAAGAAGTCTTGCTGTCCATCTTTTAATTGTTATGCTTCAAAATTCCTTGTCTCATAAGGTTGAAAGCTGAGATCATTGTCAAAGTTCTTTATCTCTGAGTTCCTTTGTCCTCCGTTTCTTGTATTTTGATGTGTGGCATTTAGATTGGTCCTCTGTCCGCATAGATGGTGGTTTAGATATTAGGGTTGATTCTCTCTCAGGTAGCGAAGGAGTTTCCAGGCCTAGCACCTCACATACTTCGGGGATATCTTCTGGTTCCTTAATAGTTATGACTTTAGTGTCTTTTGTTATAAGTAATGCGAAGGGGAAGCCCCATCTGTATGGGATCTGCTTTTGTCTCAGCAAGGAGGTAAGTGGACGTAGGGCGCTTCGCCTCTGCAAGGTCCGAAGGCTTAAATCTTGATAGAATTGGATCACATTGCCTTGGAATTTGAAAGTGGGTTGATTTCTAGCAGCCTGGAGAATCTTCTCTTTGTCTGGAAAGAAGGTCATTTTGATCACGACATCTCTGGGAGGAAGGCCCATCTTCGGTTTAGCTTTCAATACTCTATGAGCTCTTTCGACATGGAAGGTGTAGTCAGAGGGAGAATTTGTGATCTGGGTGAAAAGCTGTGTTAGGTAGGCCAAAAGTTCTCCCCCTGTTATTTCCTCTGGGACTCCTTTCAGTCTGAGATTGTTTCTTCTGCTCCTGTTTTCCAGGTCATCTAGTTTATCCTGGAATTCTAGAAGTTGTTGTTGCTGTGTTGAGACCGCTTGAGATATTTCATCCACATTCTCAACCATAGCATCTTTCTGGTCTTCGAGCGTGTCTATCCTATTTCCCATATCTGTTAGGTCTGATTTAATCTCTGAGAGACTGCTAGTGACCGAAGAGTGGATGGAGTCGATTTTCTCCCAGAGTTTCTTAAAGTTGTCGGTGATGTCTTTTTTTGAAACTAAGGTCTGTAGGTCTGCCTTAGTTAGTGGGGTGTTATCCTCTGGTGGTTGTATGGAGTCGAGATCCGAATCCTCCTCTTCCTCCATGTCTTTATTGGGTTTGGCTGGTTGTGAGGATTTAAAGAAGGAAGATACTGTAGAGGGTTTAGAGACCTGTTTATCACCTTTTGTCACCTTCCTCGAAGACATTGTGTTATTAAGAGGCGTGTACAATTCTGTTGTATTGGGTGGTATATTCCCACCTATGGGAAGTCGTATTTAGTATCTTGATTGTCTGGACCTTTACTTGTGGCAATGTTGCAGTGTTATGAGGACAAATGAATATTAACATCTCATAGGATCAAAGGGCTATGCTTCCCCCATGCATTACTGTGCTAGATGGACCCTCTCTTGTGAGGCTATCATATAGATTACATGTCAATGATTAAAGCACAGACAAATGAGTAAAGTACAACCATGTAGCTCCCTTTATTTATAGGAATAGTATGAAAGATATGTAGAGGCTTTTAATCTGGTGTGGCCTTTCCTCCTGTTCCCCCTCCAGAGGGCCTTGCTTTCAGAGAAAGTCCTTCTCCCCGGGGTGGTTGTCCTCACAGGACGATCACGGGAAAGGGTATAGGGGGTATGACCTGCCACCTGTTTAGGATGACAGGAAAGGGAGGGGGAGAAGGCACTGAGGGCTTCTGCAGTCCAAGTAATGTTAGGCTGTATTGTAACCAGTATAGTGGCTGTGTGAGATTCTATGGAGCTGCGTTAAGCTGTAATGCTGCCTGTGTTGCAGTACCTTGTCCTTCTGGGCTCCAGAGTGCAGCCGTGTATAGGAGGGATCTAGTATATTGTCTGTGTAGGTTTTACTATGCTTGACTGTAACACCAAGTTCCTAACCCCGCTGGCAGAACTGAATTACAGCAGAGGGGCCAGAGTAATCTCAAGTGTAGAGGCTGGTGTTCTGTTACAGATTACAGGGGACAAATGTTTTTAATTACTAGGTAGTTTATAAGTCCTTTTTGTCAACCCTGCTACTTGGATCTCCTTTTATCTTTTATCTTTTAGATAAGTCTTTAGATGTTTAAATGTTTAAGTGTTGGGGCTATGCTGTTCCGGAACATAGTATACTCTCCTAGCACCGACAGAACTCTTTCACTGCTTTTCCCGATCCTAGCTGGTTTGGCTGAGCTGATACAGTGTATGTGATTGAGGGCGTTGTACCTGTTACCTTCAATGCTGTATCGTGGAGCTCCGATCCGACTTATACTTTAAGGTGTTAGGGCGCCTTCTTCTTCCCCGCTGCAGCTCGATTACGTCACTGAGTAATGGCGGGGGTTCGCGCCTTTTCGAGTGCCGGGTGCTAAGTGTGTTATAGCTCCCAAACACCTGCCAAGCCCCTGCTGCTCCGCTTGTCGGCCCACCTGTATTACCCCAGGCAGCCGGTATGTCTTCTTTTTCGCCCGAGTATGTGGGTCTGTGTTCTCTCACTGATGTCGGGTCAAGGCGGTTCTCCTGCTTTTGTCTCAGCAAGGAGGTAAGTGGACGTAGGGCGCTTCGCCTCTGCAAGGTCCGAAGGCTTAAATCTTGATAGAATTGGATCACATTGCCTTGGAATTTGAAAGTGGGTTGATTTCTAGCAGCCTGGAGAATCTTCTCTTTGTCTGGAAAGAAGGTCATTTTGATCACGACATCTCTGGGAGGAAGGCCCATCTTCGGTTTAGCTTTCAATACTCTATGAGCTCTTTCGACATGGAAGGTGTAGTCAGAGGGAGAATTTGTGATCTGGGTGAAAAGCTGTGTTAGGTAGGCCAAAAGTTCTCCCCCTGTTATTTCCTCTGGGACTCCTTTCAGTCTGAGATTGTTTCTTCTGCTCCTGTTTTCCAGGTCATCTAGTTTATCCTGGAATTCTAGAAGTTGTTGTTGCTGTGTTGAGACCGCTTGAGATATTTCATCCACATTCTCAACCATAGCATCTTTCTGGTCTTCGAGCGTGTCTATCCTATTTCCCATATCTGTTAGGTCTGATTTAATCTCTGAGAGACTGCTAGTGACCGAAGAGTGGATGGAGTCGATTTTCTCCCAGAGTTTCTCAAAGTTGTCGGTGATGTCTTTTTTTGAAACTAAGGTCTGTAGGTCTGCCTTAGTTAGTGGGGTGTTATCCTCTGGTGGTTGTATGGAGTCGAGATCCGAATCCTCCTCTTCCTCCATGTCTTTATTGGGTTTGGCTGGTTGTGAGGATTTAAAGAAGGAAGATACTGTAGAGGGTTTAGAGACCTGTTTATCACCTTTTGTCACCTTCCTCGAAGACATTGTGTTATTAAGAGGCGTGTACAATTCTGTTGTATTGGGTGGTATATTCCCACCTATGGGAAGTCGTATTTAGTATCTTGATTGTCTGGACCTTTACTTGTGGCAATGTTGCAGTGTTATGAGGACAAATGAATATTAACATCTCATAGGATCAAAGGGCTATGCTTCCCCCATGCATTACTGTGCTAGATGGACCCTCTCTTGTGAGGCTATCATATAGATTACATGTCAATGATTAAAGCACAGACAAATGAGTAAAGTACAACCATGTAGCTCCCTTTATTTATAGGAATAGTATGAAAGATATGTAGAGGCTTTTAATCTGGTGTGGCCTTTCCTCCTGTTCCCCCTCCAGAGGGCCTTGCTTTCAGAGAAAGTCCTTCTCCCCGGGGTGGTTGTCCTCACAGGACGATCACGGGAAAGGGTATAGGGGGTATGACCTGCCACCTGTTTAGGATGACAGGAAAGGGAGGGGGAGAAGGCACTGAGGGCTTCTGCAGTCCAAGTAATGTTAGGCTGTATTGTAACCAGTATAGTGGCTGTGTGAGATTCTATGGAGCTGCGTTAAGCTGTAATGCTGCCTGTGTTGCAGTACCTTGTCCTTCTGGGCTCCAGAGTGCAGCCGTGTATAGGAGGGATCTAGTATATTGTCTGTGTAGGTTTTACTATGCTTGACTGTAACACCAAGTTCCTAACCCCGCTGGCAGAACTGAATTACAGCAGAGGGGCCAGAGTAATCTCAAGTGTAGAGGCTGGTGTTCTGTTACAGATTACAGGGGACAAATGTTTTTAATTACTAGGTAGTTTATAAGTCCTTTTTGTCAACCCTGCTACTTGGATCTCCTTTTATCTTTTATCTTTTAGATAAGTCTTTAGATGTTTAAATGTTTAAGTGTTGGGGCTATGCTGTTCCGGAACATAGTATACTCTCCTAGCACCGACAGAACTCTTTCACTGCTTTTCCCGATCCTAGCTGGTTTGGCTGAGCTGATACAGTGTATGTGATTGAGGGCGTTGTACCTGTTACCTTCAATGCTGTATCGTGGAGCTCCGATCCGACTTATACTTTAAGGTGTTAGGGCGCCTTCTTCTTCCCCGCTGCAGCTCGATTACGTCACTGAGTAATGGCGGGGGTTCGCGCCTTTTCGAGTGCCGGGTGCTAAGTGTGTTATAGCTCCCAAACACCTGCCAAGCCCCTGCTGCTCCGCTTGTCGGCCCACCTGTATTACCCCAGGCAGCCGGTATGTCTTCTTTTTCGCCCGAGTATGTGGGTCTGTGTTCTCTCACTGATGTCGGGTCAAGGCGGTTCTCACAGTGCGTTCAGCAGCCGGGGTGGAAGTTATCAATCCTCCGCTGCTGTATTAGAATAGAACAGCGCTCCTTTCTTTTTCCCAGCTGGGGTAGCTTAAAGGATCGTTGGGAAATAAAGAAATATAGAAAAAAGGCTTTTTAGGGCATAAATGAAGTGAAATTACACAGGAGCTCTAACAAGTTGCTTCTGCTCGGTTCTTAGGCTAGCTCCGCCCCCCAAAAGCCAAAAATTTAAACAGAGAAGACATTTTATCAAATGACAAAACCACCAACACAGAAAATACATTTGGAAAAGAAACCATTTTTACAACACAATATAACTCTGATTTCAATCAAATCAAAAACATACTACATAAACATTGGCACATAATACAAAGAGATCCTGTCCTCAAACATCTAGTCAAGGACACCCCCAAAATTGTCTATAGGAGAGCGCCCACACTCAGAAACCAGCTATCTCCCAGTAAGAAAGTCAAACACAAATTAAACAACAAAATATTACACCATCCAAACAAAAACAAGGGACTGTTTGGTATGTTCGGAATTTTTAAATGTGGCAAGACAGGGTGTGGATCATGCAAAATTATAAGGTCTGGTACAAAAAATTTTAAGTCCACAGTAACAGGCGAGTCATTTCAGATCCCCATCTTTTTCAATTGCAATTCATCTTTCACAGTCTATCTTATGGAGTGTATATGTGGCCTCCAATATGTAGGCCGCACCACCAGAAAGTTGAGAAATTGATGGGGAGAACACCATCGCAACTGCAAAAATTCCAAAAAAAAACAAAATCAAACATAGTATACCCAATCATTGTTTAACCAAACACAATGGGAACCCATATATCTACAAATATATCCCTATTGACTTCGTTCCCAAGAGCTCGGATTACAATAGACTTAATAGACTCAGACAACGTGAGACATATTGGATCTATCGGTTGAAGACACTATGGCCTAGATTTGGAGTTCGGCGGTAGCCGTCAAAACCAGCGTTAGAGGCTCCTAACGCTGGTTTTGGCCGCCCGCTGGTATTTGGAGTCAGTGATTAAAGGGTCTAACGCTCACTTTTCAGCCGCGACTTTTCCATACCGCAGATCCCCCTACGCCATTTGCGTAGCCTATATTTTCAATGGGATCTTTCTAACGCTGGTATTTAGAGTCGTTTCTGAAGTGAGCGTTAGAGCTCTAACGACAAGATTCCAGCCGCCTGAAAATAGCAGGAGTTAAGAGCTTTCTGGCTAACGCCGGTTTATAAAGCTCTTAACTACTGTACCCTAAAGTACACTAACACCCATAAACTACCTATGTACCCCTAAACCGAGGTCCCCCCACACCGCCGCCACTCGATTAAAATTTTTAACCCCTAATCTGCCGACCGCCACCTACGTTATACTTATGTACCCCTAATCTGCTGCCCCTAACCCCGCCGACCCCTGTATTACATTTATTAACCCCTAACTTGCCCCCCACAACGTCGCCGCCAGCTACTTAAAATAATTAACCCCTAATCTTCCGACCACAAATCGCCGCCACCTACGTTATCCCTATGTACCCCTAATCTGCTGCCCTAACATCGCCGACCCCTATATTATATTTATTAACCCCTAATCTGCCCCCCTCAACGTCGCCGACACCTGCCTACACTTATTAACCCCTAATCTGCCGAGCGGACCTGAGCGCTACTATAATAAATGTATTAACCCCTAATCCGCCTCACTAACCCTATCATAAATAGTATTAACCCCTAATCTGCCCTCCCTAACATCGCCGACACCTAACTTCAATTATTAACCCCTAATCTGCCGACCGGAGCTCACCGCTATTCTAATAAATGTATTAACCCCTAAAGCTAAGTCTAACCCTAACACTAACACCCCCCTAAGTTAAATATAATTTTTATCTAACGAAATAAATTAACTCTTATTAAATAAATTATTCCTATTTAAAGCTAAATACTTACCTGTAAAATAAATCATAATATAGCTACAATATAAATTATAATTATATTATAGCTATTTTAGGATTAATATTTATTTTACAGGCAACTTTGTTATTATTTTAACCAGGTAAAATAGCTATTAAATAGTTAAGAACTATTTAATAGTTACCTAGTTAAAATAATAACAAATTTACCTGTAAAATAAATCCTAACCTAAGTTATAATTAAACCTAACACTACCCTATCAATAAAATAATTAAATAAACTACCTACAATTACCTACAATTAACCTAACACTACACTATCAATAAATTAATTAAACACAATTCCTACAAATAAATACAATTAAATAAACTAGCTAAAGTACAAAAAATAAAAAAGAACTAAGTTACAGAAAATAAAAAAATATTTACAAACATAAGAAAAATATTACAACAATTTTAAACTAATTACACCTACTCTAAGCCCCCTAATAAAATAACAAAGCCCCCCAAAATAAAAAATTCCCTACCCTATTCTAAATTAAAAAAGTTACAAGCTCTTTTACCTTACCAGCCCTGAACAGGGCCCTTTGCGGGGCATGCCCCAAGAATTTCAGCTCTTTTGCCTGTAAAAAAAAACATACAATACCCCCCCCCCAACATTACAACCCACCACCCACATACCCCTAATCTAACCCAAACCCCCCTTAAATAAACCTAACACTAAGCCCCTGAAGATCTTCCTACCTTGTCTTCACCATCCAGGTATCACCGATCCGTCCTGGCTCCAAGATCTTCATCCAACCCAAGCGGGGGTTGGCGATCCATAATCCGGTCCAGAAGAGGCTCCAAAGTCTTCCTCCTATCCGGCAAGAAGAGGACATCCGGACCGGCAAACATCTTCTCCAAGCGGCATCTTCGATCTTCTTTCATCCGGAGCGAAGCGGCAGGATCCTGAAGACCTCCAGCGCGGAACATCCATCCGGACCGACGACTGAACGACGAATGACTGTTCCTTTAAGGGACGTCATCCAAGATGGCGTCCCTCGAATTCCGATTGGCTGATAGGATTCTATCAGCCAATCGGAATTAAGGTAGGAATTTTCTGATTGGCTGATGGAATCAGCCAATCAGAATCTAGTTCAATCCGATTGGCCGATCCAATCAGCCAATCAGATTGAGCTCGCATTCTATTGGCTGATCGGAACAGCCAATAGAATGCGAGCTCAATCTGATTGGCTGATTGGATCAGCCAATCGGATTGAACTTGATTCTGATTGGCTGATTCCATCAGCCAATCAGAAAATTCCTACCTTAATTCCGATTGGCTGATAGAATCCTATCAGCCAATCGGAATTCGAGGGACGCCATCTTGGATGACGTCCCTTAAAGGAACAGTCATTCGTCGTTCAGTCGTCGGTCCGGATGGATGTTCCGCGCTGGAGGTCTTCAGGATCCTGCCGCTTCGCTCCGGATGGAAGAAGATCGAAGATGCCGCTTGGAGAAGATGTTTGCCGGTCCGGATGTCCTCTTCTTGCCGGATAGGAGGAAGACTTTGGAGCCTCTTCTGGACCGGATTATGGATCGCCAACCCCCGCTTGGGTTGGATGAAGATCTTGGAGCCAGGACGGATCGGTGATACCTGGATGGTGAAGACAAGGTAGGAAGATCTTCAGGGGCTTAGTGTTAGGTTTATTTAAGGGGGGTTTGGGTTAGATTAGGGGTATGTGGGTGGTGGGTTGTAATGTTGGGGGGGGGGGGTATTTTTTTTTTTTTTTTACAGGCAAAAGAGCTGAAATTCTTGGGGCATGCCCTGCAAAGGGCCCTGTTCAGGGCTGGTAAGGTAAAAGAGCTTGTAACTTTTTTAATTTAGAATAGGGTAGGGAATTTTTTATTTTGGGGGGCTTTGTTATTTTATTAGGGGGCTTAGAGTAGGTGTAATTAGTTTAAAATTGTTGTAATATTTTTCTTATGTTTGTAAATATTTTTTTATTTTCTGTAACTTAGTTCTTTTTTATTTTTTGTACTTTAGCTAGTTTATTTAATTGTATTTATTTGTAGGAATTGTGTTTAATTAATTTATTGATAGTGTAGTGTTAGGTTAATTGTAGGTAATTGTAGGTAGTTTATTTAATTATTTTATTGATAGGGTAGTGTTAGGTTTAATTATAACTTAGGTTAGGATTTATTTTACAGGTAAATTTGTTATTATTTTAACTAGGTAACTATTAAATAGTTCTTAACTATTTAATAGCTATTGTACCTGGTTAAAATAATTACAAAGTTGCCTGTAAAATAAATATTAATCCTAAAATAGCTATAATATAATTATAATTTATATTGTAGCTATATTATGATTTATTTTACAGGTAAGTATTTAGCTTTAAATAGGAATAAGTTATTTAATAAGAGTTAATTTATTTCGTTAGATAAATATTATATTTAACTTAGGGGGGTGTTAGTGTTAGGGTTAGACTTAGCTTTAGGGGTTAATCCATTTATTAGAATAGCGGTGAGCTCCGATCGGAACATTAGGGGTTAATAATTGAAGTTAGGTGTCGGCGATGTTAGGGAGGGCAGATTAGGGGTTAATACTATTTATGATAGGGTTAGTGAGGCGGATTAGGGGTTAATAACTTTATTATAGTAGCGCTCAGGTCCGCTCGGCAGATTAGGGGTTAATAAGTGTAGGCAGGTGTCGGCGACGTTGTGGGGGGCAGGTTAGGGGTTAATAAATATAATATAGGGGTCGGCGGTGTTAGGGGTAGCAGATTAGGGGTACATAGGGATAACGTAGGTGGCGGCGGTTTACGGAGCGGCAGATTAGGGGTTTAAAAAAATATGCAGGGGTCAGCGATAGCGGGGGCGGCAGATTAGGGGTTAATAAGTGTAAGGCTAGGGGTGTTTAGACTCGGGGTACATGTTAGAGTGTTAGGTGCAGACGTAGGAAGTGTTTCCCCATAGCAAACAATGGGGCTGCGTTAGGAGCTGAACACTGCTTTTTTGCAGGTGTTAGGTTTTTTTTCAGCTCAAACAGCCCCATTGTTTCCTATGGGGGAATCGTGCACGAGCACGTTTTTGAGGCCGGCCGCGTCCGTAAGCAACTCTGGTATCGAGAGTTGCTTTTGCGGTAAAAATGCTCTACGCTCCTTTTTTGGAGCCTAACGCAGCATTTGTTTGAACTCTCGATACCAGAGTTAATTTTATGGTGTGGCCAGAAAAAAGCCCGCGGAGCGTTAACAGCCCTTTTACCGCCGAACTCCAAATCTAGGCCTATATCCTTATGGGCTTAACGCAAATTTGGATTTGGCAGCCTTCAATTGATGGATCCTCACTTTTATTTGCCACCAATTCTTTTTCATCTCACCTATCATTGATCGACACAAACATCCCTATACCCTCTTAATGTTTAGGTCCTACAGAAACTTCTGATTATTATATGCATACAAACATTAGTCCACACCTACATATATCCACAGGTTTGTTTTCTTACATGCCAAACTCCATATCCATTTTCAACCTTGTTTAAGAGTTTGTTTTTTACACATTTTTACACATGTTAGACTCTTTTTTCTTTTTTTTCCCTGCATTTACACTAATTATTTACAACAATATCATTGTTTACATATACAACTGGCAGTTTTACTGTTATGGTGATCACGGCATACATGTTGTAACCCCCATTTTTTCTTCCTAACAATGGTATTTATATTTTTACAATGTAATGCGATTTCATGGGCAATCATTGTATTCCAATATCCTTATTCTACTACATTCATTTACTTCACAGCAGTGATAATTTAAACATACGTTTTTTCACACAAACACACATATTTCAAACACTCCAAACACTCCATTTTAGCCTGACAAATATCACACTCTAGTCAAGCTGTTCTTAATTATTTGTTACAGAATCACAATCTCATAGGTTACCAACGGGGCCACCATATAGGTCCTTCATTGATCTTACACATAGTTTAAGAAATCCTATATCGGCCACATACAATAATAGTTTTTATTCGCATGGTCATAGGTTTCTAACACACAACAAGGATTTTTAGTATTAATATCAATCTATAAATAGATACATGTCTTTAGCACGCCTACTGTTAGTCAGATTGTAACAATTTCATGAAAAAGCCTTATAAAGGGTTTGTTTATTTTATTATACTTTTCCATTATGTCAGCAGTTAGTTAGATTGTAACAATTTTATAAAAAATACACAAATTCCCTACAAAGGGTTTTTTATTGCTTTATTTATATTATATTTTTTTGTATATCTTTTATATAAATAATTTTTTTTTCTTGATATATATATTATAATTTGCAACAGCTGACAGCCAAGATTGGGCTCTTACAATTGTAAATGTATTCCCATTGGACAAATATCTTATGACAACTTCCTGTTTTTAAAGACACAATGTGTATATAATGCCAGTAAATGTAACCATTTTTATTCGCTTTTATCTGAGGAAACGACCCAGTTGGGGTTGAGAAACGCGTCATATTAAAGCCTTTTTAATCCAGAAGTTGTCCGTGCTTTGTGGTATTCCATTATAATACAACAACACGCCAAGTCCGATATTCCATTTGAAATTACTAGTACCAAGAAAAGGTTGCCTAGGGGGTACCAAAAAAAAGACTCCAAGGAACGTCATCTCTCCAGTGTACTAGCCACTGTTAAGTGCTAGCAAGCTATCACGCACTGGTCACAGCACAGTGCCTCTTGTTCTGGTAAGCACACTACCTGTCTATACACTGTTGCTCACATTACCAGACAATATTACGCTATTGTGGCGCCCTCTTTTCCTTCTTGCATTTTCTAGCTTTTCCCCACTCTCTGGGACCAAGAGGAGCTGCCTGCCTTCACACAGAAAAACATTGAAACGGATTCACAGAAATCTTTCTTTTTTCAAGGACACATTTATTAGCCGGTTCACGGTAGAGTTACACACTGACTTTGTTTGTTAACAAATATATTGTTTTATGTCTGTTTTTCAGCGCGCTTTCTTTATCCCCACCTGGGATACTTTATGTATTGCAGTGTGTGTTTACGGTCGGCGTAGCCTATGGTCCGCTAGGGCCCCCGCTGCGATCCGGCCCCCTCCAGGCCCTGTGTCACACTTGTTTATAAGTGCGGTTGTGGCGGGCCAGGAAGGTATTTGAGACCGCTGTCGTGGCTGCCTTAACTCGGTAGGTGTCCGCTTGTGGGAGAGGTGTTATTGGAGGCTTAGATCATTGATGGCTGCTGGGTTTGATGGACTCGGGCCTAGGAGCTGTTCCCTTATGCGGCCATTTCTCTGAACAGCCAAGCTCCGCCCCCAAGAAATATTTTTTTACTGTATGGAAATTATTAAATAAAGCTATTTGTTTGTCATGCTGCCCCCGGTGTTGCAATGCGAGAATTACAGCCAAAGATTTGACTGTTAGCAAAGATGCATTTCCCTAGCAACCATGCATTCCCAAGAGGTTGTCCAATGAGATGTTCAGATTCGAAGGGCCAAACCAATTCACCAATGATGGTACAGAACAAAAAGGGGTGGGGTTATATCATATGATAAAACCCCAAGCATAGGAGGAAGAAGAGAGCTGTCTGTTTGCTAACTGGTAACTGAAATTGGCTGCGTAGGATAACAGTCACTAAAAGGTATAATAGTTACCCTTACTTCTCCACATTGCAAAACTCTATTTTTCGTATTCTGAGGTGAAATTGGACCTGTTGACAAAGTTTTTGGAAACTGAATTATCGATTTTGGTAATTTTGGGTAAAGTATGAGAGGTTGCTAAATATAGGTAATTTTAAAACAAACATTCTTTGTTGCTGTAGTTAATATATTTAAAGAGCATAAGTGTATTTTAAAACTAGTATTTCATAGCCTGTGTATTTTTAAAACTAATAATTAGTGCTAAGTAACTTATCTCTACAAATATATATATATATATATATATATATATATATATATATATATATATATATTTTAGTGTTGTCTTAATGGTAGATAACTGAGGATTTATTTCAGCTTAGATAAATTAGCATAGGAATTGGTTGTTTGCACAAATAATAGATACTATTTTGATGTTTTAAATTAGAATTGTATTAGAATCAATTGTGGCTATATAGCTGATTGTACTGCTTGAATGTTAGTAGCTAATATCTTGGAATCTGTTTGTGTTAATTGAATGAAATTCAATTGTGAATAAGGCTAGTTCTAAAGTAAAATTTTATGAGCTTTGCATAGCATATTTTAATAGTTTTAAACGTGTATAGTTTTCATTCATATCTGGTTTTATGCAAATATATTTCAATGTGTCTATAAATATTAACTAATAAAAAGAACTTAGAATTTTTATATTAATTTTATGATTTTGGTATATGCATATTGATTGGGGGTTTATTTTAAAGAATAATTATTAAATATATTGTATCACAACCCGGCCATATACTGACATATTATTTGGAGGCACTTTGCTTTAAATATTATTATTATTTATCATATTGATATGATATGTTTTTAGTAAATAAAAATTATTACTGGAAAAAATTGATTTTCATATTTCAAGATTAATATTAATATTTTTGAAGATATCATTTTTTTTGAAAGATTGAAATATTAATTTTCACATTTCAAAATTAATATTAATATTTTTGAAAATATAATTTTTTTTTGAAAAATTGAAATATTGATTTTCATATTTCAAGATTAATATTAATATTTTTGAAAATATATATATATATTTTTAAAAATTGAAATATTGATTTTCATATTTCAAGATTAATATTAATATTTTTGAAAATATCATTTTTAAAAAAAATTAAATATTAATTTTCATATTTCAAAACTAATATTAACCCCTTAAGGACCAGCGACGTACCCTGTATGTCGCTGGTCTTTTTTTGGGACTTGATTGTTTTATAGCGCGGTCTTGCCACCAGCGTTGAGACTGCTCTATTCCACAAAGCCTGCTGGAGGGAGTGCATTAATAGCGTGTTCTTGCTAGACTTGTGCTATTATGTCCTGAAAAAACCCATAATGACCAGTGACATACAGGGTACATTGTGGTCATTAAGGGGTTAATATTTTTGAAAATATATATATTTTTTCTCTCTTATTGGCCAAAATGTTATTAGCATTTTAATTTAACTAAATACTAAGCCAATATAATAATGTCTGTAACCAGAAGTTAATCTGTACATAGTGTTGACATGTATTCCCCGACAATACCCCTCACTAAAGGCAATGTTCTTAAGATGGACATTATAGGCCACATTAAAAAGAGGTTTAATATTGTGGGTGAATTAAATGATTATACGGTTATGCTTGAAATTAAGGCTAAAAATATTGCTATTGATGATGAAAGGTGGAATGAAAAAGTGAATTATTCCAAGAATTATTAAAAATGAATCAATGCAAAAATCTCCAAAAGCAAGACAAACTAATATTAAAATCTTGGCCCCTTCTAATATGCATTATTGACTAAATGTCGCTATATCTCATAGAGAAAGAACTGCAAATACAGGGGCTAGAAAATAGTATTCGCTCCTCACGCAGATGCAAAGAGAATTTTAAAATAGCCGAAAATAAAATTGATGAGTTTGCCCAAGACATAGCCACCTTAGATAAGCATAACTTAGATTTACTAGCAAAGATACAAGAGTTAAATAAACAGCTTGCGCGAAGCCAGAGAGAAGTAAGTGATTTAAAAAGGTTGTATTGTCAAAATGAAAACCCCTCTATTAGCAGTGAGAATAATGCAGGTAATTCTAATTCTCTTAGAGAATGCATCAGGGATGAAATGCAGAAATTTAGGGAAGAATGTAGACAAAAATACCCCTGTTGAGTCAGAAATAGATTTCCCAAATAGACAGTCACCTCATAATGTAAATTCAAGGAACTGCTATAACTCAGCTGAGGAGGAGGAGGGCAGCTCTAGTAGTGAGTCAGAGGGCGGAGCTAGATACCCAAATAGCCCACGTAATAATAATGTATGTAGGGGGTCTCCCCATATTAAAAGGGCAAATAAGAGACGCTCAAACCCAAAAATAAAACTCCTAGGAGATCCCGAGATACATCTAATACGGTATATGACACCCCTAAAATCATTACCTTCTTAAAGGATGCAGTACCTAAGTTCTCCAACAAAGGGACAAATTCTATAATTGACCACTTAGAGACCTTTGAAAATGCTTTAGCTATAATGAATGTTACAAGTGAGCAGTCAAAAATTATATTTCTGCCCTGGGTATTTGAAGGTAAATATCACAAATTCTTTGCTTCACTAAAGGATATGAATATTCATTGCTGGAATGAGACAAAATGACAGAAAAGAATTCAGGCAATATCGCACTAAAACTGCAGCGAAAATAGCTGTATATGGTTTAAATTGTAGTGCAAATCAAAGCCTTATAGAATTCCTTTCTGTACTGAAAAATGCGTACAGTATGGCTGAAGATAATCCCATGTTTGAATGCTCAGAATTTGTGAATTTATTTTTTGAAGCACTGTCCGCACCCATCAAAATTAATTTAGCTAGAGATTTTGATGAGAACTGCTCATTGGAATGGCTAATCAAAGAGAGTACAAAGTTATACTCTATTCAGCAGTCTGGTGAACAGGGGGATAAAAAGGAGAGAAAGCCGAATCCTAAAGTAGTGGCCGAAACTAGGGTGTCACCTAGCCCCCTCAATTTGGAGTCTAAAAAGAAAACCTATGCGGAGGTGGCCCGAGGAAACAGGCCATCCCCACACGGGCTAAGGCGCAGAGAGACTATACCCAAAATGGGGGGCATACCCAGGTAAATAATTACTCCCAAAGAGAAGAATACCCACAATATAATAGGTATCCCTGCAAAGGTAGATACAATAAGTGGCAAAAATACTCTCAGGGTAACCAGACACCCCAAGTAAATAGTGCTCCCCAAAATAATAACGCTGAGCAAGTTGAACCCCAGGGGCAACCACGCCAGGATAGAAACAGCGGCCCTGATTCTGAGGGGACTCAATGGTCCAGGAATCACTACTATGGGGCATCAAGAGATAGGCCCAGGGGTAGAGGTAACCTTTTCGATAAAGTAGATCAGCTTAGTACCCAACTAATTCAGTTGAGTGAACAATTCGCTAATATGAGTCAAGCGTTTATGGCTCAGCAACCTAACAATCCTTTTTTTAGGGGTACAGCCAGTGGCCAGCAGTGGGCCACAGGCACAGTCATAAATACTGCAGTATCACCTGAAATGGAGGGGAGAGATATACAAAATAAAATGATAAATGTCAATAATGGTACTAATCATGTTCTCTCCCCACAGACCCGAAACGGACAATTTAGCTGTGATGACAAGCAACCTCAGCCGGGAAAAATTAACAAATCTCTTCCTTTGCAGTATTCTCTTAACCTTATTTCCACAGATGCAGTACACAAGAACCCAGTTGACCCTGTTATAGAGGGGACCGGTAAGAATGACATTTCTTCTGCATCGGGTAACACGTGGCAAAGCCAACAATTGTGTAATCATGCCAATTTTATGTGGTAAATGGTAGAAACTGCAGGGAGATATTAGGTATTAGCTGAGCTGCAGGATTCAGTCTCCAACCCTATCATGGGATTAATTAATACTGGATCTCAGGCAACTATTCTATCCCACGGGTACTACACACGCTAAATGAGCTAACACCCCACAAACCTAAAATAAAAGAATTTGATGGTTCCTCGCAGGAATTGAGAGAGTTAAAGAGGGTCTATTTATCCCTATACAAGTGCATGACCTTGGGAAAACCAAGTATGCCAAATTAAACTTAAAACAGGAAGCTAGCTATATAAGCGAAGGCTTATTAGCGCAGATAGCTGAACCCAAGGTGATTAAATATCTTTCTCCCCAAGACCACTGTGTCCATGGCCTGGATGACAGGTTTGAAAGCTATAACATCACAACTAAGTGCTTATTATCTATATCTTTAGGTAATAAATCAGCAAAGCACCTGTTTTTAGTTTTAAGTACTCCCCATAATCAAATATACGTTGGCAATGATCTCTTACGTAGATATGCCATACAAATAGATTTGATTAATTCTTGCCTCTGGAGCAGGTTAAAGGGGGACCCTGAAGTATTCCAGGATGAAAACACAGGCCTGAAATCAAACCAGCAATAGCCATATGCTGTGAATATGCAGGTGTCTAACAAAGTTGTAATATCTGCTGGGGCTGACAGATTCCTCTTATCCTTACAGGTAAAAAAGGTCAGAAAATAAAAACTTCTGGAACACTAATTTTCCTCTCCCATAGAATACAATATCTGGGTGTCACAATGGCCCACACTCCTTTGGTAAATATTGGAACTATTCCAATACATGTTATTGTGCATAACATGACCCCACAGGATATAACCTTATCCAAGGGAACTACCATAGGATATGCTCTGGAATCGAGTTATTACACTTTTGGATTCCAGAATAACGTAATTGGGCTAATACCTGAAGGATATTTAACTGAAGAACAATTAATAGAACAACCCTTTGCATCTATGCCAGAGGGACTATTTACAATTCAGTCTATTTATCCCTTCAGCTCAGAGGAAGGCATCTGTAAAATTGAAGAAGCCTCTCTAGTATTTGATTAGCCGATCAAACAGCAAGATTACCCCAATACCCAGAGTCATGGGAGCAATGTAAATTATAATCAAGGGGATCTCACCTCTAGATTGGAAGAAGCCTATGAAATAGGACAGCCTGAAATCTTTCCAGGATTTCAGCAAATTGTCGAAGAGCAAATATCCTTAGCTAATGGCTGTTCCAGCGATGATGAACGCCAACAGCTGTGAGAACTCCTGATGGAGTACAAGGATATGTTTGCTAGGGATTCTTATGACTGTGGGACTACAGACTTGCACATTGCAAGAATACAAACAGATCCCAATGCGCCACCTGTCTTTGTTAAACAATACAGACTTCCTTTAGCCTCAGTTCTTAAGCCCAATGGACAATGGCATATTGTGTGCTGACTTAAGACAGCTAAGCAAACGAGTGTACATGTCTGGCTGGCCTGTGCCATATATTGGTCAGTGCCTAGCACAGATGCAGGGATCCAAAATATTCACTGCCAATGATTGCACGCAGGGGAGGAGGGCCAGTATAAGCTGGCATTCTCATTCCAAAAGGTCCAGTATGCATTTCAGAGACTTCCTTTTGGATACATAAACTTTGGACATGAATTTGCTGTATTCATGCATAAGGCTATGCCTGATGCACTGGAATGGGGGACCTTATCTTATGTTGATGATGTTTTAATCAAAAGCACAGACTTTGAAAAACACATTACAGAGCTTAAACACGTCCTCAGCCAACTTAAAAGGGCAGGTGTCAAATTATTCCTACAAAAAGCTCAATGGTGCCGCACTCGTGTAAACTTTTTGGGGAAAAAAAGTGGAAGCTATAGTAAATTCTAAAAACCCAACTAACTTAAAGGAATTGAGATCATTCCTGGGTATGACAAATTATTCTCGCAAATTCATTGATAATTATGCAGAATTAGCTAAACCACTACTACTTCTTCTAAAGAAGGAAGTGAAATGGCACTGGAGTGAGACTCAAGAGACAGCCATCAGAAGGCTGAAGAAAAAACTCACCCAAGCACCTTGCTTAGCGTACCCTGAAGGTGGTAAACCTTTCTACTTAGAAACAGGTTACACAGATATAAGCATGGGTGCTGTCTTATACCAAAAGCATGATAATTTAGGCAAAGTCATTGCTTATGCAAGCAAAACGTTATCCCCAGTACAAATAAAATTTAGTGGTTGCGAAAAAGCCCTCTTATCTACTGTATGGGCTCTACAAAATTTCCGCAGTTATATACAGGGTGAGAAAATTATTGTAGAAATGGCCCACCAGCCTTTGCTATATTTGCAAAGTGAGAGAATAAGATATGGGAATTTGTCTAATAGCCGCATAACAGCGTGGACTCTTTCCTTACAAGACTGGCCCTTAGAAATTTGTTACAAGCAGAATAAAAAGAATCCAGTTCCACATGGGCTTGCTGAGCTCCTTGACTGTACTTCTAAGGATCCTGGGGAAGAATTATCAGAAGATGATTTTCTAGAGGAACAATAGCTTTTCCCATATAAAATGTATAATGAGGACCAGTGTCAAACATTACCTTGGGTATATGTTGATGGTTGTTCTTACCATGCCACTATTGATAATGAGCGCAGATTAGTTGCTAGCATTGGTATAACTTGGGCAAATGGATTCCCAAATATATCTATAGGTTTCAACATTGGACCAAGATCCAGTCAAGTGGCAGAACTCACTGCTGTTCTAAAAACCATTGAAATGTCTATTGAACATGGTATTCATGAATTTGTAATCATTACTGACTCAAATTATGTGCTTGACAGTGTTGTTAAATACCTGCCAACTTGAAAAAGAAATGGCATGCAGAAAAGTAACAACAAACCAGTCAAGCATGGCAAGTTGTTCTGCAAAATTGATAATCTGGTGGTATCCAATGATTTAACCATACACTGGAAAAAGACCAAGAGTCATTACAGGGTTCTAGGTCATGATAAGGAAGGCAATGATCTTGCGGATTCATTAGCCGAACAAGGAGCCATAACTTGAGAACTCCTTAATATTGACCACTTAATGGGTGCAATTCAGGTAGTAGCCATTACCAGAAACCAGGCTAAACAACAGAGTGAGCCTAACTTGGTACAATGGAGTCAGGATTCTCCTAGTGAGGACCTGATCACTAGTCAAAAAGAAGACCCTATTGTAGGCATCTTCTATAAACAAATAGAAGATCCTGAAAACAACCCCATCTCAAAAAATGACTGTATTGGCAAATAAGATCTTAGAATCTTAATGAAGTCCAGATCACAATTCAAGTTACAGGATGGTTTGTTAATTAGAACCTCCAAAACTGGCATCCAGCAATGGGTGGTACCCACCAAGTTCAGAGTGCTTCAACATGCCCATGATGCTCCCACATCTGGTCATCGTGACACCAAATTAACATATGAAATATTGCGTGATTACGCCTTCTAGCCACACATGTTGAAAGATGTTCAAACTTACTGTCAAGGTTGTTTAATCTGTCCACAGTTCCCACCCACTGCACTAACGCATAGAGCGCCATTGCAGAAAAGGGGGATGGTAATGACATGGTCAGATATACAAATTGATTTTATTGGTTCAGTAACTTGGTCATCAAGAGGTAACAAATACATGTTGACAGTGACATGCCTGTTCACTAAATGGGTAGAGTGCATCAGTGCACCTAACAATAGTGCTGAAACATGCGCAGCTTTGCTCATCAACCACGTATTTTTCAGATTTGGTTTGCCCAAAAGAATCGAATCAGATCGGGGAACCCAATTCACTAGCAAAGTGATGACCAAAATGTGGAAAATACTAGGGGTCAAAAGAAAGCTGCATATTGCTTATAGAGCTGCTTCAAGTGGTGGTGTAGAGCGTTACAACCAGTCCATTGTAAAAATCCTCAAAAAGTTTATGAGTGAAACGGGTAAAGACTGGGATGTAAAACTACCTCTAGTCCTAATGGCATAAAGAGCAACTCCAAGTAGTGCTACCAAGATGTCACCTTTTGAACTGATGACTGATAGAAGAATGGTTCTACCTCAACATCTACTGTACCGTACATCAGACCAAAACTTGATAAACGCTGCCATTATGCATCAATATGTAAACAATCTAAGAAAGCACCTGCAATATGCCTTCGCATTTGCTCAGAGGAACTTAGAGAAAGCTGCAACTGCCACTAAAACCTATTATGATCTCAAAACGTCCAAAAAGGAATATGAAATAAATGATAAAGTTTATCTTTATAACTTTGGAAGAGATCAGGTTAAGGAGAAGAATTTTTTTTCCATCATGGAAAGGTCCTTTTGTCATTACTGACAAAATATCTCCAGTGGCCTATAAAATATGGATCCCCAAAAATGATAGTTTCATAGATAAATGGGTCCATATTAATCAGTTGTGAGCGTGCCATCCTAGGTCCCAACTACAAGTCATAGAGGGAGAATGAATTCATATCTCCAAATGCACTAAAGACATACTGTAGTTTAAAGATGCCTAGATGATGAAAATAACGGACTCTTCTCATAGAAGACTGTCAATGTACTCACCAGATACCGCTGACTTTAAGCCAATTCAAATACATGTGTCCTACATATATTTACATTGGAAGGGGGAATTATGTCAGGGCATCTGTAAATGTCAGTGGAAAATACATATACATATATATATATATATATATAATATAAGATAAAATAAGTATGAAATCTCTCAAATAGTAAGTTTGAGCATGCTCATTCATCACACTCTATGTATTCCACATCTGAGAAAAAAGGATTGCTTCCAAAGATGCCCCACTGAGGTGTGAAGTTAAAATCCCTATCAGATTGTCCCTGACCCCTATTTCTACTCTGAAACCATCTATATTTTTTTGTGTTGTAAATCTTGGATTTGCAAACATCTTCAAAGAAAGGACATCTAAAAACAAGATAACCCCATACAGTGATACACAGACACAATGTCTCAGAAATGGCTGGATTTCTTGTTTGAAGCCTAATGAAATTCGTAAAAACCAGAGTTTCGCTGAAGAAATTACTATGTGTCACCTATGTGCTAATTACCCCTAAATACTCATAGAACATCCAACTTTCCAGACATGGACATTAGATTTTAAATAGCAGAATGTATACTTAAAAAGTCATATAACTGATTAGTCTATAACTTTAAAAAATACTCAGGTAACACCTATGTATATATATTCATCTGGGACATATTATATTAAATAAATAATTGATGTATTGAATAATAACTACATTGATATACACAAATACTGACCCATTGAATTAAAGATAAACACATTTTTCTCTGTTTTCCAGAAATCTAGTGAAGGTTATAAGAGCAACTGATATGGAGATGGAATCTCTAAATAAATATCTATATAATAGATGTATAAATGCTAGAATAATTTCAAAATAATGTCTGTCCTTTGTTTTACAGGAAAACAAGATGTCCTGTGAATCTGGGTCATAAACAAGATTCATGCATTCAGGTTTTATTAGAAAAAAGAAATATACTATATTCATGTTCGGATGCAGTGCAGTACTGAATATGAAATATGCTGTGGTTTTATATATAAAAAATGGAAGAAATAACCAAATGCTATTTTTAAATAGATTTCAAGATAATAATAATATAATGTTAAAAACATACTGTGTTTCATATTAAAATAATCAGAATGAATAATGTGACATAGTCCAGTACATTTGAACATATAACTTATTAATATAAAGAAATTATAGCATTTTAAATACACATTTTAGAGAAATGTTTTTTTACTGTATAGAAATTATTAAATGAAGCTATTTGTTTGTCATGCTGCCTCCGGTGTTGCAATGCGAGAATTACAGCCAAAAGTTTTGACTGTTAGCAAAGATTCATTTTCCTAGCAACCATGCATTCCTAAGAGGTTGTCCAATGAGATGTTCAGATTCGAAGGGCCAAACCAATTCACCAATGATGGTACAGAACAAAAAGGGGTGGGTTATATCACATGAAAAAAAAAACAAGCATAGGAGGAAGAAGAGAGCTGTCTGTCTGCTAACTGGTAACTGAAATTGGCTGCGTAGGATAACAGTTACTAAAAGGCATAATAGTTACCCTTACTTCTCCACATTGCAAAACTCTATTTTTCGTATTCTGAGGTGAAATTGGACCTGTTGACAAAGTTTTTGGAAACTGAATTATCGATTTTGGTCATTTTGGGTAAAGTATGAGAGGTAGCTAAATATAGGTAATTTTAAAACAAACATTCATTGTTGCTGTAGTTAATAGATTTAAAGAGCATAAGTGTATTTTAAAACTAGTATTTCATAGCCTGTGTATTTTTAAAACTAATCATTAGTGCTAAGTAACTTATCTCTACAAATATATATATATATATATATATATATATATATATATATTTTTTTTTTTTTAGTGTTGTCTTAATGGTAGATAACTGAGAATTTATTTCAGCTTAGATAAATTAGCATAGGAATTGGTTGTTTGCACAAATAATAGATACTATTTTGATGTTTTAAATTAGAATTGTATTAGAATCAATTGTGGCTATATAGCTGATTGTACTGCTTGAATGTTAGTAGCTAATATGGAATCTCATTGTGTTAATTGAATGAAATTCAATTGTGAATAAGGCTAGTTCTAAAGGTAAATTGTATGCGCTTTGCATAGCATATTTTAATAGTTTTAAACATGTATAGTTTTGATATCTGGTTTTATGCAAATATATTTCTATGTGTTTATAAATATTAACTAATAAAAAGAACTTAGAAATTTACTTGAGGACCACGTTAAGAAATAATGCACTACATGACAGGAAATAGTGCCATTAAGTGCTCTTGCTAATGTATAAGATTGTTTCAAAACTGCCGCCATATAGTACTGCAGACACATGCACACTCCTGAACTTACCTTCCTGATTTTCAACAAAGGATTCAAAGAAAAATTGGTAATAGAAGTAACTTGGAAAGTTATGTCTGAATCATTAAATCATTTTTTTGGGTGTTATGTCCCTTTAAAGGGACAGTCAAGTCCAAAAAAAACTTTCATGTTTTAAATAGGGCATGCAATTTTAAACAACTTCCCAAATTACTTTTATCACCAATTTTGCTTTGTTCTCTTGGTATTCTTAGTTGAAAGCTAAAACTAGGAGGTTCATATGCTAATTTCTTAGACCTTGAAGACTGCCTCTAATCTGAATACATTTTGACCACTAGAGGGCATTAGTTCACATGTTTCATATAGCTAACATTGAGCTCATGCACGTAAAGTGACCCAGGACTGAGCACTGATTGGCTAAACCGCATGTCTGTCAAAAGAACTGAAATAAGGGGGCTGTCAGCAGAAGCTTAGATATAAGATAATTACAGAGGTAAAACGTGTATTATTATAACTGTGTTGGTTATGCAAAACTGGTGAATGGGTAATAAAGGGATTATCTTTCTTTTTAAACAACAAAAATTCTGGTGTTGACTGTCCCTTTAAGCATCAAAACCTCAAAGCTGGCTTAGCACAGGTGTGGGAAAAGACTTCGCAGTGACTGCAAGTCTTTTTTATTATTACAGCTACAAAATAATATCTGGAATAATAAATTTAGAGGGATTAATAAATATTTTATTTAATAGTCTATAGTCAAAATTTAAAGGGACAGTAAAGTCCAAATTAAACTTTCATAATTCAACTTTCCAATTTACTTTTATTATCAAATTTGCTTTGTTCTCTTGGTATTCGTAGTTGACAGCTAAACCTAGGTAGGCTCATATGCTTATTTCTAAGCCCTTTAAAGCTGCCTCTTATCTGAATTTATCTGACAGTTTTCACAGCTAGAGAGTGTTAGTTCATGTGTGTCAAATAGATAACATTGTGCTCACACCTGTGGAGTTATTTAAGAGTCAGCACTAATTGCCTGAAATGCATGTCTGTCAAAATATCTGAGATAAGGAGGCAATCTGCAGTCTACAAAAAAATGGGACTTTTTTTATTTTATTCTGTCTGCCAGTACCTAAGATTGTGGCAAATAGGTAGAGGGGGGAGGGTTAGAGAGCTTTTTGGGGAGGTTGGGTGGTTAGGGTGGAACCTACTCTGCAGCAAATATATTTAGGGAAAAAAAGGCTTTTATTTTCATACTGGCAGACTTTCTGCCAGTACTTAAGATGGTGGTGACAACTGTAAGGTGGGGGAGGGAATAGAGCTGTTTAAAGTGAAGGTCAATTTTCACCAATGAGTGCCCGGTTTTTTAAAATATTTTTAAAAACAGGGGCACTTTCATTGATGAAAATTTACATTGCACTGGATTTGAAGAAATACTTACCTTTTACTTCTGCAAAACCAGATCGCTGATCTCAGCCTCAGTTCCTCTGTACTGACGTCAGAAATTACAAAACCGGCTTCCTCCAATCATTGCTTGCACCCCAGAGCGTCCAGCTCGTGATGCCCGGCTGTAATTGGAGGAAGCCAGTTTCGTCATTGCTGTGGTCTACAGCAGGAAGAAGGAGGGGGATCGTCGATCCGGCTTTGTAGGAGTAAAGCTAAAATTAACCCTACAAGCTACCTAATTAGCCCCTTCACTGCTGGGCATAATACAAGTGTGGTGCGCAACGGCATTTAGCGGCCTTCTAATTACCAAAAAGCAATGCCAAAGCATATATGTCTGCTATTTCTGAACAAAGGGGATCACAGAGAAGCATTTACAACTATTTGTGCCATAATTGCACAAGCTGTTTGTAAATAATTTCAGTAAGAAACCTAAAGTTGTGATTTTTTTTTTTTAATTTGATCGCATTTGGCGGGGAAATGGTGGCATGAAATATACCAAAATGGGCCTAGATCAATACTTTGGGTTAACCCTTAAGGGGTTAAACAAAATACAGTTACACTTACTAATGACATTATCTTATAAAATCTGTCAGGGTTTTTTCCCTGCTTTGTTTGCCATGTGCTGCTGGCAGCCATTTTACACACCTCCCTTGCTGAGTCTGGTGCAGAGTGTGTGATGCTGCTCATTTCCTGCACGCCCTCTTAGGGTCAGACTGGTGTACATCATCTGTGTGAGACAGGTTGCAGTCTCAGAATTGTGATGTCATCACTTATTATTTAAAAGGCCTCTGTTCAGTATGCTTTGCCCTTGCATTGTCTCAGAACTGTTTCTGAGTTCCAGTTCCTGTGTATTATCTGGCTGTCTGACGTCCCTCCTGGTTCCTGATCCCTGGCTTGTTCCTGACTCTGCTGTTCTCCTTGTTCCTGATTCTGGCTCATCTGACTACTCTCTTTGGTTCCTGACTCGGCTCGTCTGACTACCAGCTCTGGCTTTGACTCCTGGCTTGTTATTTGTGTCAGGGTATCTATAGATATCAGTGGACAATACATATATATATATATATATATATATATGTATATAGATTAGGATAAAATAAGTATGAAATCTCTCAAATAGTAAGTGTGAGCATGTTCATTTTATCACTGAATACATTCTGTGTATTCCAAATCTTAGATCGGACAAAAGATAAATTTCTCTTGATTAACATAGCATCTAAAGAGAGCATCTGTATCATTAACCAGCACAAACCCCTGGGTTGATGGAGCCAATAGTCTGTGTTTTGGTGGAAGATATGATCAAAAGCCCCTTGAAGATTCTCACCAATTCCTTCTGATCTGAGAGAAGCATATGCCAACATATGCCAACAGACATAATGTCTGAGGATTCTTTTGATTCAGAGGGAGAACCAGTTTTTAGCTGAAGAAAAGACTCATATCACCTAAGTGTGAATTGTCCCCTGCGGAGTTTCCCATATGCATATTCCAGACAATTGGCATTTCAAGTCTCTGTATAGCATGGGAAAAATAAATCTTACAAAAGAATTGTGCCAAATTGTCCTGTAAGTTTAAGATACTCAAATGAACATATATATTCAGACACATATTAAATATGAACATACAAATCTGGGAGATTTTCTACACCTAGGAAGTTGAAAGCCTGAGAGTTAAGATTTTAACATGTCTTAACCTATGTATTTTTTTTTATAATCATAGAAGTCTTAAGGATTTGAAGTTTGGAAAAGCATGTATATAGTTTTCAAACATTAAATATATATACCTCAGACTGTATAAATATCTATACATGGATCTGAGAGATGCATTCCAGTTTTGTAATAAATTTAATGGAGAACATATTCTTATATTTTTCAGACATCTAATAAGTACATATGTGGTTTGTGTTTTAAATAGTGTCATGTGTTTTACACTTTTAGCAAGAAATATGCACATATGAAATATTTATATGGAATAGAAATAAATATGAAACCACATATGTTTGCTGATCTCAAGGTATGTATGTAATGTTAAGATGATGGCGGAGAAAGTAATTGAATTTATGATGAAGGTATTATAATCCTTTTAAATCGTTTCATAGAAAATATGATTTTTAAACGCATTTTAATATATTATACGTGGAATATTTTCATGTTTGGTCTTAAAATGATAAGAGAAAATGACACTGTGTGGACCATATATGAAACATATGATTTATTAATAAAAGAGATTATAGTATGTTGGATAATCATTTTAAAGGTTAAATCATTAGACTGTTAGAAATATTTGATGGTGGGGCTGCATTCCTGGGTGTCTGCTGCCACCTATAGATCAGGGATGTTATCACAGCCAAAAGATAAATGGCTACTCAGGGAGGCGTTTCCCAAAATAACCTATGAGATGTTCAGATCCCGGGCGAATCAGAGACAAGCTCTGCAAGGGCGAATCAGAGACAAGCTTCCGAAGGGCCTATCATATAGTTTCACCGATGATTAGAATAAAAAGGTGTGGGATTATATTGCTTGATATAACCCCAGGCAAGAGAGAAAAAAAGGGCTGACTGACTATTTGCTGAACTTTGGACTGATAAGCAAAACGGGGCTACCTTTTTATTATCCATATTGCTATACCCTTATTTTATATGAGGTGAAACAAGAAGTTCTGGAAGCTAAAATATCGATTTGGTTATTTTTGGTGAAGTATACGCCATTTATAAATATATGTTTAATATTTAAATCAAAGGTATTTGGTAACTATAACTAATTGCAGTTAGTACATTTAAAGGGGCACTTTGTATTTTAGACTCATATTCACAGTCCTGTGTAGTTTTAAGCTAGTCTTTTGTATGCTAAGTAATTTATTTCAGCTCAGATAAATTAGCATATAATTTTGTTGTTTGCATTAATAATATACATAATTTCTGCTGTATATAATTGGAGTTATATAGGATAAATTGTAGGCTAAGTAGCTTAAGTGTATTTGTCTGGAAGTTAACAAACCATACTTTGGCATCTCATTGTGATATTTAAATGCAACTCTGATTTGTTAGATTATTGTGAATAAGGTAATTTTTATGATCTTTGTATAGCATATTATAACAGCATAAACATGTATAGTTTGATTCATAATCTGGTTCCTATAAATATAATTCAATGTGTCTATAAATTTTAACTAATATAAAGAATTTAGGAATTTATATTAATTTTAATTGTTTCGTATATGCATTTTATTGGGGGTTTGTTTTAAAGAATAATTATTAAATATATTGTATTATAACCCGGCCATATACTGACATAATATTTGGAGGCACTGCTTTAGATATTATTAATATTTATCACATTGATATGATATATTTGTAGTAAATAGAAATTATTAAAAAGGAAAAAAAAATTTTTGAAAGATTAATCTAAATTTTTTTTTTAAAAAATTATGTTTTTTGTGATTAAATATTTCAAAATTAATATTAATATCTTGAAATATTATTAAAAAAAATTTTTTAAAAAAAATTGATAAATCGATTTTTCATATTTTAAAATTAATATTAATATTTTTGAAAATATATATTTTTTTTCTCTTGTTGGTCAAAATTGTATTAGCGTTTTAATTTAACTAAATACTAAGCCAATATAATAATGCCTGTAACCAGAAGTGAATAATTTGAATCTGTACATAGTGTTGAAATTTGTTCCCCAAAGTTACCCCGCACTCAGGGCAATGTTTTTAAGATGGACATTATAGGCCACATTAAAAAGAGGTGTAATATTGTGGGTGATTTAGATGATTATATGGATATGCTTTCAATTAAGGCTAAAAATATTGCTATTGATGATAGAAGGTGAAATGAAAAAAGTTAATTATTTCAAGAAATATTAAAAATTAATCAATGCAAAAATCTCAAAAAAACGGGGTGAACTAATACTAAAATCTTGGCCCCTGGTAATATGCATTATTGACAAAATGTCCCTCCTCTGTATAGAAAAGGAATTGCAAATACAGGGGCTAGAAGATGGTATTCACTCCTCATGCATATGCAAAGAGAATTTAAATATAGCCGAAAATGAAATTGTTACATTTAAACAAGACATGGCCGCCTTAGATAAGCATGACCTAAATTTACTAGCCAAAATACAAAAGTTAAATAAACAACTCACACAAAGCCAGAAAGAACTAAGTGGTTTAAAAAGGCTGTATCATCATAATGAAAACCCCTCTATTAACAATGAGAATCATGCAGATAATTCTAACTCCCTTAAGGAATACATCAGAAATGAATTACAGAACTTTAGGGAAGAATTTAAACACAGGTCACTGATTGGCTCAGAGATAAACTTCCCACATAGACAATCACCTTGTTTAAATTCAGAGAACTGCTACACTTCAGAGGGGGGGATAGTGATTATAGTGAGTCAGAGGGCGGAGCTAGCTATCCAAATTTCCCCCATAATACTAATATGCGTAAGGGTTCTCCCCATAGTAAAATGGAAGATAGGGAACGCTACAAACCCAAAAATAAGGCTCATGATACGTATAATAAGTAGGGATGGACAAATGTTTCTAAAAAATCAAAATTTAAAATTAATTTTGATACGTTCGTTCGAATTTGAATGTTTATATAACATTCTAACATTCTATTTTTGCATTTTCGTTTTTGAATTTTTCAATAAAATTCGAAAATATTTGTTCGAATAATAGAATGTTTAGCTATCTATTCATTCAATTTTAAATGTAATATTCGAATTTGAATGTCACATTCGAATTCGAAATAGTATTTCTAGTCTAATACTGTGTTTTTAAAATGTAATATTCAATTTGAATGTGATATTCGATTCGAATGTGACATTCAAATTCGAAATAGTATTTCTAGTATAATACTGTGTTTTATAAATGTAATATTCAAATTTGAATGTGATATTCGAATCGAATGTGACATTCGAATTCGAAATAGTGTTTATAGTCTACAATTGTGTTTTATAAATGTAATATTAGAATTCGAAAGTGACATTCGAATTTGAATGTGACATTCGATTCGAATGTGACATTCGAAAACTGTAAATAACATTCGAAAATTTAATTTTTAAGAATATTCGTTCTTATCAACATTCTATTATGTAAATCGAATTTCTACAATAACATTCGTTCTAACATTCGAATTAGAATATCAACACATTCGCCCATCCCTACTAATAAGGTATATGACACCCCTAAAATAATTACTTTCTTAAAGGAAGTACTTACATTTTCCAAAAACTAAATCACTTCTATAATTTACCACTTAGAGGCCTTTGAAAATGCTTTATCCATAATGAATGTTACAAGTGAGCAGTCAAAAATTGACTTTCTGCCCTGGGTTTTTGAAAATAAATATCACAAATTCTTTGCTTCACTAAAGGATATGAATATTCATTCCTGGAATGAGACAAAACGACAGTGCAGAAAAGAATTCGGGCATTATCACACTAAAACTGCAGCGAAAATAGCTGTATACGGTTTAAAATGTAGTTTGAATCAAAGCTCTATAGAATTCCTTTCTGTACTGAAAAGTGCGTACAGTATGGCCGAAGACTACCCCATATTTGAAAGCCCAAAATTTGTAAATTTATTTTTCGAAGCATTGCCCGCACACATCAAAGTTAATTTAGCTAGAGATTTTGATGAGCACTGCTCATTGGACTGGCTGATCAAAGAGAGTACAAAGTTATACTCTATTTAGCAGTCTGGTGAACAGGGGGTTAAAAGGGAACCAAAGCCCAACCCCAAAATTGTGGCAGAAGCTAGGGTGTCACCTAGCCCCCTCAACTTGGAGTATAACAAGAAAACCTATGTGGAGGTGGCCCGAGAAAACAGGCCATCCCCACAAAGTTTTAACTCTGCCCATCCCCCAACAAGGGCTGAAGCCCCAAGAGACTATACTCAAAATGGCAGCATACCCAGGTAAATAATTATCCCCAAAGAGATGAAAACCCACAAGGTTATCGGTATCCCCGTAAAAGTAAATACCAAAAGTGGCGAAAATACTCTCAGGGTAACCAGACATCCCAAGTAAATAGTGCTCCCCAAAATACCAACGCTGAACAAGTTGAACCCAAAGACAACCACGTCAAAATAGAAGAAATAGCTATGATTCTGAGGGATTCTAAGGATCCAGGAATCAATACCCTGGGACATCAAAAAATTGGTCCATGGGTAAAGATAGCTTGTCCATTCAAGTGGGCCAACTCAGTACGCAAGTTAGTCAATTATGTACGCTATTTACTAATATGAGTCAAGCTTTTACGGCTCAGCACCCTAACAATCCTTTTTTAAGGGTACAGCCAGTGGCCAGCAGTGGGCCACAGGCACAGTCATAAATACTGCAGTATTACCTGAAAGAGGGGGGAGAGATATACCAAATGAAATGATAAATGTCAATAATGGTACTAATCATATTCTCTCCCTACAGACCGGAAACGGACGATTTAGCTGTGATGACGAGCAACCTCAGCCAGGAAACTCTAATAAATCTCTTCCTTTGCAGCATTCTCTTAACCTTATTTCCACAGATGCAGTACACCAGAACCCAGTCGGCCCTATTATAGAAGGGACCGGTAAGAATTAAAGTTCTTCTGCATCAGGTAACTTGGCAGATTCAGGTAACACGTGGTGAAGCCCTCAGATGTATGATAATGCCAAGTTTATGTGTGAAATGGTAGAAACTGCAGGGAGATAATATGTATTAGCTGAGCTCTAGGATTCAGTTTCCAACCCTATCATGGGATTAATTGATACTGGATCTCAGGCAACTATTTTATCCCACAGGTACAACACACAGATAAATGAGCTAACAACCCACAAACCAAAAATAAAAGAATTTGATGATTCACTAATAGGTGTTGGGGTGACTCTCTAAAAGTCTATGGTACTGCATGGTTAAAATTGAGGCTAGGGAACAGGGTAATAAGACACCCTGTCATTATAGTGGATCTGCCAACTGATCGTTTAATAATTGGTAGTGATCTCCTGAAGTGATTTAGCACCATAATTGATTGCATAAATAATGTAATTTGGTCACAAGTAAAATGGCCTATTAATTATGAGCAATCCGGTATACCTCACACCCGACATAACTGTCACGTGGTGGAAGAGAAGCCAGATGCTGTGGAGATTCATAATCAGACTCCTTTAAGTGGCTCTGATGGTATTACTTTTAAAATTTCACCTGAAAAGATTGCAAATATTTCCATAGATGGCGATGTATTAACCATATCTCTCCACAAGGGGGATCATAAAATCCCTAAAGGGGGAGGCCACACTCAATACCTCGCAGGAATTGAGAGAGTTAAGGATAATCTATTTATCCCTATGCAAGTGCATGACCTTGGTAAAACCAAATATTCTAAGTTGAACTTAAAAAGAAGCTAGCTATATAAGCAAAGGTTTATTAGAGCAAGTAGCTGAACCTAAAGTGATTAAATGTCTTTCTTCCCAAGACCACTGTGTCCACGGCCTGGATGACAGGTCTGAAAGCTATAATGTCACAGTTAAATGTTTATTATCTATCTCTATAGGTAAGAAATCAGCAAAGCACCTGTTTTTAGTTTTAAATACTCCCCATAATCAAATATACATTGGCAATGATCTCTTACATAGATATGCCATACAAATAGATTTGATTAACCTTTGCCTCTGGAGCAGGTTAAAAGGGGACCCTGAAGTATTTCAGGATGAAAATGCCACCCTAAAATCAAACCAGCAAAAGCCATATGCTGTGAATATGCAGGGGTCTAACGATGTTATCATTCCTGCTGGGGCTGATAAATTCCTCTTATCCTTACAGGTAAAAAGAGATCAGAAATTAAAAACTTCTGAAACACTAATTTGCCTCTCCCATAGAATGCGAAATATGGGTTTTTTTTGGATTCCAGAATAATATAATTGGGCTAATACCTGAAGGATATTTAACTGAAGAACAATTAATAGAACAATCCTTTGCATCTATGCCAGAGGGACTATTTACAATTCAGTCTATTTATCCCTTCAGCTCAGAGGAAGGCATCTGTAAAATTGAAGAAGCCTCTCTAGTATTTGATCAGCTGATCAAACAGCAAGAATACCCCAATGCCCAGGGTCATGGGGGCAATATAAATTATAATCAAGGGGACCTCACCTCTAGGTTGGAAAAAGCCTATGAAATAGGAGAGCCTGAAATCTTTCCAGGATTTCAGCAAATAGTCGAAGAGCAAATTTCCTTAGCTAAAGGCTTTTCCAGTGATGATGAACGCCAACAGCTATGAGAACTCCTGATGGAGTACAAGGATATTTTTGCTAGGGATTCTTATGACTGTGGGACTACAGACTTGCACATTGCAAGAATCCAAACAGATCCCAATTCACCACCTGTCTTTGTTAAACAATACAGACTTCCTTTAGCCTCATATGATTCTCTTGCAGAAATCATAAGGAACCTGGAAGAAAGAGGTATTATCAGACAGGTGCACAGCTCTTATAAAAATCCTATTCTAGGTGTTTTTAAGCCCAATGGACAATGGCATCTGTGTGCTGACTTAAGACAGCTAAACAAACAAGTGTACATGTCTGGCTGGCCTGTGCCATATATTGACCAGTGCCTAGCACAGATGCAGGGATCCAAAATATTCACTGCCATTGATTGTGCACAGGGATATTGGACCATAAAGGTACATGAGGAGGACCAGTATAGGCTGGCATTCTCGTTTCAAAAGGTCCAGTATGCATTCCAGAGACTCCCGTTTGGATACATAAATTCTGGACATAAATTTGCTGTATTCATGCATAAGGCTATGCCTGATGCACTGGAGAGGGGGACCTTATCATATGTTGATGATGTTTTAATCAAAAGCACAGACTTTGAAAAACACATCACAGAACTTAAACACGCCCTCAGCCAACTTAAAATGGCAAGTGTCAAATTATCCCTACAAAAATCTCAATGGTGCCGCTCTCGTGTAAACTTCTTAGGACATGAAGTTACTTCTGAAGGGCTAAATCCTCAGAAGAAAAAGGTGGAAGTTATAATAAATTCTAAAAACCTAACTAACTTAAAGGAATTGAGATCATTCCTGGGTATGACAAATTATTCTCGCAAAAATTATTGATAATTATGAAGAATTAGCTAAACCACTACTACTTCTAAAGAAGGATGTGAAATGGCACTGGAGTGAGACTCAAGAGACAGCCATCAAAGCGCTGAAGAGAAAACTCACTCAAGCACCTTGCTTAGCATACCCTGAGGGTGGTAAACCTTTCTACTTAGAAACAGGTTACACAGCTATAAGCATGAGTGCTGTTTTATACCAAAAGCATGATAATTTAAGCAAAGTCATTGCTTATGCGAGCAAAACTCTATACCCAGTAGAAATAAAATTTAGCAATTGCGAAAAATCCCTCTTATCTACTGTATGGGCTCTACAAAATTTCCGCAGCTATATACAGGGCGAGAAAATTATTGTAGAAACGGCCCACCAGCTTTTGCTATATCTGCAAAGTGAGATGGAAACTTGTCTAATAGCCGCATAACCGCTTGGACTCTTTCCTTACAAGGCTGGCCTTTAGAAATTCTCTATAAGCAGAATAAAAAGAATCCAGTTCCACATGGGCTTGCTGAGCTCCACGACTGTAGGGCTAAGGATCATGGAGAAGAGTTATTAGAAGATGATTTCCTGGAGGAACAATTGCTTTCCCCATATAAAATATATGAGGACCATTGTCAGACATTACCTTGGGTATATGTTGATGGTTGTTCTTACTATGCCACTATTGATAATGAGTGCAGATTGTTCGCTGGCATTGGTATAACTTGGGCAAATGGATTCCCAAATATTTCTGTTGGTTTCAACATTGGACCAAGATCCAGTCAAGTTGCAGAACTCACTGCTGTTCTAAGAACCATTGAAATTGCTATTGAACAGGATATTCATGAATTTGTGATCATTACTGACTCAAATTATGTGCGTGGCAGTTTTATTGAATACCTGCCAACTTGGAAAAGAAATGGCATGCAGAAAACTAACAACCAACCAGTCAAACATGGCAAGTTGTTCTGCGAGATTGATAATCTAGTGGTGTCCAATGATTTAACCATACACTGGAAAAAGACCAAGGGTCATTCCAGGGTTCTAGGTCCTGATAAGGAAGGCAATGATCTTGTGGATTCATTAGCCAAACAAGGAACCATAACTCGAAAATTCCTTAATATCGACCACTTAATGGGTACAATTCAGGTAGAAGCCATTACCAGAAACCAGGCTAAAAAACAGAATGAGCCTAACTTGGTACAATGGAGTAAGGATTCTCCTAGTAAGGACCTGAACACTAGTCAAAAAGAAGACCCCCATTGTAGGCATCGTTTATAAACACATAGAAGATCCTGAAAGCAACCCCATCTCAAAAGAGGACGAAATTGGCAAGGAAGATCTTAGAATCTTAATGAAGTCCAAATCACAATTCAAGTTACATGATGGTTTGTTAATTAAAACCTCCAAAACTGGCATCCAGCAATGGGTGGTACCCACTAAATTCAGAGTTCTCATGCTTCAACATGCCCATGATGCTCCCACATCTGGTCATCATGGTGCCAAATTAACGTATGAAATATTACGTGATTACGCCTTTTGGCCACACATGTTGAAAGATGTTTAAACTTACTTTCAAGGTTGTTTAATCTGTCCACAGTTCCAACCCACTGCGCCAACGCATAGGTCATCTAGAGGTAACAAATACATGTTAACAGTGACATGCCTATTCACTAAATGGGTAGAATGCATCAGTGCACCTAACAATAGTGCTGAAACATGCGCAGCTTTGCTCATCAACCACGTGTTTTCCAGATTTGGTTTGCCCCAAAGAATCGAATCCGATCGGGGAACCCACTTCACTAGCGAAGTGATGACCAAAATGTGGAAAATACTAGTGGTCGAAAGAATGCTCCATATTGCATATAGAGCTGCCTCAAGTAGTGGTATAGAGCGTTACAATCAGTCCATTGTGAAATGGGTAAAGACTGGGATATTAAACTGCCTCTAGTCCTAATGGCATTAAGAGCAACTCCAAGTAGTGCTACCAAGATACCACCTTTTGAATTGATGACGAATAGGAGAATGGTTCTACCTCAGCATCTTAGGAACCGTACATCAGACCAGAACTTGATAAATGCTGCCAATATGCATCAATATGTGTAGAACCTAAGGAAGCACCTGCAATATGCCTTTGCATTCGCTCAAAGGAACTTAGAGAAAGCTGCAACTGCCACTAAAACCTATTATGATCTCAAAACATTCAAAATGGAATATGAAATAAATGATAAAGTTTATCTTTATAACTTTGGAAGATATCAGGTTAAGGAGAAGAAATTTCTTCCATCATTGAAGGGTCCTTTTGTTGTAACTGACAAAATATCTCCAGTCGCCTATAAAATTAGGATACCTAAAAATGATACTTTTATGGATAAATGGGTCCATATTAATAAGTTGTGAGTGTGCCATCCTAGATCCCAACTACAAGTCAAAGAGGGAGAATGAAATGTCATATCCCCAAATGCACTAAAGAAATATTGTAGTTTAAAGATGCCTAACTAATGAGCACAGGGGCTCAAAAATAACGGACTCTCTTCATAGAAGACTGTCTATGATGCCTACTGTCAATACACTCACCAAGTACCACTAACTTTAAGCCAATTCAAATACATGTGTCCTACATCTATTTAAAATTTGAAGGGGGAATTATGTTAGGGTATCTATAGATATCAGTGGACAATACATATATATATATATATATATAAATATATATATATATATATTTATATATATATATATTTATATATATATATATATATATTTATATATATATTTATATATATATATATATATATATATATATATATATATATATATATATATATATATATAGAGAGAGAGAGAGAGAGAGAGATTAAGATAAAATAAGTATGAAATCTCTCAAATAGTAAGTTTGAGCATTCTCATTTTATAACTGAACACATTCTGTGTATTCCAAATCTTAGATCAGACATACAATACAGTTCTCCTGATTAACATAGCACCTAAGAGTTCAAAAGAGAGCATCTTTCTCATTAACCAGCACAAACCCCTGGGCTGATGGAGCCAATAGTCTGTGTTTTGGTGGAAGATATGATCAAAAGCCCATTGAAGATTCTCACCAATTCTTTCTGATCTGAGAGAAGCATATGCCAACATATGCCAACAGACATGATGTCTGAGGATTCTTTTGATTCAGAGGGAGAACCAGTTTTTAGCTGAAGAAATGACTCATATCACCTAAGTGTGAATTGTCCCCTGCGGAGTTTCCCATATGCAGATCCCAGACAATTGGCATTTCAAGTCTCTGTATGACATGGGAAAAAGTCTTCATCCAAGTGGGCAGAAGTCCTCAACAAAGCTGGGAGAAGTCTTCATCCAAGCGACAAGAAGTTGTCCTCCAGGTGGGCAGAAGTCTTCATCCAGACGGCATCTTCTATCTTTATCCTTCCAACACGGGGGCTCCATCTTTAAGACATCCGGCACGGAGCATCCTCTTCTGCCGATGGCTACTGAAGAATAAAGGTTCCTTTAAGGGACGTCATCCAAGATGGCTTCCCTTGAATTTCGATTGGCTGAAAGAATTCTATTTGCTGATCACAATTAAAGTTGAAAAAATCCTATTGGCTGATGCAGTCAGCCAATAGGATTGAACTTCAATCCTATTGGCTCATCCAATCAGCCAATAGGATTGAGCTTGCATTCTATTGGCTGTTCCAATCAGCCAATAGAATGCAAGCTCAATCCTATTGGCTGATTGGAACTCAGCCATTCGGAATTCAAGAGATGCCATCTTGGATGACGTCCCTTAAAGGAACCTTAATTCTTCAGTAGCCATCGGCAGCAGAGGATGCTCCGCGCTGGATGTCTTGAAGATGGAGCTGCTCCGCAATGGGGAGCTTAGGTTTTTTAGATAGGATTTTATTTGGGGGGTTTGGTTGTGTTGGGGGGTTGTTATTTGGGGGGTTTTACTGTTGGGGGGTTGTTTGTATTTTTTTTTTACAGGTAAAAGAGCTGATTTCTTTGGGGCAATGCCCTACAAAAGGCCCTTTTAAGGGCTATTGGCAGTTTAGTTTAGGCTAGGGTTTTTATTTTTACTTGGGGGGGGCTTTTTATTTTGATAGGGTTATTAGATTAGGTGTAATTAGTTTAAATATTTGATAATTTGTTTTTATTTTGTGTAATTTAGTGTTTATTTTTTTATTTAGTTAATTGTATTTAATTTTAGTGTAATGTTAGGTGTTAGTGTAACTCAGGTTAGGTTTTATTTTACAGGTAAATTTGTATTTATTTTGACTAGGTAGCTAGTAATTAGTTAATAACTATTTACTAACTAGTCTACCTAGTTAAAATAAATACAAACTTACCTGTAAAATACAGATAAAACCTAAAATAGCTACAATGTAACTATTAGTTATAGGTAAGTATTTAGTTTTAAATAGGAACTATTTAGGTATTAATTGTAATTTTTATTTAGATTTATTTTAATTATGTTAAAATTAGTAGGTGTTAGGTTTAGGGTTAGACTTAGGGTTGGGTGTAGGGGTTAATAACTTTAGTATAGTGGTGGCTATGTTGGGGGCGGCAGATTAGGGGTTAATAAGTGTAGGTAGGTAGCGACGTCATTGGGGCAGAAGATTAGGGGTTAATAAGTGTAATGAAGGTAGCAACGACATTGGGGCAACAGATTAGGGGTAAATAAGTGTAGGTAGGGGGCGGCGATGTCGGGGGTGGCAGATTAGGGTTTAAATAAGTGTAGGTAGGTAGTGACGACATTGGGGCTGCAGATTAGGGGTTAATAAGTATAGGTGGGTGGCAGGTGACATTGGGGACAGCAGATTAGGGGTTAATAAGTGTAGGTAGGTGGCAGCGATGTTAGGGCGGCAGATTAGGGGTTAATAAGTTTAATGTAGGTGGCGGCAATGTTGGGGGCGGCAGATTAGGGGTGTTTAGACTCGGGGGTTTATGTTAGGGTGTTAGGTGTAAACATAAGTTTTCTTTCCCCATAGGAATCAATGAGGCTGCATTACGGAGCTTTACACTCCTTTATTGCAGGTGTTAGGCTTTTTTTTAGCCGGCTCTCCCCATTGATGTCTATGGGGAAATTGTGCACGAGCACGTAAAACCAGCTCAAAGCAACACTGGTATTTGTGTGCAGTATGGTGCTAACGTTGCCATATTGCCTGCTAACGCCGGGTTTTTGCAAACCTGTAATAGGAGCGCTATTGGGAGGTGAGTAGTAACAATAACTTGCAAATTATTACCGAGCCGCTCATAATGCAAAACTCGTAATCTCTCTTTTTATTTAGTCTCCCTATGTGTGATGCGGGAATCCAGACGTGGACCCTTTGCTCAGTGTGCCTAGAGGGATATGGCTGCACCTCACTGACGAGGCCCACAATAGGCCGAAATGTATGTCTGGGGTTTTGCCGTTTCTCTTGTTCATAGAGGGATTGCCTGGTATTTCGGTGCTGGACTGTACTGTGAAGTCAGGATCAGACTGATATGCTACAGGAAAGTTCTTCTCTGTGAAAGGCACATATTGAGCAGCAAAAAGAGGCTGCTTCTAGGGTGGTAACTAGCCATAGAACAAGCTATTATGCTATTGTTCGTTCCCATGTTGAGCGCTGCTCTCTTTTTATTTATGCAAATGATGACACTTAGGGAAGTCTTCCTATGTGTTATGCAGGAATCCAGACGTGGACCCGTTGCTCAGTGTGCCTAGAGGGATATGGCTGCACCTCACTGACGAGGCCCACAATAGGCCGAAACGTACGTCTGGGGTTTTGCTATTTCTCTCATTCAGAGAGGGATTGCCTGGTATTTCGGTGCTGGATTGTACTGTTATGTCAGGATCAGAATGATATGCTACAGGAAAGTTCTTCTCTTTAAAAGGCACATATTGAGCAAAAAGAGGCTGCTTCTAGGGTGGTACCTAGCCATAGAGCAAGCTATTATGCTATTGCTCGTTCCCAGCTTGAGCGCTTCTCTCTTTTTATCTGGCCGATAAATTGTTAACATTAGAAAATTTTAGGTTTTTTTACTATTGCATGCTCTGAGTTTTAAAATTATTTGTTGGTGTTCAGTGTCCCTTTAATGAAAAAGCCATATATTAAGGAAATATTTGAATGAATACATTTACACAATTTAACTAAACTTCAAATTACTTTACTATCACATGCTATTTATGACTCCTGAAATTAAAATTATTGATTAATTTAAACTTTAATAGAAGTGAGTTGATTATGCCAAAGTCAAGACTATACAATCTTTTTTATTTTTTTTATTTAAATCAAAAAAATATATGGCGGAGATTGACCCTTTAATAAGCAGAAAAAAAGTATATGTTACCCATGCATTGAATATTTTTTTTTTTTGCAAAGTGTTTTTATTGAGGAAGTACAATATCATCAATACAGAAAAAAAATGACATATATTTCCACATTATTTTAGATTAGTGAATTTTCAATATTCAAAAACAAGTAATTTGAAATAATTTTAAAAGTGTTAACAATTTTAACAAGTATAGCAAATTTAACAGAGCCCCATGGGTGCTACCGGATATGTAGACACACCCAATGGAGAGATAGGATAAAGTAGTCCAGTGTAAAGAAGTTATCAGGTAAAATCAATAAGGGAAGTTACCCCGTCTAGAATCCATATTTAGAAATCGAAGAGAATATTGTCTCTAGATAAAGAAGAAAGAGATAAGAGAGAAAGAAAAGCTAACAGAGAGAGAAAAAAAAAAAAGGGGAGGGGAAGGGAATGGAAAGGAGGTTGGGAAAGGTTTAGGGGAGAAATGGGAGAGGGGCAATACAGCGGATGTATGGATTCAGGTGGCTGAAAAGTTTAAATGGTTAGGAGGAGGCCAATGGTGACTAAGGTGGTTTAAAGAACCATTTAGTCCAGATTAACCAGTATTTGTCTAGGCGGTCAATCCCGTTAAAGAAGCCCCTTTCCATAGAGGCTAGGTAATCAATGAGTTTGGTGATCTGGTTTAAGTTAGGGGCCTCTAATTGTTTCCAGGACCTAGCAATACACACCTTGACTGCTGTCAAAATCGTGGCTCCCAACATTTGTTGGGGTGTCGGAAGGTCATAAAGTCCTATATGTAGGAGGGCCAAAGCTGGGGTCATAGGGAGAGGCATACCCAATTCCGAGAGCAAGGAAAAAATTTCCCTCCATAGGTGGACTATCTTCGGGCACGACCACCATATGTGGATATCAGAGCCTATTTGTCCACATTCTCTCCAGCATTGTGAAGAGGCGGTAGGAAAAATCTTGGTCAGTTTATGAGGGGTCAAGTACCACTTTAAGAGAACCTTAAAATATGTCTCTAGATGTGACATACAGTGGATGGCTCTTTTAGTAATGGTAGTAGCATGTTCTACATCTAAGGGTTCAAACTGAATATTCATTTCACGGCACCAGGCCTTAATTTGCCATGGTATGTCTTCGCTATAATCATTGAGGAGAATTAGGTGATGATTAGTAAGTGGTCTTATTAATTTGTTCCCTTTTTTCCACCATGTTTCCACTGGTACATTCTCTAAAGTTCGTTTTAGGAAAGCCCCAAGCTTGACAATACTTCAGTAGTCTGAAGCTTTCAAACGGAAGCCACTTAGGAGCCGTGTCCACCATCTCTGCAATTTGTCTAGGAGAAAGTAGCTTCTTTTGTTTATATAGGTCATCTATGTTTGTAATGTTCCAAGAAGACCACTCAGAATTATGGATATCTGGAAGGCCCGTCGTTAGCCCCCGAAAACTATGAATGGGCGAAGGATGTGGAGCAATTCCCTTATGATGTCTAAGTCTATGCCATGCTCGACAACTATCTAGAATAAAGTCATTTGTAATAGGCAGATCTGGCAATCTATGTTTAGGAACCCAGATCAGGTTGCTTAATTGTAGGCTGCTAGGTATGATAGCAGCCTCAAGAAGAAGAGGTTTCTCAGATTCATTGCTCCAACCTGCGATATGAGTCAGGCTATAGATAAATATTAGGAAAAGCTATGCCTCCCTTACTGATTGGCAGCTGGAGAATTCGGTATGCCACTCTCGGTGGCTTACCTTTCCATACATATTTAAGGAATAGAGAGTGAATTTGGGATAGATAAGTTTTCGGAATTGAGAAGGGTATACACCGAAACAGATATAGGATCTTGGGTAAGATGGACATTTTCAGAGTGGCTATACGCCCCATCCATGATATTTCTTTGAAATCCCACCTCTGCAAGAGCCATTTGATTTTGAGAATCAACGCTTCAAAGTTATGTTTAATGACCTTGTGAATGTCTGGGCCTAACAAAATTCCCAAGTGCCTAATAAGGTCTAAATTCCAAGTAAAGGAGAAGCGAGTCTTGAGACTAGAAAGCAATTCTGAATCTATGTTGATTGCTAAAGCTTCAGTTTTAAGAATGTTTACTTTATATAGGCTAAAGGTGCCAAAGAGTTTCAGGGTCTTGAAAACTTCTTCTATTGAGGAGCTGGGATTGGTAAGGAGAACAGTTAGGTCGTCCGCAAAGAGAGCAATTTTTTCTGTATGACCTCCTATTGTAGCCCCTTTAATACTTTGAGTCAGTCTAATCTTTTGGGCTAGGGGGTTCCATGGCCATGGCAAAAATCATAGGAGAGAGTGGGCAACCCTGCCTGGTGCCGTTCGTTATAGAAAAGGCTTTAGAGCAAAATCCCACTCCTTTAATAGTTGCAAACGGGGCGGAATAAAGAGCCCGGACCATTGTGATAAACTGTGTGGGGAAGCAAAATGATTTTAGGACCTGCCAGAGATATTCCCATCGCACCCTGTCAAACGCTTTTTCAGCATCTAGTGACAGGGCCACGACGGGTACACCTAATTTAGCTGACTCCGAAAAAATCTTAAGTAACTTGCGAGTATTATCTGGTCCTTGTCTGCCGTAAGTAAAGCCTACCTGGTCTATCTGTAGCAGGTGAACTATCCTATTGGCGAGTAATTTGGAATATAGTTTGACATCTAAATTTATTAATGATATAGGCCTATAGCTGGCACAGAATAGAGGATCTTTATTTGGCTTAGGAATCGCAATTATAGATGCTTCAAGGAACTCTTTAGAGAATCTCCCAACCTCCACCACTTCTGTGAATAAAGAGCATAAAAGGGGTGCTAGATGTTGTCTAAATGTTTTATAAAAAAGAGCCTGGAAAGCCATCAGGTCCGGGAGCCTTATTCGGCTTAAGTTGGTTAACTACGCTATAAATTTCTTTGATAGTAAAGGGTTTTAGGAGTGAATCTCTCGCCTCCGCAGAGAGCTGCGGGAGTTCCAAAGTATCAAGGAACCCTTGTATCTGATCCGAAGAGGGAGTGTCCATAGCCGCAGATTCAGAGAGATTATAAAGTTTATGGTAATAATCTGCAAAGGCGTTTCCAATAGCATCAGGCGCTAATATTTTAGAACCATTTATTTCTAAAGCCTGAATCCTAGATTGAGCAGTTCTAGCATTAAGTTCCCATGCCAAGAGCTCGTTCTCCTTATTACCTTTGTAGTACATTAGCTGTTAAAACTGCATTAGATTTGATTTGACCTTATCGAGTTCTAATTGATGGGTTTGCTGTCTAAGAGTAACTATTTCATCTGAGATTGCAATGGTAGGATTTTTTTTTTTTTCTAAGTTTCTCAGTTTAACTACCAATTGGCTTAAGGGACCTCCTTTTCTCTTCTTACTTCTAGCCAATTCAGAAATACAAAACCCTCTGATAAAGACCTTAAGTGCTCCCAAGATATTTTGGAAAGATGTCTGGCCTGGTTTATTGAATTTTATAAATTCGGTAAGCGCTCCTGTAAGAGACTCTTTGAAGCCTGGTTCTTCCCAAAGAGAATTGGGGAACTTCCACCTGTATCCCCCTTCGTGAGTTACGTCCGGGAATACGTCAAAGGAAACTGCATCATGGTCGGACAATGAGCAAACATGGATACGGGAGTTTGTGACCTTATTAAGGAGACAAGAATCCGAAAGGAAGTAATCTAATCTCGAATAGGATTGATGCGGATTAGAAAAGAAAGTAAAGTCCCTATCTTCGAGGTGACAGGACCTCCAGACATCGTACAACTCATGTCTCATAGAGATTGAATTTGGCCACTAAGGAACTCGTATATGAGTCTATGGATTTACCTAAAGTAAGTTTTTTGTCAAGCTTGGGGTCCCATATGACATTAAAGTCCCACCCCCCACTATAATATGTCCTTGTCTAACAGATTTCGCTTTGTCTAGGACTTTTTTAATAAATTGGATTTGTCTTTGATTCGGGGCATAGAGATTAACCAGGGTATAAAGTTTATTATTAATTTTACATACACAAATGATGTATCTACCTTCAGGGTCATTTTCGATGGATATTTGGTGAAGTTGGATGACTCTGTGAAAGAGTATAGCTACTCCTCTGGTTTTATCAGTATAGGAAGCTATTTCATAATTTGGGTAGTGGGAAGACTTGTATGGGTGGGTTTGGTCTACAGTCCAGTGGGTCTCCTGAACAAATAAAACATTAGCCTTGAGTTTCCTACCATAAGAGGTCAATAGGCGAATTCAAGCCCTTGACATTTAAGGTTACAAACCTTAGGTGGGTCGCCATAGGGGAACAAGGAAGGATGTAGGAGGGGGGAGAGAGGGAAGAGAAAAAAAAAGGGAAAAGGAGAGGGAAAATTAGAGTAGAAAGGTTATAAGAGGAAAATGTGAGAAAGGAAGAGAAGTGTGGTGAGCTTACCACATGAGAGTATTTATGCAAACACTAATATAATAGAAACAATAGGGATTATAAAAGATCCGCAAGTTTACGTCCATAAACTTAAATACAGTTGAGGGGGGTATATGAGGCCTTACATAAAAAAGGCCCTAAAATTCAGAGAATGGCAAGCAGACAACAGACGGTGGGAGGATTTAGGTGTCCGCCCATAAAGAATATTGAGATATATACAATTGTAAGTTAATATAGGAAGTATGCGTAAGGGAGTAGAGGTGATGCCCTCCCTTGGGTGATGTGTAGAAGTGAGATCCAGAGAGGAAAAAGGAAAGTATGGGATGACATCTAAGAAATGAGTGTCGCGCAATGAAGTGTGTTGTAAATCAAAACAGTCCTACTAGGGGTTCACAGGAGAAAGCAGAGAGAGATCAGGTACAAACGTTAGCAGGTAAGTGGTACATATAAAATACATTGAACATGGAAACATATCAACAATCAATCTATAGCCCCGTCTATGGGACAACATCTAAACACCAAACAGAGTATTTAGCATAATGAATACAGTAGATACTTCTAGCTTTCCTGATGCTCCCAATTCCCTATAAGACAGGACAACATTTGCGACCCAGCCAATCTGGTGGGAAGGTGTACAGCTGTACCTCTACATGTTCCTCCGTCCTATATAGAAAGGGGCATGAAGCCACATAATTATAAAACCTGTTGTGTTCCTAAGCTGGTCAATGGTAACCTAACATTGAAAACTAAGTTCAGGATGGGACAGAGCGACATTGCATAATGAGTCAAAGACTCAGGATGGATAAGCTCATGTAGCAGGTATCTCACTATCCCATACCGAAAGAGGCCTAGAAGAAATTCTCATCGTGAAGTGCATCTAAGGTCAGATATGTACAACTAACATAGAATATAACAAGTAGAACAGCCATTATAATAGTTGATATAATGCTTAGGATCGGTATCAAAACCATATGCCACATGGTAGATACTGACAGTAAGGTCCAACCTGTGGGAGTAAAAAGAAATTAGAAGTCAAAAGATAATTATGCATAACTTGCCAAATACATAACAACTAGAACAATCACTATAATATTAGTTCCAATGCTTGGGAACAGAGTCAGGAGCATAAGCCATATAGTAGACACTGACATTAGAGTCCAACCTTAGGAAGCAAAAGAGAAATAAGTCCAGCAAGTAGTGTCTCCCATATTAGGAGAATCCCCCTAAGGAGCAAATTTTGATCAGGATATAGGCTAACAAAAGAGAAGTCCATATAGATTAATTTTTAATTTTCTTCTAGAATACTTATCATTCATCCAGGAGAGGAGTCTCTGGAAGCTGTGATTCTTTTGCCTGAGTGAAGACGTTGTGGAAGAGGGTTCCATTTTTCAGCCGTGGGTCTAAGCTGAGAAAGACCTGAGGGGCTGTGGTCTTTATGGCCATCAGATTGATCCCATCTTTTAAGAAGGTCTTCACCCTTAGCTGGAGAGTCCACTGTGTAAAGGGTTCCTTCTCTGTGAATGATTAATTTAGTAGGATATCCCCATCTATATTTAAGCCCTTTGGAACGAAGAGATTGAGTGAGCTGATGAAAGGTTCTCCATTTCTGAAGGGTAAACTGGGATAAGTCAGGAAATACCTGGATATGCTGTAGAGATTCGGGAAGCTGAGGTTTGGTGAAGGCAGCTCTCATAAGTTGTTCCTTGTAGGTAAAAAAATGGAACCTAGCTATAACATCTCTAGGTTTGTCCCTAGGAGCATTCCTACCTCTAGGAATCCTATGGATTCTATCCACCAACATGTCATTAGGTGTTGAGGGGGGAGCCAAAGATGTACAAAATTTCTGAACAAATCATTTAGCCTTTTTGTCAAGGTATCAACAATATCTGAACCAGTAGGGATTTCTATCTCTTCATCTTGTGGTTGAGATAGGGGTGATTCAGGTCCATCTGATCTTTCATGGCTTGAGTGAGGAGATAACAGCCCTTTAATTGCAACCGGGTCTCTGGGCTTGAAATGGTCAGCTACAGAGTTCCTGGACCTGGTAGTAGATTTATTTCTATTCTTCAGGGGCTGAGACATTATGTATTTGGCTAGAGTTGCTAGGCTCAGTAATTGTATATATTTCTGTAGGAAACCCAAGTCCTAATCTCATTCAGCATAGAGGGTAGGAAAATAGGGTACAAGCACCTGGATCTCATCTTGTGTTAAAGGAAATGCATGTAGCTGGAGGAGGGCACCTGGTTCAAATCCCTTCTAGCCCAGCATTTTAATTATGTCTTCCTAATATAGAGAAAAATGCAGTGTAAAGTCAGGCTCTTTATTGTGGGATGATGACTCCTGTGAGAATTTTAAATGAACATACCCACTATATAACAAGCAATAAGTTCTGTGGTACCAAAGAAATAAGGCAGACTTTAGTTTAGATTTGGTGGTGGAAAAATGGCCGCCATTCGCGCCATTACATATTCAAAGTACAAGGCAAGAAAACAAAAGTTCAGGTGGTATTAACCCTATCTGTGTAGGGATTAGATGATAAGCAATAAGTCTGGGGGGCAGGTAGGAGCAAAGGCTGTGTATCTAAAGGCCGGACACCCCTAGTGTAGTAGTGCGTATGGTAATACTCACAGCCTCAGTGTAAGGCCTGTCCATCTGGGGTCTGTGCTGAAATGTGTTGCTTTGCCTGCTGCAGTAAAGCCTGCAATATGATGGAGGACCGTGATGCAGCTGGCCTGCAGATTCACTACTTCTGGGAGTCAATTCTCTGTCACTCGCGACCTCCATTTTAGGCCGCAGCCGCGGTGTTTCCCAAGAAAAGCTCCGGTTCTCAGATGCGGCCCACTGTGGCTCCGTGGTTTTTTCCAGATCAAATATTTTAAATACTCCGGAGTCAGCCAGCAACTATCCCCACTGATGTACAAGTGTTTTTATTTTTATAAGTCTTATGCTTTTTAGACTCAAAACTTCTTGCTTTATGCAGAGCTCCTATTCCCTACGTCTGCTTCGTTTGGCGACAAACTCCGCCCCCCCATGCATTGAATTTGAGCAACAATCATTTGTAACATTTGTATTACGTTAATAAAGTAATAACAGACAAACACATTTATTAGTTTTGAATATATTTTTATTCATTTATATATATTTTTTAAATAATAAAAAAATATAAATATAATGACATACATAATAAAATATTTAACATAAATTATATTTAAAACAAAAATAATAGACTAGAACAAAATAAAAACCCTACTCTTTCATCTTTTTAGCAGATGGAGACAGTGGGGGAGATCTCTCCCTTGTTGCCCTGCTCCCATTCATTAAAAACAGTTGACAATTAAAAATCCAGTTGTCTTCATCTGCCCTCTACCGACGATGTAGTTCTCCCTGCTCTACAGCTACCTTGGCCCTATCTACTTCTAATCTCTCTAATCTCTCCCTATCAAAATTTATCCTATCAGTATCCCTCTGTCTATCGTAAGAAAATCTATCCCTCTCTAATTCTAATCTTTCACTATCCCTCATCCTTTCATATGCAAATCTATCCCTCTCTAAATCTATTCTACCTTATTCTATTCTCAATCTTTCCCTCTCGAAATTTAATCTTTCACTATCTACTATAATGCCCCTCTATAATATCTTCCGCTGTTGCTCGAAATATAATCTTAATGCCCCATGCAACTCATGGTGATCATCCCTGTACTGCCTGGCCAGATTTAACATTTGATGAACTGCCTCATCATCAGTGATGGGAGGCAGTTTGTGGCCATGATCAGCATGGACATGAGCTGCTGGGGCACGAGCAACAGCTGCAGGAGGGGCACCAGGGTCCAGAGCAGCTGGGTCTTCTGGGGCAGGAGGGGCAGCACAGATGGGAGCCTCCATATCCAATGTCCCCTAGGAGATTCCCTGCTCATGGGTTTCTGGATATTGGGTCTCTCCCAGGGACTCCTCCGACTCCCCAATAGCTCTCATCTGTCGAACACCCACTGGCGTTCTCCTCCAAAACATTATGGGCATGTTCAATATCTAAAGAAATGTGAAAAATAAAAAAATTATAATCCCACGTAATGTAAAGTGAAAGATTAAAGGCATATGAAAGTAAACATATAGCTTCCAAGATTCATATATCGTGATTATACATTTAAGATACTCGGCTAGATTACGAGTTTTGCGGTAGCTGAAAAAGCAGTGTTGGCCGGTCCCAACGCTGCTTTTTAATGCCCGCTAGTATTACGAGTCTTGCAGGTACAGGTGTACCGCTCACTTTTTTGGCCAGACTTGGAAATACCGCAAATCCACTTACGTTAATTGCGTGTCCTATTTTTTCAATGGGACTTGCATAGCGCTGGTATTACAAGTCTGCCAAAAAGTGAGCAGTAGACCCTCTCCTGTCAAGCCTGGTACCGCATTTTAAAGTCAATAGTTAAGAGTTTTACACTACAACGCCGTAGCATAAAACTCTTAACTAAAGTGCTAAAAAGTACACTAACACCCATAAACTACCTATTAACCCCTAAACCGAGGCCCTCCCACATCGCAAACACTAAAATACATTTTTTAACCCCTAATCTGCCGAACCGGACATTGCCGCCACTATAATAAATATATTGACCCCTAAACCGCTACACTCTCGCTTCGCAAACACTAGTTAAATATTATTAACTTCTAATCTGCCGTTCTTAACATCGCCACAACCTACCTACATTTATTAACCCCTAATCTGCTGCCGCCAACGTCGCTGCCACTATATTAAAGTTATTAACCCCTAAATCTACGTCTAGCCCTAACCCTAACACCCCCTAACTTAAATATAATTTAAATAAATCTAAATAAATATTCCTATCATTAACTAAATGATTCCTATTTAAAAATAAATACTTACCTATAAAATAAACCCTAAGCTAGCTACAATATAACTAATAGTTACATTGTATCTAGCTTAGGATTTATTTTTATTTTACAGGCAAGTTTGTATATATTTTAACTAGGTAGAATAGTTACTAAATCGTTATTAACTATTTAATAACTTCCTAGTTAAAATAAATACAAACTTGCTGTTACAATCAGTCAATAGAATGCCAGCTCAATCCTATTGGCTGATTGGTTCAGCCAATAGGATTGAACTTTCCTACCTTAATTCCGATTGGCTGATAGAATTCTATCAGCCAATCAGAATTGAAGGGACGCCATCTTGGATGACGTCATTTAAAGGAACCTTCATTCAGTGTTAGCTGTCGTCAGAAGAGGATGCTCTGCGTCGGATGTCTTGAAGATGGACCTGCTCTGCGCCGGATGGATGAAGATAGAAGATGCCATCTGGATGAAGACTTCTGCCCGTCTGGAAGACCACTTCTGCCGGCTTCGTTGAGGACTTTGGCCCGGTTGGGTGAAGACTTCTCCCGGTAAGGTGATCTTCAAAGGCTTAGTGTTAGGTTTTTTTAAGGGGGTATTGGGTGGGTTTTAGAGTAGGGTTGGTTGTGTGGGTGGTGGGTTTTAATGTTGGGGGGGGATTTGTACTTTTTTTACAGGTAAAAGAGCTGATTGCTTTGGGGTAATGCCCTGCAAAAGGCCCTTTTAAGGGCTATTTGTAATTTAGTGTAGGGTAGGGCTTTTTTATTTTGGGGGGGCTTTTTTATGTTGTTAGGGGGATTAGATCAGGTGTAATTAGTTTAAAAATATTGTAATTTGTTTATTATTTTCTGTAATTTAGTGTTTGTTTGTTTTTTTTACTTTAGATAATTTTATTTAATTGTATTTAATTGTATTTAATTTAGGGAATTAATTTAATTATAGTGTAGTGTTTTAAGTTCTAATTGTAACTTAGGTTAGGTTTTATTTTACAGGTACTTTTGTATTTATTTTAACTAGAAAGTTATTAAATAGTTAATAACTATTTAGTAACTATTCTACCTAGTTAAAATAAATACAAACTTGCCTGTAAAATAAAAATAAATCCTAAGCTAGATACAATGTTTATTTTATAGGTAAGTATTTAGTTTTAAATAGGAATTATTTAGCTAATAATAGTAATTTTATTTAGATTTATTTAAATTATATATAAGTTGGGGGGGTTAGGGTTAAGGTTAGACTTAGCTTTAGGGGTTAATAACTTTAATATAGTGGCGGTGACGTTGGGGGCAGCAGATTAGGGGTTAATAAAAATATTTAACTAGTGTTTGCGATGCGGGAGTGCGGCGGTTTAGGGGTTAATATGTTTAATATAGTGGCGGTGGTGTCCGGAGCGGCAGATTAGGGGTTAATAATATAATGTTGGTGGTGGTGATGTCAGGGCGGCATATTAGGGGTTAATAAGTGTAAGATTAGGGGTGTTTAGACTCGGGATACATGTTAGGGTGTTAAGTGTAGACATAAATTTTATTTCCCCATAGGAATCACTGGGGCTGCGTTAAGAGCTAAACGCTGCTTTTTTGCAGGTGTTAGACTTTTTTTCAGCCGGCTCTCCCCATTGATTCCTATGGGGAAATCGTGCACGAGCACGTTACACCAGCTCACCTCTGACTTAAGCAGCGCTGGTATTGGAGTGAGATTTGGAGCAAAATTTTGCTCAATGCTCACTTCTTGTCTTTTAATACCGGGTTTGTAAAAACTCGTAATATCAGCGTTGTCTGTAAGTGAGCGGTGAGAGAAAACTGCTTGTTAGCCCCGCACCCCTGTTAACGCAAAACTCGTAATCTAGCAGACTGTATTTTAACATACACGATTCTGAAAGTTAATGTTATCTTAAAGGGATACTCCATCAAAGTTTGTAGTACAAATTAATGCATTGCATTTATTAAAAACAGCATTTTAATTGTTGCTATATAAATGTGGGAACAAAAGTGCTTATTATAAAAGCTATGTCAGTTTCCAAAGTGTATTTAAGTATTCACCGTGCACCAGCATTTTCAACACAGCACTTGTTAAGAGAAACTTTTTTTTATTTTTTTAAACATTTTTTAGACTGTTTCTAAATTACTGACATGATACAAGCCTCACTGGTGCTGTGAGGAGCTTCAGTATTAACAATGCTGTTGCGCAGAGAATATCTTATTCTGAGCCACATGGACATGCATGTAAAAATGTTAACAATTGGAAAAAGTTATTTTTTTTTTATTTGCGCATAGATATAGATAGATAGATAGATAGATAGATAGGTTCTCCACAAATGCAGGCACTCACTGGTCTTGGTTAAAACAAGATGATTTATTTAATTCATTAAAAAGGTATCCATGACGTTTCGGTACATTCCTGTACCTTTATCAAATGTTACCGCAATACTAACAAAAATTTAAAACCTCCTGACAAACTTACCTACATCTTACTCCTAAATACCCCCAGTGTTCACTGAATAGCCGCCACAATGCCGTCGACGGATGCAAATGGTGAAGTCCGGTTTGGCACTTCTCTATATACAAAGCCAACGGACCGCAATTCCCTCTTGGATGCGAGGAGCTTTCCCCCTTTGCACCAAAAGAAGGGGATCCTCACCTCACAGCTCACTCGGATTATCAGAAATAACAGTGAGATGCCTATGATGCAGGTGCAACTCAAGGAGATGGGTGACAAGCTGGTAGAGAGGGGCTATGCCAGGGAGATGGTAACGAAGGTACAGGAAGAACTTATGGATCCTACTAATGTTGCTAATATGAGAACTGGAACAAAACTGAACCCAGGGCAAATCAATATGGTTACCACATACTCGACAACTTGTGAACATCTAACTAAGGCTGTGCGTAGACATTGGCCAGTGGTAGGCACTGATCCTACGTTACCCTTTGAGAGGGTCCCTGCCCCCAGAATAGCATACCGAAGAACTAACAACTTAAGGGATATACTGGTTAAATCAGATCCAGTGAAGCACTATAAAAAGGATACATGGTTAAAGACAACCAAAATGGGATGTTTTCCATGTGGTGGATGTGTCACCTGCAATGGTATGCTTAGGGGTAGCACATTTCAGCATCCGCATAACAACCACAGATTCGACATCAGACATTGTTTATCGTAAACTAGCACGTATGTGGTGTATATGCTGATTTGCCCATGTTCTAGTGTCTACATCGGAAAGACGGTAACATTCCGTGAACGCATGGCAAATCATCGTTGTGCGATTCATGAGGCACTCCGCACTGGGGAATCTGATCAGCCAGTGGCACGGCACTGTCTCTAACATAAACATGCTGTGTCCAGCCTGAGGACGATGCTCATAGACCATATACCCCCTATGCTAAGGGGTGGCAACAGAGGAAACCTCTTGCTCCAATGTGAGAGCAAATGGATCTATAGATTGGAGACTTTGACTCCTAATGGCCTGAATAACTCCCTGGATTTCAGCCCCTTTTAAAAATCTGTGGGACACTAAAATTGGAGCTCAGTAATGACAGACTATACCAGCAAGCATAATCACATCCGTGGACCAAACTCTGCTATGGGTCTCACTGTGCTGCTTTAGTTTCCACCATAATCCATTGGAGCATGGAGTAATAAGAATTGATTTAACTCTGTGATTTCGTATGCAATATGATTTGTCATTTTATACAGTGAGCTATCATCAGTGGCGTTAATTTGTAATATAGCTAAGATTAGCGATTAGTCACACAAGAGGTTATTGGTTTTATTTTGGTTTTAATATTGTACACTTAATGATAACGATCGTTGCTGCTGCACTTTTCATACACAGATGCCTTAGAGCTGTGACATATGATTCCTTGAGTCTAAAATTGATATATTGCTAGGATCGCATCCATGTACAGAGGCAGGACAGCAATGATCTAATACCTTTCATATGAATAGCAGTACGGGCCGGTTGTTTACGGAGGTTGCTATGGCAACTTTTGCATTTCAGTGATGACGCTGCGCATAGTGATGCGCATTGATGACGTCAGACGCCTACTCCGTCGACGGCATTGTGGCGGCTATTCAGTGAACACTGGGGGTATTTAGGAGTAAGATCTAGGTAAGTTTGTCAGGAGGTTTTAATTTTTTGTTAGTATTGCGGTAACATTTGATAAAGGTACAGGAATGTACCGAAACGTCATGGATACCTTTTTAATTAATTAAATAAATCATCTTGTTTTAACCAAGACCAGTGAGTGCCTGCATTTGTGGTGAACTTTTGTATTATGGTTTGCGGAGCACCTTGGCAATCTATCTGTGCAAGATTGTGCTTTCCTTAACTTGGATTATATAGATAGATAGATAGATAGATAGATAGATAGATAGATAGATAGATAGATAGATAGATAGATATTTATATATAGATATATATATGCCATAATGGCAATGTTTGTATAGGTTAAAGGAATATTCTATTCAAAATAGAAGGGTAATGATTGTGATAGAGCATGCCATTTGAATGAACTTTCTAAATAAATCAATTAACATTTTTCTCTGTTCTCTGTTTAGATTGTTTTAAATGTATGCTTAGATATTCTGTTTTTTGTTAGGCACATAGGTAGAACTTGATGATTGGTGTTGAAATGTAGGCAAACAATCATCAAGCAATACACAGGTGATGATCCAAACCTGTGATTCCTTCTAAGTTTAAAAGGACATAAACCCTAAAAATGTTCTTTCATGATTAAGCTAGAGAATACGTTATAAATATTTTCAAATTTACTTCTATTATTTGTTTCATTCTCTCTGTATGCTTTGTTGAATGAGCAGCAATGCACTACTGGTTGCTGACTGAACACATTGGTGAGCTAATGACAATCAGTATATTTATGCAGCTACCAATCAGCAGCTAGAACCTAGGTTCTTTGCTGCTCCTGAACTTTCAAATATAAACCTTTCAGCAAAGGATAACAAGAGAATGAAGCAAATTAAATAATAGAAGTACATTGGAAAGTTGTTTAAAATTGTATTATCTATCTGAATCAACAAAGTAAAGGTTTGGGTTTCATGTCCCTCTAAATTATTTTTAATATAAAGATAATAATAGAACGAATAATATTTAACAATAGGAAAAATGTTTGATGTATAGATAAAATGCATGGTCTATGTAAATGAGGAATATTATCTTTTGACTATACTATTCTTAGAAATACTCTAAAATGACAGATTATATCAACAATCAATGTAATGTAACAATCGTTTTTAAGACTTTGATATTCTTCAGGAATAACATTTTAACTTTAAAATGATGTCATTGACTGTCCCGGTAAAGTGTGCACACATAACATTAATGTTTGATCTTGTTTTTTTTTACCTGAGGAGGAGATCGAAGATGTTGGAGGGTGTCCCAAAGCCCTTCGGAACTCAGCTGAAAAAAACGAATGTGTATATACAGAGTTAACAATCAATTTCAAATCATACAAGTAAGAGAATTTGAATTAAACAAAATCTAACATTAAAAAACATAGCTGTGGTTAGGCCAAAGCTTGCTCCATCAGGGGTGCTGCACATAATGTCAGGCTGTGTGGCGGCCGAGGAGAAGCTGTGGCTGGATTCAGTATGGATACTGACGGGCAATAGGAGTGTGTCATCCCCATCAGTGGCAGCATCAGCAGCAGCTGTACCTGCAGCAGTAGCAGCACTGGTAGATGCTGGAAAAAAGATAAAAATGAAAATAAAACATGAGTACTAATATAATTGTATATCATAATGTCAATCAAACAAAAGGCCTATATTTTCATTAAAACACTTTTGTGACATGAGGAACGCATGTAATAAAACTTTAATTACTTGCCACCTCATCAGTATCATGCCCAACCAAATCCAGACTGAGCGTCATATTTGCCCCCAGCTTCTCCATCAGCTGAGTCTTGTATGAAGACAGCTCAGCTGTATACGGCACGCCACCACCTGTAGTACATGCAGACTGTTTCTCCCTAGCCAGCTTAGCCTTCAAGAGTCTCTTAATGTCAGAGAATCTTTTCTTACAGTGCTCCACTGATTTGGCATGAGCGCCTTTAGCGGAGACACTGTCAGCTACTGTATATCTCTCCAGGTGTGTTGTTTTCTGGAGAGAGAAGTCTGTTGGGCTTTGGAACCAATTACAAAATAATAGTGCTCCTAAACCTGGGTAACTAAATTACGATTCTGATCCAAAAGTAAATTGGATATTGCACCCGGATTTTGTCATTCCAGACGGCATATCAAAATAACAAAAATAAAGTACAGAAAAGTCGCCAGAAAAAAACAACACAAAATCACACAAAGAACTACAACTATCATCCAAGCTTTGTAGGACTTAATAGACTCCATTTTAATTCCCCTTTTATAGTTAAACAATACGTAGACAATCTTCCGTTAACAATTAGACAATCATCAATTAAAATGTGTTACAGTATTAGCTTTATTGACGGTTATTCAACAATAACTAATAACTATAATCAATTCATTAATTATTCATTAATTCTTTTAGTACATCCTATTAATAATGCCGTCATTGTTGACGCATATAATATTAAATGTTCAGATAAGTGATTTAGAAAATGAACTTTTTTTTTTAACTAAAATTTATATTGTTATATAATCAATAACTTCTTCAATCAAATTAGTTAACATTGATTCAATACACTTATGTAAGTAAATATACATTCATATTTGTTTTATAAGGATTTATTAGCAAGGGAGAAAAATAAAAAGATGTTAGAGGATATAATTTTCATAACTTAGTCAGTGGTGACGCATTATATATATTATATTAAAATTTCAATGTGGATTACATAACAATGGTCAGGAACACATGATAAATATAATCCGCCAATCAAACATTAAGAATTATGTTCCACTGTCAATAACCAATCAGATTGCTCTCTAATTGGGATAGTTGTGTCGCACTTAAAAATTATTATTATTTTTTTTGGAGTTCAAAATGGTGTAACCTCCAATATTTAGTGATTATGAGCTGATCATCTTGGTGTATGGGATGGACTGCTACTTCCCACGGAGGATAGGAGGAGTCTGGGGCATCCAACATGAGGATAGGGACCGCATCGTCTATGAGATGATGCGGCGGATGCAAAGGGTGTCCGGCATAAGGAGGTCGCGTTGGAGTTGTCTCAGGAAATTTTCGGACCTTCTGAGACACGAAAACGAATGCTACAGCTTCCAATCGCTCATTAGAGCCTGTAAGTAGCACTTATTATATTCTGTATTATAATTATAAATTATGTATATTTCAATGACGCAGAAAAAACAAATTTTATTTCATGATAGAGCATTTAATTTTAATCGACTTTGTATGTAATCCTATTAATTTTATTTCATTCTGTTAACAGGCCCATTTTAATTTCAAAACATGGGTTGTTTTTGCTGATTGGTGGCTTAATGGCAGCCACCAATTTTAGGTCAGCCACCAGTAAAACAGTTCTGTACAGGGTCATTAAAATAAAATTGGCTGCCTCCTTAGCTTATATACATTATTTTTTAAATAACGACAGTCATAGAAAGAAGAAAAATTGATAATACGAGTAAATTTGGTTGATTAAAAAATCATACTCTATCATAATCCTTGAAAATACATTATATATATATATATATATTGGAACAGCCAATAGAATGCAAGCTCAATCCCATTGGCTAATTGGGTCAGCCAATAGGATTGAAGCTCAATCCTATTGGCTGATTGCATCAGCCAATAGGATTTTTTACCCTTTAATTCCTATTGGCTGATAGAATTCTATCAGCCAATCGGAATTCAAGGGACGCCATCTTGGATGACGTCCCTTAAAGGGAACCTTCAGTGTACGGACCCACTCCGCGTCGGAAGGATGATGATAGAAGATGTCGTCTGGATGAAGACTTCTGCCCGCCTGGATGATGATTTCTTGCCGCTTGGATGAAGACTTCTCCCAGCTTCATTGAGGACTTCTTGCTGTTTGGATGAAGACTTCTCCCAAGCTTCGTTGAGGACTTCTTGCCGCTTGGGTGGGTATTATTTTTAGCTTAGGGTTTTGGGCAATGTAAAAGAGCTAAATGCCATTTTAAGGGCAATGCCCATCCAAATACCCTTTTCAGGGCAATGGGGAGCTTAGGTTTATTTAAATAAGATTTTATTTGGGGGGTTGGTTGTGTGGGTGGTGGGTTTTACTGTTGGGGGGTTGTTGTTTTTTACAGGTAAAAGAGCTGATTTCTTTGGGGCAATTCCCTGCAAAATGCCCTTTTAAGGGCTATTGGCAGTTTAGTGTAGGCTAGGGTTTTTTTATTTTTGGGGGGGGGGGGTTATTTTGATAGGGCTATTAGATTAGGAGTAATTCTTTTTATTTTTGATATATATATATATTTTTATTTTGTGTAATTTAGTGTTTATTATTTTTTGTAATTTAGATAAATTTATTTTTTTAATTTAGTTTACGGTATTTAATTTTATTGTAATGTTAGGTGTTAGTGTGAGGCAGGTTAGGTTTTATTTTACAGGTAACTTTGTATTTATTTTAACTAGGTAGCTAGTAAATAGTTAATAACTATTTACTTACTAGTCTACCTAGTTAAAATAAATACAAACTTAGCTATGAAATAAAAATGAAACTTAAGATAGCTACAATGTAACGATTAGTTATATTGTAGCTAGCTTAGGGTTTATTTTACAGCTCAAAGCAGCGCTTGTATTTGTGTACGGTATGGAGCTCAACGCAGCCATATCGCCCGCAAACACTGGGTTTTTGCAAACCTGTAATAGCAGCGCTATTAAAGGTGAGCGGTGGAAATAACTTGCAAGTTATTAGCGAGCCAGCCATAATGCAAAACTCGTAATCTGGCTGAGTATTTATTAAAATATATAAAAATATATTTATATATATATTTACATAGATATATACATAAATACATCTATGTTTACATGTATATAAATACATATGTACATACATACATACAGGTACATATAAATATATCAAGGAATCTATATATATATATATATATATATATACACTAAAGTATGTATGTCCAATCTTCAAAAGAATTCTAATAATTCAATGTCCACTTTGCACCAAATATGTCGCTATTTGCTATATTAGCAATTATTCATGCTTAGAAAAATGTGCTAAAGAGAAATGTGCTTGTTCGTGGACAGTAATGAAATGGTATAAATAAAGTTTGGAAAAACCCGAATAGACGTGAGATCGATGACTGCTAGTTAACAACAGTCCCATGCTCTTCGCACCGTACTTGACACGCATGTTTTTGACGGCTTTTTTTTATAAATATGGAGATTGCTTTGATAAATATCCCCCTATATATAGGTATAGATATATATTGTACTAAAATACCATCAGATACATGTAGAAAAATATATTTATGAATAAATAGAACACATTATTCTATGTGAAGAACATTGGAATGTGAAATATTCATATTTTCATGTTGGGTTAGTGAACATAAGAATATGCAATTGAGTTTGCGCGAGAGTAGGGTGTTTATTTCCACTTTTTTTACTCTATTAAATTATATGGAGGAATATGTAAATGTTTACGTGATATTATAAGTTCAGCTTTTTGTGCTCCTCGGGTTATCAAGCGAAAATAGTTTACTTTCAACCCATAATACGAGCACAACTCGGCGAACGCAAAAAACGTACTTGTCCTTCTAGCGCAATTAACGTTCAGATGGGAGCGATGATTTTTGCTCCACTTGTAATCTGGCCCTAAAACGTTAGACTTATTTTGTCAACATTTAAACAACAAATTAAACTTTAAAAAATGCATCTACATGTTATTCTCAGACTAATCTTTTCTTTGATTGTATTATTCTATCTAGCATTTATGTAGTGTTTAATGTCCCTTTGAAGTTATTTTTTTCCCTTTGCTTTAAAGGGACAGTCAACACAAAAATTGTTATTATTTAAAAAGATATATAACGCCTATAATACCCCAGCTTAATAGCTATACTATAATTGCGTTTGTAATGTCCGTCGCCATCGGCAGTTGCGCACGCATCCTCAATGGAATGTTGGCTGCGCGCAGCCAAAAGAATTCACCTGGATGCAGCAAAGCAAGCATCCTCAATGGAATGTTGGTGAATTTTTCGAAATCCACCGGGATGCAGCGAAAGGCAAACAGAACATTACAACAAAAAAAAAACACACCGCCCGCACGAAGTATAACAAAAAAAAACCCAACCTCTCACACGAAGTATTAACACATACACCGCAAACCCATAGATCACAAAATAATAAAGTAATTAACCCCTTAATTAACCCCAACCACCCACATCGCAATAAACCTAATTACACTATTAACCCCTAAACCGCAAAACCCCCACATCGCAATAAACCTAATTACCCTATTAACTCCTAAACCGTAAAACCCCCACATTGCAATAAACATAATTAACCTAATAACCCCTAAACCGCAAAACCCCCACATCACAATAAACCTATTTACCCTATTAACCCCTAAACCGCAAAAACCCCAAAGCGCAACAAACCTAATAAACCTATTAACCCCTTAAACCGCCAAAACCCACAATGAAAATAACTAATTAAATGACTAAGCCCCCTAACCTAACACCCCCTAAATTAACACAAATTACCTAAACTAAAAAATACAAAAGTTAAAAAAAAATAAAAAAAGCTAAGATTACAAAAATAAAAAAGGCTAACATTAGAGAACATAAAAAAACAAATTACCAAAGTTTGCAAAATGAAACCTAATCCCTATGAACATAAAAAGCCCCCCCCCCAATAAAAACACTCTCTAATCTAAGAATAAACTACCAGTAGCCCTTAAAAGGGCTTTTTGCAAGGCATTGTCCCAAGATAAACAGCTCTTTTACATTCAAAATACACAAACCCCCCAAAATAAAAAACCTAACACTAAAAAACCTAAAATACCCATTGCCTTGAAAAGGGCATTTGTTGGGCATTGCTCTTAAAAGGGCATTTAACTCTTTTACAAAATGCCCACCCTAATCTGGCTCCATGGAGCCATGGAGCGTGGAGGATCCTCTTCGTATGATTGCCGTCGTACACTGAATAGTGAATTCAAGGTACGCGATTAAAGATGGCGTCCCTTGAATTCCTATTGGCTGATTTGATTCTTCAAATTCAAATCAGCCAATAGGATGAGAGCTACTCAAATCCTATTAGCTGTTCAAATCAGCCAATAGGATAAGAGCTACTGAAATTCTATTGGTTATTTAAATCAACCAATAGAATTTCAGTCTTCAGCTCCGCCCTCCGTTCCGCACCAGATGTTCCTGGAAGCAGAAAGAAGAGGTCGCCGGTTGGAAGAAGACTTCACTGCATGGGACAGGACCTTCTCCGACGGACTTCAGGAACGCTGAGTACGACCTCTAAAAGAGCTAAATGTCCTTTTAAGGGCAATGCCCAACAAATGCCCTTTTCAGGGCAATGGGTAGTTTCGGTTTTTTAGTGTTAGTTTTTTTTATTTTGGGTGGTTTGGTGGGTGGTGGGTTTTACTGTTAAGGGGGACTTTGTGTATTTTTATGTAAAAGAGCTGTTTATCTTGGGGCAATACCCTGCAAAAAGCCCTTTTAGGGGCTACTGGTAGTTTATTCTTAGAGTAGGGGATGTTTTTATTTTGGGGGTGCTTTTTTATTTTCATAGGGATTAGGTATAATTTTTTATGTTCTGTAATGTTAGCCTTTTTTATTTCTGTAATCTTAGCTTTTTTTATTTTTTTTTAACTTTAGCTTAATTTAAATTTAGGTTAATTTTTTTAATTTTGGGGGGTTAGATTTTTTTTACTTTTTTTAATTTTTTTAAGATTAGGGATGGACAGTAAAAGAGCTGAATGCCCTTTTAAGGTCAATGCCCATACAAATGCCCTTATCAGGGCAATGGATTCTTTAGGTTTTTTAGTGTTAGGTTTATTTATTTTGGAGGGTTTGGTGGGTGGTGGGTGGTGGGTTTTACTGTTAGGGGGACTTAGAATTTTTGGCAACTGCAAAAGAGCTGTTTAACTTAGGGCAATGCCCTACAAAAAGCCCTTTTAAGGGATATTGGTAGTTTAGCATTAGATTAGGGGGTGTTTTTATTTAGGGGGGGCTTTTTAATTTTCATAGGGATTAGGTTGAATTTTTTTATTTTTTATAATTTGTTTATTTTTTTCTTTAGTTAATTTTTTAAATTAACAACTAGTACTTTATAATATTAATATTTCTACCTGTTTGTAAGCCACTAAAGACAGCTTCTTATCACATGTTTTTTTATTAGCTTTTCACAACAGGGAGTTCTAGTTCATGTGAGCCATATAGATAACATTGTAAAAAGTGTATTAATATAACCATGTTTTCTGTGCAAAACTGAGGAATGGGTAATAAAGGGATTATCAATCGGTTTAAACAATAACAAGTTTTGAGTTGACTGTCCCTTTAAGTAGCAAATGCACAGGCTTATTCTGTCTTTAAACAACTTTGCTCTGAGCACTTGTCCTTCACAAAAAGACATAGCATTATATGTTTTGATAATTTTTAATATTTATAAGATGTATTTTTTCTCTTTAGCAATATACAGTAACTAGTTATGAGAACGAATCCATATTATTTGTTTTGTATATGTTTTTATTAGGGATGCACCGAAATTTCGGCCGCAGAAAGTTTTGGCCGAAAATGACATTTTTGGCTATTTCGGTTTTCGTTTTTTTTGCCTGTTAGTTTCGGTAAAATTATTGTGTAGCATATTTCAAATTTGATGCTAGCCTAGAGCTGCTGTTTAAGTTTATTACTTCACTTACTGTTCTGCATATAATGAGTTTTCTAGGACTATACTTTATTTGGATAATTGGTAAAAAAAAACCTGTTAAATATGATTCTGTTACATAGAACTAAATGAAGAATAATACAGTATATTGATATTTATAATTGTTTTAAGTAGGGATGCACCAAAATTTTGGTCGCAGAAACATTTTGGTCGAAAATGGCATTATTTTTTGCCTTTTTTTTTTTTCTTGGTAAAATTATTGTGTAGCATATTATTGTTTTAAGATATTTTTGTCCAATTTTAGTGTGTTACTTTCAATAAAAGTGTGGGCTTTTTTTATTGGCTCTAATTATGCAAAAAAAAAAAATAAAAAAAAAAATTTGAAAATAATTTGAAAAAATACATTTTCGGTATCAGTTTCGGTTTTCGGCCAAGTGCATCCTGGATTTTCGGATTCGGTTTCGGTCCAGAATTTCCATTTCGGTGCATCACTAGTTTTTATACAACGTACTGGGAGGCAGCTACGTCACTGCTTGTTGCTGGAATATATATATTTATTACAGTTTTCCTAAAACTGCAGGCACATTAGTATTTTCCCCAAAACAGATCAGACTAAGCAGATAGAGAGAGACACACATTGTTTTTTGAAGACACATTGCTTTGGTGAGCTGGGCAGATTAGAAACAGAAATTGAAGCAACTTGTCCTGTTCCTGGAGAGGTGATTAGATCTTAAGGTGGCATTTTTTCTGCAGTGTTTGTCACCTAATAATGAAGTTCTTCTGTATATAACTACCTTATTTATAGACTTGTGCAGCTTCGAAAAATTCGTTTCGGTTTGGTTCGGATCGATTCGGATCGATTCGAATTTTGGTTCGGATCTATTCGAATTCGGAAAAATTCGAATGAATTCGTTTTGGATTCATTCGGATTCTTTCGGATTCGGTAAAAATTCGGTTCGGTTCGGTTTGATTCGGTTCGGTTTGATTCGATTCGATTTGGTTCGAAACGATTCGGAAATTCGGAATTTCGGTAAGTGTTAGGTGGGATGTGTTGTGTATTACACTAGTATTATGTACTGTATATTAGGTTTAACCCATAGCAGAGTGATAAAACCTAATATACTGTACAATACTAGTGTAATACACGGCCATCCGAATCTACCGAATACATCCGAATCGATTCGGATGTATTCGATTCGGATTTATTTGGTAGATTCGGCAGTATTTTAATTCGGAAATTCGAATCGATCCGAATCTCCGAATTTTCCGAATTTCCGAATCGATCCGAAACGAATCGCACATGTCTACTTATTTACTATGACCTACCTGCCAGTGTATGGTCCTGACCAAAACTAAGTATTAATGAATGTATACTCAATACTTTGCTTTTAGTATAAGTCTACAATAACAAGTGATATTATTTCACAGCATTTCAGTCCCTCCCTTTTTCAGTGCCCATGGGGCCGATTTATCAAGCTCCCTATGGAACTTAATGCCCCTTGTTTCCGGCGAGTCTTCAGGCTCGTCAGAAACAGAAGTTATGAAGCAGCGGTCTAAAGACCGCTGCTCCATTACGTGTCCGCCTGCTCTGAGGCCGCAGACAGAAATCAACCCGATCGAATACGATCAGGTTGATTGACACACCCCTGCTAGCGGCTGATTGGCCACGAATCTGCAGGGGGCAGCATTCACAAGAACTGCTGGTGCAATGATAAATGCAGACAGCGTATGATGTCGGCATTTATCGATGTGCAGCGGACATGATACGTTACATCGTATCATGTCCGCTCGCAATATGTTAAATATACCCCCATAGCTGTAATGTTGTGGCCTCTTTGTACCAAACATGTTATATATTAATGACAAAGGGGGGGAGGGTCAGTTAGAACAAAATAGAACAGAGAGATCAGTCTGTGAATATGACAATCCCTTAATATCTCAAGGAAGGGATGACTTAAAGGGACATGAAAGCCAATTTTTTTCTTTTGTGATTTAGAAAGAATGTCATTTTAAACAACTTTCTAATTTACTTCTATTATCTAATTTGCTTCATTCTCTTGATATCGCTTGCTGAAAAGCATATCTAGATGCACCTAGAGGCCTTGTGTGATTGGCTCACACATGTGCATTGCTATTTCTTCAACAAAGGATATCTAAAGAATTGAGCAAATTAGATAATAGAAGTAAATTGGAAAGTTGTTTAAAATTGCATGCCCTATCTGAATCATGAAAGTTTAATTTTGACTAGACTGTACCTTTAAGAAATGTCACATTAGAAAATATAGAGGAAAGCACACCAAGTAGCAGCAGAAAGCACATGAAAATTAAATGTATGACAACAAATGCAAGAAGCATGACAGGTAAAATGGGGGAGCTGACGCTCTTAGTTGCAGAAGAGGACTATGATGTTATCAGTATAACTGAAACTTGGTGGGATGATACACATGACTGGGCAGTTAACTTAGAGGGGTATACATTATTTAGGAGGGACAGGAATAATAAAAGGGGTGGAGGAATCTGCATGTATATTAAACCTAACCTTAAACCTACAATAAGGGAAGATATTTATGATACAAGTGACAATGTAGAGACCCTGTGGGTTGAAATAAAGAGTGGGGGGAAAAATCCTAAAAAAATATTACTAGGAACATGCTACAAGCCTCCCAACATTAGTGACCCGGAGGAAACTCAACTACTTATCCAAATAGGTAAGGCTGCTAATAACAGTGCTGTAATTATGGGAGATTTTAACTACCCTGATATAAACTGGGCCAATGAAACTAGTAATTCAGCTAAGGAGGATAGATTTTTAAATGTTCTCAGGGATAACTTTTTGTCACAATTAATAGAGGAGCCAACTAGGAGTAAAGCTATATTGGATTTAGTGCTATCAAACAATACAGATATAATATCAAACATAGAAGTTAAAGAACATTTGGGTAACAGTGATCATAACATGGTCACATTTGAAATCTATTTTCAAATGCAGTGTTTTAAAGGCTTAACTAAGACTTTTAATTTCAAGAAAGCAAAATTCAACGATTTAAGGAAATCATTAAATAATATAAATTGGGACAATGTATTTTCTAATAAAAATACAGAGAATAAATGGATAATATTTAAAAATGTGTTAAATAAATATACATATCAACACATACCATATGGTTATAAAAATAAAAATAAAAAAACAAAGCCGTTAGGGCTAAATAAAAATGTGTTAAGAGAAATTAGGAAAAAACGTAGGGCATTTAAATTATTAAAAGAAAATAGTACAGACTCAGCATACAATATTTATAAGGAATGTAACAAAGCATGCAAAAAAGCAATCAAATTAACCAAAATTGAAAATGAAAAATTAATTGCCAAGGATTCTAAGTCTAACCCTAAAAGGTTCTTTAAGTACATAAATAGCAAAAAATCTAAGAAGAATAATATAGGTACATTAAAATGCGTGGAGGGTAGCATGATAAATAATGACAGGGAGAAGGCTGAGGTACTAAACCAGTTTTTTCTTCAGTATACACAAGAGAGGAACCATTGAATGATACTTTGGAACAGAATAGAACATGCCAGTCCATACCACTAACTGGGTTTTGTTTAGAGGATATCAGGAAAAAACTGGAAAATATTAAGGTAAATAAAACTCCAGGCCCAGATGGAATACACCCAAGGGTGTTAAGGGAACTTAGCACTGTTATAGACAAACCTTTACTCTTAATTTTTCAAGACTCATTATCCTCAGGCATGGTACCCCAGGATTGGCGTAAAGCTGATGTGGTGCCACTCTTCAAAAAGGGAAGCAGGGATGATCCAGGAAGCTATAGACCAGTTAGTCTGACATCAATAGTGGGGAAGATATTTGAAGGGATTATAAGGGATTATATTGATGAGCATATTCGTGTAAACAAGATTATGAGTTCTAATCAGCATGGCTTTAGGAGAAATAGATCATGTCAAACTAATCTAATTAGATTCTACGAGGAAGTAAGTAAAAATATAGATAAAGGGGAATCAGTTGATGTGATATACTTAGATTTTGCAAAGGCATTTGATACAGTGCCACATGAGAGATTAATGCACAAAATTAAGGGACTGGGAATAGCTGAAAATGTTAGCTCATGGATAAATAACTGGATAAAAGATAGGGAGCAATGAGTAGTAGTAAATGGATCATACTCAGATTGGACAAAGGTAATCAGTGGCGTCCCCCAGGGATCAGTACTGGGCCCTGTTCTTTTTAATATTTTTATAAATGACTTGGAGCAAGGATTAAATAGCAACATCTCTATTTTTGCAGATGATACTAAGTTAAGTAAGGTCATAAGGTCAGAGCAGGACGAACTCTCTTTACAAAGGGATTTGCTAAAATTAGAACTATGGGCAAGTGAATGGAAAATGAGATTTAATACGGAAAAATGCAAGGTTCTATATTTTGGAAGTAAAAATAAGCAGGCTACGTATTTTTTAAATGGGACAAGACTTAGCCAAACACAGGAGGAAAGGGATTTGGGAGTAGTAATAGATAACAAGCTAAAGATGGGTGCACAATGCAGGGCAGCGGCTTCAAAGGCTAATAAGATACTAGCATGTATTAAAAGAGGCATTGATTCAAGGGAGGAAAGCATAATTCTGTCATTATATAAAGCCCTGGTAAGACCTCACCTTGAGTTTGGAGTGCAGTTCTGGGGACCAATTGCTAAAAAAGATATTGCAGAACTAGAAAAAGTTCAGAGAAGGGCCACAAAGCTAATAAGGGGATTGGAGAAATTAACCTATGAGGAGAGGCTAGCCAAACTGGGTCTGTTTTCTTTAGAAAAAAGGCGCTTGAGAGGTGACATGATTACTTTATATACAGTAAATATATTCAAGGCCCATATACAGAGATGGCAGAAGCTCTGTTTATTCCAAGAAAATTGTTTTTGACAAGAGGTCATAATTTAAGGTTGGAGGAAAGGAGATTTAATCTCCTGCAACGGAAACGTTTTTTCACTGTAAGAGCAATAAAATTGTGGAACTCATTACCAAAGGAGGTAGTGAATGCCAATACCATAGATATATTTAAAAATAGTCTGGATAAATTTCTGTATATAAACAAAATTCATGGATATGATTGCTAGTATTAAATGGGTCACATTTTAATGGGGTTATTTAAGCTTAACTGGAGCTTTTTGTAAGTATTTTAGATTTATATAGGTTGAACTCAATGGACTTCAGTCTTTTTTCAACCTTATCTACTATGTTACTATGTAATGACAAGTTTTTTTACAGTGCAGCCACAATGTAAGAACTCAACCTGTTCAGTACTGTGTAACGTTACTTTAATACAATTCTAATATTGCAATTACACTATATCAAACATGTTCTATTTTAATAGCACATTTGGTATAGTGTGAATGTAATATGTGCTGACACATCTTGATATATAGCAAATAAGCAGGCAGACATTATATGAAACTTGCTGACACTCACAGTATGAAACATAACAGATGAGCATGGCAAGCACTAGGAAACTTGACAGAAATTGCAGTCACTTTATGAAGCATAATTTGCCAGACAAATAACTACCATGTTACTTTTGGCTATCCTATGGAGTGCAAACAGAAGCAGTGATGATGTGGTGCATGCTGGTAAATAAAAATGGCCCCCAGCTTCTGTTGTGACAGAATGGCATTTCTGCACATGCCCCATACAAATACAAATGCTTTCTAAGACTATGGGGTCAATTTATTAAATGCTTGGTGGACATGATTCGCTGTAGCTAATCATGTCCACCCAGCATAGCTAAATGCATTTAACATTGCACAAGCATGCACAAGCATTGCACAAGCCTGTGTCACCCCGTGAGGTTCCCAGATGGTTTGTTTGAAAGTATGCATTGTGTGGGTGCGGGTTTAGGGTCCCAGGAAGGGGGAGACCTTGAGGCAAATGTAACTGACTTCCCCCAGTTTTGCTTTTAAACATTATTGTGTATCTGCTGGTGAGTGACAGGTTTTCTGTGTGCTGTGTTGATAATGTTTGTAATGCTTCCCTGTGGGAAAAAGCCCGGTGGGCCGGCAGCCGGCGGGCTGGCAGGGGCAGCTGCAGTGTGTGGAGAGCAGCAAAGCACAGTTGTGAGGCAACGCAGCGGCAGAGCCACCAACAAGCAGCAAATAGACTAACAGGCTCAGCCACTCATTCAGGCATGTTAGCAGGTGAGTGTTGGGAGTGGAGAGGCCACCGCAGCCTGCAGTGCTTAGCTTAAATAGGTGATGCGGCAGTACCACGGCCGCTTACGCACCAATAGAGGCAATTTATGAGGGATGCAAATCGGGTGGGGGCGGGCCGGCTTGAACGCCACACACAGTCACATGTGACAAGATCAGGAGGGAGTCTTGTTGGAGCGGAGGCCACGTGTGACAGCAGTCACAGTTAATAGGGATCATGACACAGACCAGTGCACTACTGCTGCTGAGAAGAGTGTGGGTGCCTCTGGTGGCAAAAAAAAAATGACTGCCAAAGACTGCTCCTAATGAAGGTGTAGGGGGCCTGTTTCAGAGGAAAAGGTAGGGGGGCTGGTCTTCCAACATTTCTAGGGCCGGCCTGGTTTCCCAGTCTGGCCCTGCCTGTCACCCAGGCTGCTCAGGGGTTAACTGCCTTGGTTTCTGGGAACTGTGCAGCTGTCTGTCAGTGTTCAGGGCTGTGGAGTTTACAGTGGCTTAGGATGTGTACCCAGTCCAGTTTGCAAGTGCGGTCCATTCCTGTGTTTTGTATTTACATAGGGGAGAACCTGTGTCACCCTGGGAGGTTCCCAGTTGGTTTGTTTGACAGTATGCATTGTGTGGGTGCTGGTTTAGGGTCCCAGGAAGGGGGAGACCTTGACGTGGCGCTGGGCTTGATCCTTTGGCACCAAATGTAACTGACTTGCCCCAGTTTTGCTTTTAAACATTACTGTGTATCTACTGGCTAGTGCCAGGTTTATATATATATATATATATATATATATATATATATAAACCATATATATATATATGTACTGTAAATATTTCACATTCCAATGTTCTTCCCATAGGGAAATATGTTCTAAGTATTTTTAAATAAATATTTGTATATATCTATACCTTTATATATCAGTGCTGCGGAATCTGTTGGCGCTCTACAAATACCTGATAATATAATAATATAATCATATTGAGATATAGGAAACTATAGATATATTTTACAAAAAATATGATTATATATATATATATATATATATATATATATATATATATATATAAAAATATATATATATATATACTGTATATATATATATATATATATATATATACAGTATCTCACAAATTTGCTGTCCCCTCAAAATAACTCAACACACAGCGATTAATGGCCCAATTTGGAAATTTCCACTTAGGGGTGTACTCAATTTTGTTGCCACATATTTTGGCGAGCCAGGAGGAGTAAATTAAATCAAGAAAAGACTACTCTTTTTACCAGAGACGAATCTAGAAGCCATTAGAAGTCACTAGAAAATCCTTTGAGAATAACACTAGAAAATGGAGCAATTGCAAGACGAAGTGAGCACAACGCTACTGCAGCTAGAGAAAGCTCATCTTATTGAAGTTTGCCAATCACTTAAGTGCCCGGCCGAAAGTGGGGCAGGTTTCCTCACCAAGTCCAGATGAACACTTATCAGGAAGGTAGAGAGAGTTTTGGAGGAGATTGAAGGCAGTCAAGAGGAAGATGAGGTTTGCCAGTACTTAAAAGACCTCTTGACGTTTATTACAGAAAGTAAGTAGGGTGTGGCAGATGCAGAACCAATGGTAATGGAGCACACTCAGTTGAGAGATCTAAGAGATAAATAACTACAACTACAACTATCTCAAGAGGTAGCTCGCAAAGCGTTAGAAGAGGAGATGAGAAAACTAGAGAATAGAATCAGTGTGAGCAGCAGAAGTGTGAGAAAGTGGGGGAAGTGATAGTACCGTTGCCAACCACTGTGCCAGAAGTAACCCTCCGGTGGGAATATAGAATCTGTGGACAGATTGAAGAAGGGGGACAGAAAGACAAACTGTCCTACACAAGCCTGCCCCACCAGATTGAAGCAGGAATCCGGAAGGGACATTCTGAAGTAGAGATTATTGAGGCAGTGATACAGGTAGTCAGCCCTGGACTTTATCTCAGAGATATGTTGGAGATTAAGAGTGGACTTACTCTCAGCATGTTGAAGACTATCCTGAAAGGACACTTTAAGGAAGATAGCTCCTCTGATATGTACCCTAAGCTGTTGAATATCTCTCAAGAACCTAAAGAGTATATTTGTATATAAGAGAGTATATTTGTATATATCTATACCTTTATATAATCATATTGAGATATAGGAAAGTATAGATATATATTTTACCAAAAATATCATTTTATATATATATATATATATATATATATATATATATGTATATATATATATATACTGTATATACAGTATATATATATATATATATATATATATATATATATATAAATATATATACAGTATCTCACAAATTTGCTGTCCCCTCAAAATAACTCAACACACAGCCATTAATGGCCCAATTTGGATATTTCCACTTAGGGGTGTACTCACTTTTGTTGCCAATGGTTTAGACATTAATGGCTGTGTGTTGAGTTATTTTGAGGGGACAGCAAATTTAAACTGTTATACAGGCTGTACACTCACTACATTGCAGCAAAGTGTCATTTCTTCAGTGTTAGTGTGGCACTCTGTGTATTAAAAGGGTATTAAACTAATTCCACCCCAAAAGAATACAGTATGCAGAATTGAGTATTAAGCAATTGTATTAAATGTTTTGTGTGTTTGTTATTACTGACAAATTCATTACTGCATTGTCTATTTTAACCTCCTACCAGCAGGTGGCGATTGCTATGTTCTCAGCCACAGTAACTTATTGTTACCATGGAAACGCCTCAGTGGTTCAGTAATCCTGAAGCAAGCACTGAATGCTGTTAAGAAACATAGCACCAAAGTAAAGCAGAGTTATTTATCTGTTTCAGGTAGGCAGAATAGCATCCAAATGTAACAGTTAATGGAAATGTTATTTGAATTATTTAAATATGAAATAATATTGTATGGAATGGAGTTTATTAAGACAGACCTCTGCAGATCAGTTGCTATAACACAGGCCTTGTATAATATTTATTGTAAACTGTATTAACGTCTGTATAGTTTATTTGCTCCATTAGCATGGATGGCGACAGGTTAACAAAATAAAGGCAGAGTCAGTTCAAAATATGTTTTATTTGTGAGGAAGGTATGCCGAATGTTATTATTATGCTGTATGCTCCAATAGTATAGTATGCTGTATATTCCAATAGTATATTGTGCAGTATACTCCAAAGGTATATTGTGTTGTATACTCCAATCGTATATCATGCTGTATACTCCAATGGGGTATTATACTGTATACTCCAATAGTATATTATGCTGTATACTCCAATAGTGTATTGTGCTGTATACTTGAATGGTGTATTATGATGTATACTCCAAAAGTATATTATGCTGTATACTCCAATTGTGTATTGTGCTGTATACTCCAATGGTATATTATGCTGTATACTCCAATAGTATATTATGCTGTATAGACTTGTTTAATTTCAGATATGTTTGCACCAATTGTTTATGGAAAACAGAATGTATATTATAATGTTATATATAGTCAGTGGTTCAGCAATCCAGAAGCAAGCACTGAATGCAGTTAAGAAACATAGTATCAGAGTAAAGCAAAGTTATTTATCTGTTTCAGATGAAAATCACAAAATAAATGTGTTGCACAAGAACAAGCTCCGCCTCTTTATTCTAAAATTGCAACATATTTTGGCAAGCCTGAGCTAGGAGGAGTATAAAGCAAGAAAAGACTACTCCTTTTACCAGAAACGAATCTAGAAGCCATTAGAAGTGACTAGAAAATCCTTTGAGAATAACGTTAGAAAATGGAGCAATTGCAAGACGAAGTGAGCACAACGCTACTGCAGCTAGAGAAAGCTCATCTTGTTGAAGCTTGCCAATTTCTTAAGTGCCCAGACGAAAGTGGGGCAGGTTTCCTCACCAAATTCAGATGAACACTTATCAGGAAGGTAGAGAGAGTTTTGGAGGAGATTGAAGGCAGTCAAGAGGAAGATGAGGTTTGCCAGTACATAAAAGACCTCCTGACGTTTATTACAGAAAGTAAGCAGGGTGTGGCAGATGCAGAACCAATGGTAATGGAGCTCACTCAGTTGAGAGATATAAGAGATAAATACCTACAACTACAACTATCTCAAGAGGTAGCTCGCAAAGCGTTAGAAGAGGAAATAAGAAAACTAGAGAATAGAATCAGTGTGAGCAGCGGAAGTGTGAGAAAAGTGGGGGAAGTGATAGTACCGTTGCGAGCCACTGTGCCAGAAGTAACCCTCCAGCGAGAATTTAGAATCTGTGGACAGATTGGAGAAGGGGGACTGAAAGACAAACTGTCCTACACAAGCCTGGTCCACCAGATTGAAGCAGGAATCCAGAAGGGACATTCTAAAGTAGAGATTATTGAGGCAGTGATACGGGTAGTCAGCCCTGGACTTCATCTCAGAAATATGTTGGAGATTAAGAGTGGACTTAATGTTGAAGACCATCCTGAAGGGACACTTTAAGGAAGATAGCTCCTCTGATATGTTCCATAAGCTGATGAATATCTCTCAAGAACCTAAAGAGTCAGCTCAGAACTTCTTATTTAGAGCAATTGAGTTGAAAGAAAAGCTATGGTGGAAGTCAAGTGACAAAGAAACTGAAGACCAGTACAGTACAGACCTTATTCAACAGAAGTTTCTTCTTTCTATTGAAACTGGACTCCTGAGTGATGCCATAAAGTTTCAGGTAAAAGCTTACCTTAAACACAGTAACCTCTCCTATAAATACAGTAAATTATTTACCACCACACCATCAAGCCAAGATCTGGTTGGAAGACGGTGACTTGTCCATTGCCGACTTGATAATGTCACCATTGAAGTTTTGTGTGACACTGGGGCACAAGCCAGCATTGTGAATGACATCTGGAGAAAACAGTATCTCCCACACAAAACAGTCCGACCCATTGCAGAACTGCTTGGACCTGGAACTCTGACAGGACTAGCAGCTAACTTGACATAAATACAATTTCTTGGATGGATTGAGGTGAGATTTCAATTGGATTGTGAATCAGCATAAGCAGAGACACTGACAGTCCCTATTTTAATCGCAAGTGACACTAAAGTGGCTGAAGATCTAATTATTGGGTTCAATGTAATTGAAGAATTAGTCAGTCAAGAGAAGAGTGTAGCAGGAACATCAGTCAGGATTATTCAGATGATGAGCACCGCATTTCAGTAAAAGCTAAAACCATGCTGAAACTCATGCAGACTTCAGCTGCAAGTTATGATAAAGGCATTGTGAGAACAGGGCGGAAGAAAATAGTCCTACCCGCAGACCAGATTACCTCTATCAATGCTCATGCCCATGTAGGAGTCATAACCAAAAGCCAAGAGATGCTCTTTGTTCAATCTGAACTGTGTCCTTTACCAGAAGGTTTGGCCATCAGTGAAGTGGTAGTAGCAGTTTGCAAGAGAAGTCCAATTTATATACTTATCCCTATTGCAAATATTACTAAGCATGATATTACATTAGACCAACGTTGTCTCCAAAGTCACCTCCAAACTGTAAAAACAGTGTATCCAGCAGCAGTGCGACCAGTCAATGATCAAGAGTTACAACGTGAACAAATAAGCCACCACTCTAACAATGTGCTGAAGCCACCAGAGTTTGAAGTAAAGAAGTCGGTTAACAACAGTGGTAGAATTAACCAGAAGAGGTATCCTCCGGTAAATGTGGACCATTTAAGTGAGACTCAGCAACAAGCAGTAAGACAAGTGTTGAGGGAAGAATGTCATGCTTTCGCCTTTGATGATGGTGATATTGGTTGCATCCCATCTCTCAACATGCACATCACTCTTAAAGATACCACACCTGTCCAGAAGATATACATGTCGGTTCCAAAAAACCCCATCAAGAAGTGAATGAGTACATCCAAGATCTGCTAAACAAGGGATGGATAACTCAGTCAAGATCATCATACTCTTCACCTGTGGTCTATGTCAGGAAGATGGATGGAAGTCTAAGGCTCTGCTGTGACTACAGGGAATTGAACAGAAAGTCAGTGCCTGATCGCCATCCAATCCCAAAAATACAGGACATGTTGGACTCCTTGAGTGGCAGCTCGTGGTTCTCTGTTCTTGACCAAGGGAAGGCCTATCATCAGGGATTTATAGACACCGAAATTCGACTGTTAACCACCTTCATTACTCCCTGGGGACTTTATCAGTGGGTCCCATTTGGGCTCAGCGCAGCTCCTTCTGAGTGGAAGATTGTCTTTCAGGCCTGAGAGATGTTATCTGCCAACCTTACGTGGATGACAATCTTGTTCATAGCGGTACATTCGAAAATCACTTGAAGCATGTTCAGACTGTCTTACAAAGTTACCAGCAACATGGTGTCAAGCTAACTCCTTGGAAGTGCGAACTATTCAAAAGAAAAGTGAGACTTCTGGGAAAAATTATCTCAGGAGAAGGTTACACAATGGATCCAGCTGAGATTGCACCAGTACAGAAATTAAAAAAAAGCTTGAAACAATAGGAGATTCATGGAAGATATTGGGATGTCTCTCGTACTACCGGTACTACATTCCAAACCTCTCCAGAATTGCCAAGCCCTTATATGAGTTGCTATCTCTGGTCCAATCTGAGCTAAATGGGAAAGACACAGCATCAGTACAAGAAGAAACCCCCCAAGCAAAGAAGAAGGGATGAACAACCAAGCAGCAAGGACATCTAGCGTCTCACAGACCTATTAATAGGACAAATAGCTATCAGAAAAAACACAGCCTCATTTTTGGTGTATACACACAACAACCCTCTGACCTATATCCTCACTACAGCCAAATTGAATGTCACAGGCCACCAGTGGGTAGCAAATCTTGCAGATTTTAACTTCACTTCTCGATACCGTCTAGGCAAGTCAGATGCAGATGGTCTATCCCGAATGCCGCTAGAGATAAATGACTACATAAATCAATGTACCGAAGAAATCAAACAGGATATCATCAGCTCTTCAATACTGGGAATATCTGTAGAGTGGGAAGGACCATCCCAGGGGATAGGAACAGTTTTCAAGTGGTACAAGATACACCCTCTAGTAAAGTTGCTAGCCCCTTGACTATGGAGCAGATTCGAAAGTTTAAAGAAATAGACCCGGAAGAGTTCTGAGGTACAAGTCAAAGAATCAGCATCCGGGAAATTAAGTCAAGAAGACAGGGCACCCAGATGTCCGGTCATTACTGAAACAATGGACAAAATTGTATGTGAACAATGATGGAGTGTTAAGCAGGAAAACGTTGGAACAATACCAACTGATCCTGCCCAAAGAATACCACATACTCGTATTTAAATAATTAAATCAAGAAATGGGACACCTTGGTGTTGAAAGGCCACTTACTTTAATTAGAGATAGATCCTACTGGCAACATATGCAAAAGGATGTTGAACACTTTGTGACCAGAGTCTGTGAATGTCTTAAGAAAAAGAAGCCTGATAAGCCTACTAGAGCACTGTTGTCTACCATTACCACAACTTATCCATTTGAAATGGTATCCATCAACTTTCTGCATTTGGAGACATGTAAGCAAGGATATGAACACATCCTAGTAGTCGTGGATCACTACACCCGGTTCGCACAGGCCTATGCCACAAGAAACAAAGCCGCCAAGACTGTAGCTGAGAAGATCTTTAATGATTTTGCACTCAAGTTTGGGTTCCCAAACAAGATCCACCATGATATGGGAAAAGAGTTTGAGAATTAGATGTTTACAAGGCTGAAAGAACTCTCTGGAGTCCGTGGCTCTCATACAACACCATATCACCCTCAAGGAAATGACCAAGTTGAAAGTTTTAACAGGACACTGCTATCCATGTTGAGAATTCTGACAGAAAAAGAGAAGACAGACTGGAAGAACTCATTTGGAAAATTTGTTCACGCCTATAATTGCACACGCAGCGAGGCTACCGGATACTCACCGTATTACCTACTGTTTGGAAGATCCCCAAGACTTCCTACTGACCTTCTTTTCTATCATACTGTTGGAGAAAAACAAGAAACGTACCAAGACTACGTAATAGACTGGCAAAAGAGAATGAGTGAAGCATACCACATTGCATCCAAAGCAGCCAACAAAGAAGCAACAAGAGGAAAAGTATACTATGATAGAAGAATCCATGGGAATGATTTACAACCTGGTGGTCGAGTGCTTGTTCGCAACTTAACTGAAAGAGGAGGACCTGGGAAAATTTCGATCCTACTGGGAAGAGAAAGTTCACATAGTTGTGCAAAGAAAAAGCAGAAAAAGCCCTGTCTATGAAATAAAACCATAAAATGGAGAAGGTAGAAATAGAGTAATTCACAGAAATTTGTTAATGCCATGTGACCACTTACCACTGAAAAAAAATGAAAAGGCTGCAAACCAGCCAAAACCTAAGAAAAATGATTCTCTGAAGAAGGAAAGGAAAGTAAAACAAAAGACACAGCCTCAATGTAACCTGGATAGTGACTCAGAGGAAGATTACCAACTAGTATACAGATTCAAGCCTCTCGTAGAAAATAATTCTAGAAATAGAGACTCAATCCTAATCCCGATAGCTAGAGTTTTCCAACCCCAAGTCACCCAACAGTCAAATGAATACTTACTGCCAGATGATGTAGAAGTATTGATACAGTTTGATGAAGATGTACTAGATGATTGACACAGTGAATGTGAAGATCAAATTTCTCATCTAGCACTTGAAGCAAAACAGTCTTCTGATGAAGAACAAGAAAACCCTGTACAATCAACTAGATCACATCCACAGAGAGAGAGACACCAACCAAGAATGTTGACTTATGAAACCTTAGGGCAACCTTCAGTGATACAAAGAGAAGTACCGGTGAAGGACATTCACACAACACATTGTAGTTCAAGGTTCTGGAGACCATGGAATACAATGGACTTACAGATCACTTATTAAATTGATATCTAGAGAATAGAAAGTAAAAATACTACTGTTATAGACATTAGAGTATACTGACCAGTAACATTGTTGTGAAAGCTTAATAATTATTTTGTGAAATTCTTTAAGATTATGTCAAATGTTTAGAAGAGATAATATGGTTGTATCAGACTAAGAGTAACTGTAGGTCATAAAACTGAGTCTGATTATAGTAAAGTGTAATGAAAAGAAACTGGTTTAAGTAAACAATTGTTCTTGAATTCTCTACAGGGATCTGAACATTGCAATAGCAAAAGTATTATGTTCCAGGCTTATAGTGCACCATGAGCTTTATCTATGACCCTTAGCAGCCAGTAAGAAGTGTAACTACCATGTTTAGGATTTCTAAAAAGCCAGTTCTTATAATACACAGATCTAATGTGTTAGTCTTCAAAAAGAGTAAATGTCTGTTGACATTTAATTATGTGGGGCAGAGTGGGGCACTCTGTGTATTAAAAGGGTATTAAACTCATTGCAACTCAAAAGAATACAGTATGCAGAATTGAGTATTAAGCAAATTTATTAAACTTTTTGTTTGTTATTATTGACAAATTAATTACTGCATTGTCCATAGTTCTTGTGCTGCTATTTTAACCTCCTACCAGCAGGTGGCGATTGCTAAGTTCTCAGTCACAGTAACTAATTGTTACCATTGAAACGCCTCAGTGGTTCAGTAATCCTAAAGCAAGCGCTGAATGCAGTTAAGAAACATAGCACCAAAGTAAAGCAGAGTTATTTATCTGTTTCAGGTAGGCAGAATAGCATCCAAATGTAAGAGCTAATGGGAAATGTTTTGTGAGTTATTTAAATATGAAATAATATTGTATGGAATGGAGTTTATTAAGACAGACCTCTGCAGACCAGTTGCTATAACAGTCCTTGTATAATGTGTATTGTAAACTGCAGTAGCTGTATTAATGTCTGTATAGTTTATTTAGTCCATTAGCTTGGATGGTGACAGGTTAACAAAATAAAGGCAGAGTCAGTTCAAAATATGTTTTATTTGTGAGGCAGGTATGCAGAATGTTGTTATTATTATGCTGTATACTCCAATAATATATTATGCTGTATATTCCAATATTATATTGTGCTGTATACTCCAATAGTATGTTGTTCTGTATACTCCAATAGTATATCATGCTGTATACTCCAATTGTGTATTATGCTGTATACTCCAATAGTATATTATGCTGTATACTCCAATAGTGTATTCTGCTGTATACTCCAATGGTGTATTATGCTGTATACTACAATAGTATTTTATGCTGTATACTCCAAAAGTGTATTATGCTGTATAGACTTGTTTAATTTCATATATGTTTGCTCCAATTGTTTATGGAAAACAGAATGTATAATAATAATTTATATTATAATGTTATATATAGTCAGTGGTTCAGTAATCCTGAAGCAAGTACTGAATGCAGTTAAGAAACATAGCACCAGAGTAAAACAAAGTTATTTATCTGTTTCAGATAAAAGTCACAAAATAAATGTGTTGCACCAGAACAAGCTCCACCTCTTTATTCTAAAATTGCAACATTGTCACATGAAAAGATATAATAAAATATTTACAAACATGCAAGGGGTGTACTCACTTTTGTGAGATACTGTATATATATACGTGTCTATATATATATGTGTCTATATATATATATATATATATATATACTGTATGTGTGTGTGTATTTTTAAATGCAATCAGGTTTACGCGCGAGTAAAGGTGTCTGAGGGAATAGGTTAACGCAGTTTCGATATTCGAAGTTCAGCTTTTGGCATGCAAAAAAACATTTTACTTTAAATTTGTAATATGCGTGCTACCCAAAGTGAGCAAAAAGCTGAAGTCTATTGAAGATACCACTCCACTCGTAATCTAGCACTTACTGTGTTAAAAGTTTCTGTTTGAGGGGCTGTGGGAGGTGGGAATAGGGAATAAACTATTTAGGCTTACCTTGCATTATGTGACTTACATAAGAATAACTGACCAAATATCTCAGGCTAACAGGACTCCACATGGGATGACAAAGATGTTGACCTATATTCATTTTCTTCCTTGGTCAGTTTTCAGTCAAACAAATAGTTTATCAGAGTAATGTCCTGAAAATAGGTTATACAATGTGGCCCTTGTAAACTGTTTCACCTTGTCGAGGTGCAAATGGTTTGCTGTAATTTGGTGTGGATAATGCATGTGTATCCAGCATTTACTAGAAGTATTAAATATATATTTATCATTCATCCTACCTTTTGTTAACCTCTTTGTGAAGTTACATTCATAGGTAAGACATTCCTCCTGAATGTTCCAAGCATTCTGTCAGCTTTTCATTCACTCCAGGGGAGGTATTCTTCTCACTCTTCAAAACACAAAAATTTGTCCACAGCACTCACTTGATAAATAGTTTATTAAGGAATCATATCCAGGTTTTAAACAGCAATGTTTTGGGTAGTGCACCCTTAATCATGCCATGCAAGACTGTTCACATTTACTATATTAATAGCAGCCCAGACTTCATATACACAATGTAATAACACCTGGCTGCAATTAAGTGACCTGCAATAATCACAGAACACTAACACCCCCTAGTGGTTAACAATTGGTTTCTTATTTCACAAACAAAATCACCTTTTATCGATAGGGGGCATTATAACATCAAATAGTATACAGAGAAACATTTGTATAAAAAAGAAAAATAAATTTATATAAATTTATACAAATACTGAAACATAATCTTTGTTCATTCCATAAGGTTTCAATGCATTTAAGTTGGATATCCACTATAGGTCCCTTCTTTTTAATTATAGTTCCCTACTCCCCCCATACCTCACCCAAATACAAGCCCTGCTTTGACGTGCTCATGCACGATTTCGGCTAAAAAAAGCCGAAACAGCAGTTAAGAAGCAGCAGTCTTAAGACCGCTGTTACTTAACTCGTCCGCTGCCTCTGAGGCTGCGGACATCAATCCGCCCGATCGAATACGATCGGATTGATTGACACCCCCTGCTAGCGGCGGATTGGCCGTGAACCTGCAGGGGGCGGCATTGCACAAGCAGTTCACCAGAATGGTATGATAAATCTACCCTCAGTCCTCAGGAGGCTGACTTTGTCACTAACTGACAGTACCCTATTTTTGGTTATCCACCACAAAACCTATCCCTCTGTACAGTGAGAGGATTTGTCATGCTTTTAATATACCTCATGATTCATTTTTATGAGGTCATACTGTGTGAGTGCAGATTTTATATGTTTAAATTATTAAATACGATTTGATTGTTTTTACTACACTTAGATCTGCCTTCTGCTCCTTTTTTGTGTTATTCACTTTTGTAGAGCCTTTGTTTTTGCTAACCAGCGTCAAAGCATTAATTGAAACAGCTGCAGACAGCATCTTAAAATTGTTTGTACGTGTTGCAGGAAAACAATGTGACAACCAAGTGGTTGTATATATCCTTTTTTTCTGTTGATATATATGTTATTAAACTACAACAAGGGAGGGGGCGCCCTATTGGAGGAAAGATCTATAAGCCTAATAAGTATAATGATCAAAGAGCTAAACGGTCTTGTGAAAACACAATAGATATATATCAACCTAAAAAGAGAAAGAAGGGGTAAAAATGTGAAAATAGTAAATAGGTAACTAGACCTCGTGTAAAAACACGATAGATATATATCAACCTCAATAGAGAAAGAAGGGGTAAAAATGTAAAAATATAACTAAAACTCAGTATACAATACCTCAAAGTGGTTTATAGATTAATATAAATTATACAAAACCTCAAAGTGGTTTATAGATTAATATAAAAATAGTTATGCTATTGGTTAGTAGCACTAAAGTATATAAGAAGGTGGATCATATAATAATAATCATATAAATATATGTGAATAATAGTAACAATACAATAATCAAATAAGAGTCTCTGATATAGGTAATAAGTCTCTGAATGGGAGATCAAGGCAGCTATCTGTGGAGATCCAGGCTGGGATCCAGAGCAGCAATTTACAAAGACAAGAGAAGACAGAAGCGCCACATGGCCCAATATTGTTTGGTCCAAAAACAGTTTGATATGTATACAGGGAGTGAACTCACATTTGTGAAAGCACCTCAATTAGTGCTGTGGAGACAGTCTGGGATCTATTACAGTCACCCAGGAGACCAACTTCCGGTAATGATGTAGTGTCTGTATCAAAATGACAAAAAGAAACACAGGTGCCTATATGGCCTAGTATTGCCTTAACACAGGTGAATCAATGCGATAGAAAAGAATGGTACTCACAATAGTTGTAGCATCTCCTTTGATGCTATAGAGGCAGGATGGGATCGATATATGGGTATGATATCGATACCATGTTTTATATGTAATATATTATGTCTACTTAATATATGGATGCATCCTATTTTAAATAATTGTGTTTATTTTTATTAAATATATTCTAAACTGGGAAAAGAATAAGCTTTCTAGCGCCATCCTCTTTTTAGATTGTTTAACCTGTTGCTGTTAGTTAGGAGATCTAATAGTTTCAGAGGTTTTTGGCTTTTATTCGCACAGAGGTAATTAGGTTTTTTGTTGAAAAAATAGGTAAGTCTGTTTGAGGGGGATTACAAATATTGGTAGAATTATTTTTGTTTTGTGTGATTTACATTCACCTATGAATGTGTCAGGGTGCAGTTAAAGGGCCATTCTTGCCAAAATTAAAATGTGCACGGATGCATTTGTTTTAAATGGAAGCATTTGTGCAATATAAATGTATCAGTAAAAACACTTCTAATAAAAGCTATAGGTGTTTCAACAATGTACTTAGCTATGCTAACACAGCACTTTCTCAGAGAATTTCAGGTGGTTGTATCATGTGGTAATGACTCAATTTCTATAATTGCTGACAAGATACAAGCCCCCACTGGCTCTCTAAGCAGTTGCATATTTAGAATGCTGGTGCATATAGCATATCCAGATGTTTATCACAGAGAAACATCTCACTTCAGACTTACTTCTTTGAAATCCAGTAAGTGTTGTCCGTTTTTTACAATAACTACAACTATTGGACTGAATTTAGGAACATTTTTATTTCAGTTTATAAAAATTGCCACAGTAATTCTTATATTACATATTCACCTCCTATACAAAGACTCCCTCTTAATGAGAAATATTTATTATAAACGAAGGGTTAAAATGCTGAGAATCCACCCCTTAGAGGGAGATTCCCAGGTGTATGTTATGTTTTTAATTGCATTGATTGGTAAGGTTGGTATATATTAGGGCTATGATCAATATGTTTTATATGCCTGATGAAACAGCGTTGGTGCTGAGAAACGCGTTGCATTTAAATAAGGAGGGTCACTTTATGCCCACCCTATGGTTCCTGTTTTTATTGTTTTAATAAATTTTATTTTTAACCAACATTGGAACCTTTGCTGAGTGCCATATTTTTACCACCTTCCAATCATTACCACTGGGACCGGCTCTGCCTACTGTGGAGGTCTCTCTGGGAAATTTGTTGCTTGCCTGGGTCCTGAGTTCTGTGGAGCTTTTCCTGTTGGCAATCTATACCAGCTCTAGGATATTAGAGCCAAAGTGTTCCTGTATACACGGTGGAGAGTCCAGCAAGCTGGGTTGCTGTTGATTACCCAGTATGTGCCTAATAGCACTGTCTGAGTGCTTTACCAAAATGTGAGTACCCTGGTGTGGGTGAATATAAGCTGTTTTACCTGCCAAACTGGTACACACAAGCGCCTCTCTTTTTTTCCCCATCTTCTTTGTAGATGTCATACCATTCTGATGTGAGGAGAGTGGTTCCTGCTTTTTAAAATGTCTACACATCTGACAACTTCCATATATATATCTGTCTAACAGACTCCATTCCTCTCTCAAGATTTGGATTCAGCACTGGGACTATCTCTAATAGAGACTTTGGTATTCTGTATATTTATATTTTTATTTTTTGGAATGTTGTATATATTTATACTGTAGTTTATTACACTTATAGGGGGGTATGCCCATTGTGTTATATATTTGAGTATATCTGTACCCCTCATTGTTCTTATTCTATATCCATATTACGTATGTTTATATAGGAATACCATTCTGAACATCCGCAACTTTCACCTCCTCTCATGCTAGACTGCAGGACTTCTGTCGTGCAGCACCTACCCTCTTTGCCCTCCTAATCTGTCTTCCTTTAAATGTTCCCTGAAGACTTTTCTGTTCAGGGAAGCCTACCACCCAACTCAATAATAAATTAACTTCACTTACCTAACATTTCCCTCATCTAACTCTGTATTAACATCTTTCCCAATCTTGCAGTCCTCACCTCCTACCCTTCTAGATTGTAAGTTCCCACGGGAATAGGGCCCTCAATCCCTCCTGTATGTGTTTGTAAATATTGTCCTGTCTCTTACAAGTCTTGTATTGTTTTATTTAAATGAATTGTATCCATGGACAGTGCTGCGGAATATGTTGGCGCTTCATAAATAAAGTATAATAATAATAGTAAACCTTCCTCACTAACATCCACATAGAGCGCCCCCTATTAGGATATCTTTAGAGAGATACCAGTTGTTTGTTAACCATTGGACTGAACCCTGGTTGTTGGCATTTTTGTAGTAAGAGTGTGGGCCCTTCTGGACTTACAGTATATATATATATATATATATATATATATATATATATATATATATATATATATATATATATATATAAATGTAAAGACACTTTTCAATGCTGTTTTTTTTTCTAACACCCCACTAGTGCAGTTATTTTATTAAAAAATAAAGATGCTGCAATCTTTATTTTTTAATAAAATACACTACACTGTATTTTGGGGGCATTTGGGGCACATTTTTAAAACTAACCAGAGATATGATTTTAATTAATTATTACATGCCTGCAAATGGGTAATCTAGCCCATTATATACAATTATTAATTAAACTAATGTCTTGAATAGATATTAATGGTTAATAAAAAAAACTTTCTAACATAGAGCCAGATTACAAGTAGCACACTAATGATAGCACGGGTAGTGATACGCATTTAATGCTGGACTGCGTTATCATTTGAGCGCAACTTGATATTACAAGTCCATGTTAAAACCATTTTACCAGAGAACAGTTACTGATGCCAACATCGCTCTAGCACAACCTATACTTTTAATGGATATCGCAAAACTGCTATTTAGCACGCATATTGCAAGTTGAAAGTTACAGTTTACGCTCAAACAAAAGCTGAAACTAAGCTAGAATTTTATTACAAGACCAGAGACTCATATTTTGCTTTCTTTCCTTTACTACTTAAATGCAGTTTTTAAAAGTATACAGAAAATAAGTACAATAACTGTCAATATTTGAAAATGACAGCATACAACAGTGTACAGACCAGTGACCAATAGAAATGGAGAACTGGTTAAACTAAAACAAAGTGACCAATCAGCTTAATAATAGAGCCTATAAACTGTCGAATATCAAACAGTAAATCCTCTTTATTTTACTGCTTGAAGGAGATAAGTATTATATTCACTCTTGTTAATAAATATATTGTTATATTATTTTGTTTTTATTTAGTAGATTTTGTTTTATTTTGTGTTATTTCTTATTATTGTTTTCAGCTTTTTGCTGTTTTTGTTTATTTATTTACGTTTTTTGTTTTATCTTATTTTCATTTATTGTATCCTTATATTTTTCTTTATTACCTCCGGTTTAATCCCCTTAGGTTTTTCGTTGGTTCCGTTTCCTTATTTCTCCTCTTGTATCGCCATTTCTCCCTCTGTCTTTGCTTCCGACATCCATTTTGTCTGTGTCGAGTTCGTGCGCATGCGCAATAGGGCTCCATTTTCTTACTACGTAGTAGTCCCGCCCCTGTCTTTCCCACCCTCTTTTCCTCAGTACGGCTGTTAGTCAACTTATATCAGTCGCAATTTTGTTGCTAAATTTCTATCAAAAGTGTTTTATCTCCATTTCGGTTGATTTAGTTTTAATTCTGGTCTGTGTCTCCATCTAGTGACTTTATTAGTTATTTACAATATTTTTTTTAAAAAATTAGCTTTGAATTTCATTCTTTTATTGATTGTCTGTTAAGATATTAATAATTTTTGGGGGTCTATTCTTAGTTATTAATTATTCTTCATTATTATAGTTTATTTATTAATTTTACAAATAATGTATTCATTAAATTTATTTTATTTATTATTAAAATGTCTCAGATTTCTGAAATAAATTCTTCACTTAATTCTAAAGGTGTGCAAAAAATGATTGAAAAGAAAAAACAGAAGCGCCACATGGCCCAATATTGTTTGGTCCGGAACTAGTAGATCTTAAAGTAATGAGTAAACTCACATTTAGTAGAGCACCTCAATTAGTGCTAAAAAAGCAGTCTGGGATCTATTCTGTCACCCAGAAGACCAACTTCCTGCACAAGAGCTGATATAATGGATAAAGCACCTCTTGTGATGCTATAGAGGCATGAAGGGATTAATTCAGTCACCCAACAGACTTATGGCCAGACATCCAAGTGGATTCAGAGGTGTAGATGGATCCCACAGTAGGCCAAAGGGAGATGTTCCTCAGGAAAAGGATAAACAATATATCCCAAACAAAAGGATGCAGCAAGTGTTCAAATATTAAAAATGACTTTAATAAAAATTATAAAATCACAGGCAACGCGTTTCTCAGACAATGGCTGTTTCATCAGGCTTCATAAAATGTTTACTGAACACTTGCTAAAATATACCCTAAACCTAAATTAATTGATACTAAACACGTGATAGTGGGATGGGTCCACTTGATTAGTAATGTGATCCCAACCAATCAGCTGCTACCAAATGGAGCACACATTAAAACATAAACAATAAACAGTGTAATATACAATGCATAATAACAGATTTCATACATTCCTAGTTAATATTATTCATATTATATTTCATTTAAACAAATAAATTTAATAGCTAAAAACCGTCATATCTTGTTGTAAGTGAAGTAAATGGAGCACACATTGGAGCACACATTAAAACATAAACAGGACACAATATGGGATACACTGCTTCATAACAATTTTCCTACATTATTAATTGATATTAATTTGTTTTATATTTCATTTGAGCAATAATTTTAATAAACTTAAATAAGTCATACCTTGTTATAAGTGAAATGTTGTGTACAGGCCAGTTGATTTGGAGTGACATGTGTGATTTGGTTCAAGTAGAGCACCACAATTTCAATATTTGTGAGCGATATAAATGTTTCAAAGTGGGTGTCCCAGTCAGCTGTTATCTAATAATTTTAGTTGTGTGTAGTTTAAATTAAGCGCCGACGAGGTCGGCGTCCACAGGCGCTTAATGCGCATGACAAACTTCAATCAGCTGTTAACCTGATTAGTACATACGCTCAAGATTAAGCATCGGCAATATCTGTATTCCAAGGCGCTGAATGCGCATGACTAGCCTCAATGCATCAGTCGGATCAGGATCGCACAGTAGCGATCCTGATTCGAATACGTGGCACCAGCTAATAGGTCTAGATTGATAAAGGGGCGTGAACTGTAGCGTCCATAATATACCCTTCTAATGTATCCAGTATATATTATTATATCGCACCAATAGTGGGACCAATGAAAGGAGAGCCCAAGCATACATAAACACCAAATTTATCTAATGGAGACTAACCCACTGCTACTCGCACCATCCGTGCCCCAAACAGCAACACAATCAGACAAGTTCCAGTACCACAGCGATACCGGAACATCAGAAATCCCCAGCAGATCAAGTAACCAGCATCAGCCAGTCAGGAAACATTTTATCGCAAACTATGATAAACTTATACCAGTCAGATGATACCTATCCGTCAATAGATTAACACATTATATATAGATTACACCATTGGATGTGGAATGCAACAATGAGACACAATTAGCACAAAAGTCTACAGTTGAACAATACAATTGCGCAAATTCCTAACAAAAAATAAAGTTTACTAAATGTAAATAGTATGATGGGTGGATAATACCAGGATCGGTACTTATCACTACTATATATTCCTTAAGCTATATTCTCATAACTTAGCCAAATATAGCTATGTGAGGGCCGTTTATATCCAAGGATATAAACGGATAAAGTGGTTCAACTAACCCTAATAGCAAGGATTTATATGTCATATATAAAAAACACAGTATATAAGAGCCAAATATAACTAATATTAGCAATGATAGCTGACAAATATCTTGGTAGATCCAAATAAAAAACATAAGGTATAATACCATCAAAATATAATAAAAAGAGAAATAGTGATATGAAGTGATGAGTAATCGATACTAAGTGAATAGTGTGAGATGATATGATTGAGATGACAATCATTAATATGACAAATATTCAGTGTTAGCACTGGAAATAACTTAATAGTGCCTCAAGAATAATAATAATAATAATGATCATTCAGTCTGTAAACAATTTGTATACAGATAAGTGATAAGAGTGAAGAAGCTACTACCAATCTGTAAAGGGCATATCTGATATGACATGATGTTCACAACTATATGGAAACACGTAATAAGTAGTTAGTTATATTATTCCAACACAAGCCCATAAAGTCGGATTCCTGATGGGCTCATGGGTTGCAGATTTAGTGCATCCATATATATGTGTATATATGCAACCAAATGTATATGTATATAAATATATATACACACAAAACACAAGATGGTAATAAAAATAGTCAGGAGACCAATTCATCAGTTCCAGAGGTATAACTGGTTCCCACCTATAGAAAAGATGACTAACACTCATAAATTGAATGCTGCTAGATCAACACATTCATTGAGGCCTATTTATGAGTGTTAGTCATCTTTTCTATAGGTGCTATAGCTATATTTGGCTAAGTTATGAGAATATAGCTTAAGGAATATATAGTAGTGATAAGTACCGATCCTGGTATTATCCACCCATCATACTATTTACATTTAGTAAACTTTATTTTTTGTTAGGAATTTGCGCAGTTGTATTGTTCAACTGTAGACTTTTGTGCTAATTGTGTCTCATTGTTGCATTCCACATCCAATGGTGTAATCTATATATAATGTGTTAATCTATTGACGGATAGGTATCATCTGACTGGTATAAGTTTATCATAGTTTGCGATTAAATGTTTCCTGACTGGCTGATGCTGGTTACTTGATCTGCTGGGGATTTCTGATGTTCCGGTATCGCTGTGGTACTGGAACTTGTCTGATTGTGTTGCTGTTTGGGGCACGGATGGTGCGAGTAGCAGTGGGTTAGTCTCCATTAGATAAATTTGGTGTTTATGTATGCTTGGGCTCTCCTTCCATTGGTCCCACTATTGGTGCGATATAATAATATATACTGGATTCATTAGAAGGGTATATTATGGACGCTACAGTTCACGCCCCTTTATCAATCTAGACCTTTTAGCTGGCGCCACGTATTCGAATCAGGATCGCTACTGTGCGATCCTGATCCGACTGATGCATTGAGGCTAGTCATGCGCATTCAGCGCCTTGGAATACAGATATTGCCGACGCTTAATCTTGAGCGTATGTACTAATCAGGTTAACAGCTGATTGAAGTTTGTCATGCGCATTAAGCGCTTAATTTAAACTACACACAACTAAAATTATTAGATAACAGCTGACTGGGACACCCACTTTGAAAAATTTATATCGCTCACAAATATTGAAATTGTTGTGCTCTACTTGAACCAAATCACACATGTCACTCCAAATCAACTGGCCTGTACACAACATTTCACTTATAACAAGGTATGACTTATTTAAGTTTATTAAAATTATTGCTCAAATGAAATATAAAACAAATTAATATCAATTAGGAATGTATGAAAATTGTTATGAAGCAGTGTATCCCATATTGTGTCCTGTTTATGTTTTAATGTGTGCTCCAATGTGTGCTCCATTTACTTCACTTACAACAAGATATGACGGTTTTTAGCTATTAAATTTATTTGTTTAAATGAAATATAATATGAATAATATTAACTAGGAATGTATGAAATCTGTTATTATGCATTGTATATTACACTGTTTATTGTTTATGTTTTAATGTGTGCTCCATTTGGTAGCAGCTGATTGGTTGGGATCACATTACTAATCAAGTGGACACATCCCACTATCACCTGTTTAGTATCAATTAATTTAGGTTTAGGGTATATTTTAGCAAGTGTTCAGTAAACATTTTATGAAGCCTGATGAAACAGCCATTGGCTGAGAAATGCGTTGCCTGTGATTTTATAATTTTTATTAAAGTCATTTTTAATATTTGAACACTTGCTGCATCCTTTTGTTTGGGATATATTGTTTATCCTTTTCCTGAGGAACATCTCCCTTTGGCCTACTGTGGGATCCATCTACACCTCTGAATCCACTTGGATGTCTGGCCATAAGTCTGTTGGGTGACTGAATTAATCCCTTCATGCCTCTATAGCATCACAAGAGGTGCTTTATCCATTATATCAGCTCTTGTGCAGGAAGTTGGTCTTCTGGGTGACCGAATAGATCCCAGACTGCTTTTTTTGCACTAATTGAGGTGCTCTACTAAATGTGAGTTTACTCATTACTTTAAGATCTACTAGTTCCGGACCAAACAATATTGGGCCATGTGGCGCTTCTGTTTTTTCTTTTCATAGATTGCTGCTCCTGGATCCTGGCCTGGATCATCACAGATAGCTGCCTCTTTCCTCAATAGAGACTTTCACTTTATCGTCACTTTGTTTGTTTTATCTCATTATTTGTATTACTTTTATCACATTGTTATTGTTTAACACTGTCTAATATTTCACATTGTATGATATACAATTTTGTACCACATTTATACTGGCGAACACTGTATATTGTTATGATATATCACCTTATCTCAAAAATTGTTAATATTATTTAGTAATTTCTAGATAAATATACTACTATTTGGTTATATCTCCATATTCACACTTAGGGCGCTCCCCTCACTTTCTTATTTGTTCACAAAAAATGATTGATACTTCTATGAATTCTATGCTGGAGAAAATTTCATTCTTAATTAATAAATCCAATACAAAAAAGACTGTTAAGAGAAAAAGAACCATTTCTAGTGGTATTAAAGCGAGTAAAACGTTGGTTAAAAGATCTCGCCAACTTGCTTCTGGTTCTTCTATTCCTTGCAGGAAAGGAAGGAAAACACCTGCTTATTCCTCTACTCCCAAGAGGTCACTGATGGGAGAGGCTTTGGCCAATACAGATGCATTAGACATTTGTTCTTCTCAGTGACGTGCAGTCATAGGAGGCAGGGAGGCAGCGCCTATGATTGCAATTACAGTTTTTAAGTTTTTTAATAATGTTTAAAAAAAAAAAGATTTTTTAAATCTTTTATTACATTTTTTTTTTTGTTAAGGTACCTACCCCCCGGCACCGCACCCCGCCGCGCGCGCCGCCTCCGCCACGGCAAAACACCAGTTTAGATTGCACAATACTAGAGACGCTATGTTTGTAATCAGCCTCTGCAGGAGCAGCCTCAGCCAATCAGCATCCGTTATCCATAGGGCGGGAAAGAGCCGACAGTGTACAGAGAGGCACAGAGTGAGATGCACCAGTGAGCTGTGTGATGTGTGGGTGAGGTGGTGGGGAGGAGTCGGACATGCTAGTCACACTGTGAACGGACTGAGTTGCAGCTCCAGGCCCACACCCCCCTAGATAGGCCCCCGGCCGTGCTGGCCAATGATGCGCCTGGATTGCACAGAGCAGCATGACGTAGTGGTCGCGCGACACAGACTTCACTTCAGGCGGGAAGAAGAGTGAGCAGGAGGGAGCAGCTGCTGCCTGAGAGAGACTTGTGTGTGGCATGCTGCCCTGCCCTGCCGAAGACAACAGTGAATCAATCCAGATTCCAGAAGTGGTCTGTGCGACTACGGTGCACTGGTTCAGACTGAGTGAGCGAGGTAGGTAACGGTGACAGCAGGGCAGCAGGCAGGACAGTTATTGGGGAGTAGAAATTTTAATGCAGCACATCGCAAAGCTCCAGCTACTAATATGATATATAATCATATATATCATATTGTAGCTGGAGCTTTGCTATGTGCTGTGCGTGCAGTCTCAGTCAGACAGTTAGTCAGCCCACCGTCAGGAGTCCAGTCCTCAGGCTCAGGAGCGGAGGTGCCGCAGGTGCGTGGTGGCTCAGGCCAGGCTCTCAGTCGACTTAGGGGCTGGTGTCCTGGGGACTCGGCCCTCGGGGAGTCAGACTCTCACACTGAGCCTGCCTGGTCAAAAAACAAACGTATGGGCAAAATTGGGCATGATGGATGTCCTGGTAATGAAGCTGACAGTCACTGCTGGATTTAATATGCAAAGCTATGGGTGTTATACCAGCCTAGGCTTTTTTTTCAGCATATCTCAAGGATCATTTTTTTTTTATACTGCATTTTAGCATTTTTTATAAAAAATTAACATAATGGGTTAAAATAGCAAGGAGATTTTTTGGTGGTAATGCAGGAAGTTGAGTAATCCTCTCACGTCATGTAGATTGCACAAAATAACTTGGCTTTAAACTTTTTAGAGAAAACCACAAAAGGGCACAATAAGTGGGACCAGAACAGCAGTGTCCTCTTCATAACCCCAACGCACCTCCAGCTATACAAATTACACGTAGGTCAGAAGAAAGATGGATAAATTATAGTAAAAAATGCTTCTGAACACAGTTACCGAGACAGTTAACAGCTATGAGAAAGTATACTCTGCACTGGAATAAAACTGTCATGTGTAAGCAGCAATCAGTACTGGCCCTGGGAGGACTGGGTTTAACAAAGCTTTTAGTGGTTAGTAATGGGTGCTGAGGGATAGCAACCACGAGGCAAATTCATTTCCAGTTGAAAGCATATTTGTCAAAAATTACAATGTGATTGTGGTACGGTAGAAGATGATAATATACTAACTTGGCTGTCAGAGACCCTCTCTGCAGCCAAGGGGGGTGACATTCATTTTTCAACTGGAACATAAAAAATCACGTGAGACAAATGCTAATTTACAAATTGTCATTATGAAATTATATGGTCAGAAGAATTCATATCATGTGATAGTAGCGCAAATTATTTAACCCTTATTGCATTTCTAGTGCCCACTGCCTTTACAATGTAAAGGCACTAGAAATGCAATAAGGGTTAAATAATTTGCTCAAAACGGATTGGAGAATATAAGAATAGGAGAAGTACACACGCTGTTAAGTGTTGGTAATGATATATTATTCAATGTCCATGTTTCTGGCAATAAATATTTGTTACAAAAACAGTGCAAACTAACAAGTAAGCTTTCAGAGGGCAGTCCCTGAGGGGTTCTCCTGGCCCAGAGGGACGTTTATGATATCAGACCTTGACTTTTTTCACAATTGTAATCCAAAGAAATACAGACAAAACTGTTGAAACTTAACTCTTTGTGGAAACAATGGAATCAACAGCACGTACTTTCCGGTCGCCAGGACCCCTCTAACCAATGCTCCGGGCTCAGCCTCTCTTAGTAGTAGCGGGTAGCGTCCTGAAAGGGACTCCAGGTCGTGTGCTAGTTTGTCTCCAGAACCGGATGTGCCGGTTTCTCTTCCTCCCGTGTGAGTCCCTGGTGGGGTGTGTTTATTTGCGGTCAGGACCTGATTCGATCTCTGTCTATGTGCTGCTGGGAACGGCCTCTGGCAAACAAGTAAAAATAAATAGGCAGCACAGACTCGAGATAAATGCGAATGTAAGTGAAATTTATTTACAGGTAGCGGTACATCGCTACATGAGTGAAATTGACAAAAATCAACAAAATTCAGCAAAAATGCAAACACATTGCGTGGAGGGGATCAGCACCCCGGGGTTAAAGATACAAGGATAAGAAATATAGGCAGATATGAAACAGGTAAACGCGTTTCAGCACTTGGCCTTACTCATTACCTGGTTAAGAATGAACATCGGGTGATTTAAAACTGCCTGCTAACTTTCCCATTGGTCCACTGGGATACGCCCCTTACAAACTTCGGACCAATGGGATGGCTCATCCTAGCTGCATTTACGTGTACAACAAATAATTTGTATGAATGAGAATGTACACAGGGAACTGTATTGTGGCATAAGCTAAATTACAACAGGGAATGTGTACATATGAAAATTACATGCAAACTATGGCTTAAATAAAGATTAGTATGTATGGTGAGACTCTTCAATTTGTTCCTATAGAGACCTTCGTATAGAACAAAATTGTCATTCGGTTGCCACCCACTGCAATATATAAGAAACAATTCATTAGTGGGATTAGTCCTCTGGCTTTCTACGAGGTATATTTAACAAGTAGTAGATTTGGGGATCCCTCCCTGATGTGTGCACTGCTATGCTGTTATGGTCAGGATAGTCTGACGCTTGTAAACCTAAGAGATACGATACTTACTGTAGGGTAGTGCTAAACTCTAGTTGTGACTACAGTGACCTAATATGTAGACATATGGATACTGTGAAAATGTCAGAACATGTAGTGTTTAGATGTGCCAATTACCTTGTCAGGTGACCTCTCCCTATTGTAACGTAGGTCAATAGTACTTCTTATAGGTTACAGCGCTATACTCTGTGTGTTGCTATAAAGCCTAAAGATATGAGCAATAGAAAGGAGTGGAGTTTATCAAAAGTGGATTAAATGTAGATTGGCAGGAGGAGATTAAAATCTCTCCTCTCCTATAACTATAATTAAATGAGTTGAAGATTATAGTATACGAAACAATGATCTTCCCTCAACCCATTTAAATAGTGCCAAAATAAACAAAAGACCGATAATTGTTATTAAAATGCTTTAAACAATGGATGGGCTGGTATTAAAGGTGTCCACGGGGTAATTATGACTTATAAATGAGAGAAAGTGGGATACAGAGAGAGAGTGTGTATGACAGAAACCGGGGTATGGGACTCACCAAAAATTGATGAGATAAAACTCAGAGTTGAGGTCTTCTGGAACCCTGGTTCTCAGCTTAAAAATCCAGAAGGCCTCCCTCTCCCCCAACCTGCGATTTCTGTCCATTCCCCCCTAAGTGGAGGTATCCTCTCTATAATTGTCCAAGTGAAGGATGAGGTGTTTTTGTTATGTATCCTAGTGAAATGTAGTATAAGGGGGGTAGTTAGTACACCTGCACTTATGTCAGCCAAATGTTATTTAATCGGAGTCCTAGCCTCCCTAGTAGTTAGGCCTACATACTGTACAGAGCACTCCCTGCAGCTAATGACATATACAACAAAAGTAGATCTACAGTTTAGACATGAATTTATCTGGAATGTTTGTCCTGTAGTTAGTGAGCTGAAATGTTCCCCTGTAGCTACTTTCTAACAAGCCACACAAGTGCGGTGATGGCAACGAAATGTGCCCTTACAACTGAGCCAGGACGAAGAGGGGGTCTCTGGCCTCCTTATTCTTGTTGGTGCCACTATGTTACCAATTGATTTACCCCTATTATAAGTAAATCTCAAGCCCCTATCTACCTCTTCCTGTAGGCTATCGTCTGCAGAGAGTAAAGTGAAGTGTTTCTTCACTATCTGGCAAACTTCTTTATATTGTCTCGAATATTCAGTCAAAAAGATGACCTTTTCATTCTGTCTGCTTGAACTGGTACCCTTATTTTCCTTGGTCCTAGATGTTCCTAGTAGTATTTCTCTGGGTATACTGTCCACTGTTCGTCTTGCTCTGGAAATAACAGAACCACTATATCCGCTGTCCCGAAGTCTTTCAGCAAGGTCATCCACTTGTTTCTCATACACCTCACTTTCGCTACAATTCCTTTTAAGGTGAATAAACTGCCCTTTGGCTACCCCTGTAAATACCCCTTTGGGGTGGCAGCTCCCGGCGTGCAAAAGTGAATTGCCTGAGATGGGCTTACGGTATGTTTCTGAAATGATGTTTTTTCCTAGGGGCCCCTTAAGTGATACATCTAGGAAATTGATAGTGTGCTGCTGTACCTCATTTGTGAAGTGTAAACCCAACCAATCATCTTCTAGACTGTCAACAAAAGTTTTTAACTCTGGACCCGAGCCTCCCCATATAAACAGGAGGTCATCTATAAAGCGACCATACCAAATGATACTACTCCTATGGGGATTTCTGTCTCCATAGACGTGGGACAGCTCCCACCAACCCATAAATAGGTTGGCATAGGAGGGGGCAAACTTAGCCCCCATAGCTGTCCCACGTCTCTGGAGAAAGAAATCCCCCTCAAATTCAAAATAATTGTGACTAAGGAGCAAACGTGTGACTTCCACCACATAATCTACAAATTTGGATTCCCTTCCATACTGTTTCTCTAGAAAAAAACGGATGGCCTCAAGGCCTCTACCGTGTGGAATGGAAGTGTAGAGAGACTTAACATCTGCTGTAAGCCATACATAGTTGTCCCTCCAAGTCACACTTGAGAGGAGGTTCAGTACATGTTTGGTATCTGATAGAAATCTCCAGAGTGACAACACTAGTGGTTGCAGTACATGGTCCAGCCACTCTTATAAGTGCTTCAACAAGGAGCCAATGCCACTGACAATTGGCCTCCCCTGTACATTTTGAGTGGATTTATGGACCTTAGGTAAATGGTTGAATGTGGGAATTGCTGGATTAGACACAAGTAGATAATCTTTTGTGCTGGTGTCGATAAAACCCAATTCAACACCGTCATCTACAAGGGAGGCCAACTGCCGCTGATAAATCCTCGTCGGATCACCCGGCAGAGCGGTATAATCCTCAGCATTCCTGAGCTGTCTGTACGCTTCCTCCCGGAAGCTGCTGGCATTGAGAACCACTATGGTCCCCCTCTTGTCCGCGGCTCTCACCACTATGTTGTCTTTTTTAGCAAGACTCTCTAATGCCCTTTTTTGATTGAATGTAATATTACACTGTTTACCTCTTTCAGATGTGTAATATAATTTCATTAGATCCTGCTCAACTATCTGTTGAAATTTTTCTAGGTACGGTCCCCTATTTTGAATAGGGTAAAAAGAGGACTTGGGTCTGAAAGAGGGAGTTGTCACTAATCCTGCTTCATCTATAAACCCTTCCTCCTCCAAAGATTCCAGAGCCCTAATGTCACATAGCTCCTGGAAATATAATGGAGTTGTACCACCCGACCTAGCTGAGTCTTGCTAAAAAAGACAACATAGTGGTGAGAGCCGCGGACAAGGGGGGAACCATAGTGGTTCTCAATGCCTGCAGCTTCAGGGAGGAAGCGTACAGACAGCTCAGGAATGCTGAGGATTATACCGCTCTGCCGGGTGATCCGACGAGGATTTATCAGCGGCAGTTGGCCTCCCTTGTAGATGACGGTGTTGAATTGGGTTTTATCGACACCAGCACAAAAGATTATCTACTGGTGTCTAATCCAGCAATTCCCACATTCAACCATTTACCTAAGGTCCATAAATCCACTCAAAATGTACAGGGGAGGCCAATTGTCAGTGGCATTGGCTCCTTGTTGAAGCACTTATCAGAGTGGCTGAACCATGTACTGCAACCACTAGTGTTGTCACTCTGGAGATTTCTATCAGATACCAAACATGTACTGAACCTCCTCTCAAGTGTGACTTGGAGGGACAACTATGTATGGCTTACAGCAGATGTTAAGTCTCTCTACACTTGCATTCCACACGGTAGAGGCCTTGAGGCCATCCGTTTTTTCTAGAGAAACAGTATGGAAGGGAATCCAAATTTGTAGATTATGTGGTGGAAGTCACACGTTTCCTCCTTAGTCACAATTATTTTGAAATTGAGCGGATGACCTTGCTAAAAGACTTCGGGACAGGGGATATAGTGGTTCTGTTATTTCCAGAGTAAGACGAACAGTGGACAGTATACCCAGAGAAAGACTACTAGGAACATCTAGGACCAAGGAAAATAAGGGTACCAGTTCAAGCAGACAGAATGAAAAGGTCATCTTTTTGACTGAATATTCGAGACAATATAAAGAAGTTTGCCAGATAGTGAAGAAACACTTCACTTTACTCTCTGCAGACGATAGCCTCCAGGAAGAGGTAGATAGGGGCTTGAGATTTACTTATAAAAGGGGTAAATCAATTGGTAACATAGTGGCACCAACAAGAATAAAGAGGCCAGAGACCCCCTCTTCGTCCTGGCTCAGTTGTAAGGGCACATTTCATTGCCATCACCGCACTTGTGTGGCTTGTGAGAAAGTAGCTACAGGGGAACATTTCAGCTCACTAACTACAGGACAAACATTCCAGATAAATTCATGTCTAACTGTAGATCTACTTTTGTTGTATATGTCATTAGCTGCAGGGAGTGCTCTGTACAGTATGTAGGCCTAACTACTAGGGAGGCTAGGACTTGGATTAAGGAACACTTGGCTGACATACGTGCAAGGTGTACTAACTACCCCCCTTATACTACATTTCACTAGGGTACATAACAAAAACACCTCATCCTTCACTTGGACAATTATAGAGAGGATACCTCCACTTAGGGGGGGAATGGACAGAAATCGCAGGTTGGGGGAGAGGGAGGCCTTCTGGATTTTTAAGCTGAGAACCAGGGTTCCAGAAGACCTCAACTCGGAGTTTTATCTCATCAATTTTTGGTGAGTCCCATACCCCGGTTTCTGTCATACACACTCTCTCTCTGTATCCCACTTTCTCTCATTTATAAGTCATAATTACCCTGTGGACACCTTTAGTACCAGCCCATCCATTGTTTAAAGTATTTTGATAACAATTATCGGTCCTTTGTTTATTTTGGCACTATTTAAATGGGTTGAGGAAAGATCATTGTTTGGTATACTATAATCTTCAACTCATTTAATTATAGTTATAGGAGAGGAGAGATTTTAATCTCCTCCTGCCAATCTACATTTAATCCACTTTTGATAAACTCCACTCCTCTCTATTGCTCATATCTTTAGGCTTTATAGCAACACACAGAGTATAGCGCTGTAACCTATAAGAAGTACTATTGACCTAAGTTACAATAGGGAGAGGTCACCTGAAAAGGTAATTGGCACATCTAAACACTACATGTTCTGACATTTTCACAGTATCCATATGTCTACACATTAGGTCACTGTAGTCACAACTAGAGTTTAGCACTACCCTACAGTAAGTATCGTATCTTTTAGGTTTACAAGCGTCAGACTATCCTGACCATAACAGCATAGCAGTACACACATCAGGGAGGGATCCCCAAATCGACTACTTGTTAAATATACCTCGTAGAAAGCCAGAGGACTAACCCCACTAATGAATTTTTTCTTATATATTGCAGTGGGTGCCAACCGAATGACAAGGTTGCTCTATACGAAGGTCACTATAGGAACGAATTGAAGAGTCTCACCATACATGCTAATCTTTATTTAAGCCATAGTTTGCATGTAATTTTAGTATATACACATTCCCTGTTGTAATTTAGCTTATGCCACAATACAGTTCCCTGTGTACATTCTCATTCATACAAATTATTTGTTGTGCACGTAAATGCAACTAGGATGAACCATCCCATTGGTCCAAAGTTTGTAAGGGGCGTATCCCAGTGGACCAATGAGAAAGTTAGCAGGCAGTTTTAAATCACCCGTTGTTCATTCTTAACCAGGTAATGAGTAAGGCCAAGTGCTGAAACGCTTTTACCTGTTTCATATCTGCCTATATTTCTTATCCTTGTATCTTTAACCCCGGGGTGCTGATCCCCTCCAAGCAATGTGTTTGCATTTTTGCTGAATTTTGTTGATTTTTGTCAATTTCACTCATGTAGCGATGTACCGCTACCTGTAAATAAATTTCACTTACATTTGCATTTATCTCGAGTCTGTGCTGCCTATTTATTTTTACTTTAAATAATTTGCGCCACTATCACATGATATGAATTCTTCTGACCATATAATTTCATAATGAGAATTTGTAAATTGGCATTTGTCTCACGTGATTTTTTATGTTCCAGTTGAAAAATGAATGTCACCCCCCTTGGCTGCAGAGAGGGTCTCTGACAGCCAAGTTAGTATATTATCTTCTTCTACCACAATCACATTGTGATTTTTGACAAATATGCTTTCAACTGTAACTGAATTTGCCTTGTGGTTGCTATGATATCCCTCAGCACCCATTACTAACCACTAAAAGCTTTGTTTAACCCACTGGCTTCCAGAAGTGTCTGGAGCCAATTGGTTAAACGCATCGTTAGAATCCAGCTTTATAAGGCATTCTGCTTCTATTCACCCATCCTGCAATACTTAAAGCTTAGTACCAGGCAATGCACCCCCAACTATAATACCCATAGCTTTGCATATTAAATCCAGCAGTGTCAGCTTCATTACCAGGACATCCATCATGCCCATACGTTTGTTTTGTATACAGTCAACACACTTTCAGATTGTCTTATTGCACTAGAATAATATATATATATTTTATAAAAGTAAAGTAATAGTCTATGCAATTGCACAGTACACAGTTTTGCCCTCATTTAACAAAGTGAGCTAAGCACTGACCAGTGACCTCAAATGGCCCACAAAAGTTATAATGCAGCCCTGCATGTAATGTCTGTCAGGCTGGGGAGGAGAGCAAGAGGCGGTGAATTAAATATGAGCTTTAAATCCAAGTATTAACATCATAAGCACCCATTTAGACACTTTTTTCATGTCAGTGAGCACTGAACCCCCATGTTAAGTTAAAATGATGTGCAGCTCATGTTACAAAATCTTCTTGTAGTGACAGTGTGTAAGTGAGTACTGACTTGTGGTGACTTTGTGTAAGCGCTGGGTATTGATTATATGTAGTAAAGTGTTAAAATATTTTGGGGGATATTGAGTAATTAGTAATAAATTGTAAAAAAGGCTAACAGACATAACAACTGATGTAGCTTAGTGGTCATCCATTTGCCAGGGTACAGAGTTTCAGATCCTAATGAGTATCTCTGATTTTAAGCATTTTACATTGTTTATACCATACTTGACACTGTGTGTGTGAGACTGAGTGAGTGTATAATAGTGTATATCTGTGCATATCTGTGTGTGAGTGTATAAGAGTGTCTATGTGTGTGTCTATGTGTGTGAGTGTATAAGAGTGTATCTGTGTGTGTGTCTATGTGTGTGAGTGTATCTCTGTGTGTGTGTTTGTGTGAGTGTATACGAGTGTGAGTGTGTTAGTGTATGAGTGTATCTGTGTATGAGTGAGTGTATAAGACTGTATCTGTATGTTTTTGTGTGTGTATAAGAGTGTATCTGTGTGAGTGTATGAGTGTATCTGTGTATGAGTGAGTGTATAAGAATGTATCTGTGTGTTTGTGTGAGTGTATAAGAGTGTATCTGTGTGTGTTTGTGTGAGTGTATAAGAGTGTATCTGTGTGTGTTTGTGTGAGTGTATAAGAGTGTGTTTGTGTGAGTGTATAAGGGTGTATCTGTGTGTGTTTGTGTGAGTGTATAAGGGTGTATCTGTGTGTGTTTGTGTGAGTGTATAAGAGATTATCTGTGCTATGTGTGTGAGAGTGTGTCTGTGTGTGTTTATATGTGTATTTCTGTGTTTGGGTAGGGCCCAATCATTGGTATTGTAAGGGGCCCAAAAATTTCTATTGGGGGCACTGCCAAGAGTGGAACTACAGGTGTGGCTGGTGGTGGGCCCACTCAGAGGGAACATTTCTGATATTTTTTTTTAATAGTGTGTGTTGTAAATCAACTCAAACCCTGATTTGGAGCTTTGTGGTGCACTGCCACTCCCAGATTTTGTCTGCAACGCTGCACCCCGCAAAGGTGTTAAACACATAGTAGAATTACCACTCAGGCCTCACACAACATCACTGATCCTGAATGGAAACTGACACTGATATATTTATCAGTACTAGTAGCGTGATTCAGCGGTATAACTAGCGCTGCTGAATGTATTAGCGGTAGTTTCCACTCAGGACCAGCAGGGCAGTACATTTGCATGGGCTAAACACGTAGAGGTGCAGGTCACTAGTCTTAATACTGCATACTCTACAGAAAAAGTATGCAGTTTTTAAACTATTATGTCCCTTTAAATTCTTAATACGGTGATATATATATATATATATATATATATATATGTGTGTGTGTGTGTTTCTCGGGGGTATCATAGCCAGTGCCTCGCCAGCATCTGAGGTCACTGCACATAACTCTTCTTCTACTGATTATAATTCTGATTCCTCATTGGATTCAGTTAATTCTAATGATTATTTAACACAACCTTCTTCTGAGGATTCTTCTGCCTCATCAAAGGTTAAAAGATTGAAAAAATGTTTAAAGAAGACTAGACACCTTAATAAAGATTCTGATGAGAATTTTTTTTTATGATTGCCTAGGTAACCCTAGATTTAATGCTGATGATTTACATCATCCAAGATCTGCAGAGTGGTGTCCATCTTCAGATATAGCAGATTTTATTGACTTTCAGTTACATCAACCTTTAAAAAGAGATTCTCATAATAAAATGAGGGCTGAATGCCCCAGACCTATTTTACCGAATATCCCAGGTTGTACCCCGGAAGTTGACCCTAAGATATTAAAATTTATAGGTTCTCCGGGTTTTAAACTTAAAAAAGGGATGGATAGGGCATGGAAAATTCAGAACAGGCTGTTTATGATAATTCATTGTTAGACCCGGTCATTGTTAGAGAATGGCTTAAAAGGATGCTTAGTTTTCTTGGTAATGCCAACTCGGTTATGTATACATGCAGAAGGAATATTCTCAGAAGGATTGACCCCAGAGTTTGTAATTTTGCTGTTAATGAAATTCATTCAGATACTAATGGTTTATTATTTGGAGACACTTTTATAAAATAAGTAAATAGTTATGTTAATACCTTTTCTAGCTTAAATAAAGTCAGAACATCTATGAAGAAGATATTCTATCAAGATCGTTTTTCCGATCAGGCCGGGAAAGGACAAGGCCATTTTCCCGGCCGTGCATCATACCCCTATCGGTCTCAATATACGAATCAATTCACAAACCAGCAACAACAATATCAATATAGACAGTTACCAGCTACCTGTGGTTTCTTCCCTTTCAGAGGGAGACCATGGAATCCAAGATTTCAATGATCAAGGCAAAGGTCTCGTTCCCCTCAAGGTAAATCTTTTTCTTCCTTTTCATGTTTCTTCCCAAAACATTATAGGAGGCAGAATCGCTCTTTTTGAGCACAACTGGAACCTCATAACAACAGATCAATGGGTTCTTCAAACCATTTCAGGTCTTTTTATAGATTTTATTTCTTCTATCCAAAATTCTCTTCCTCTTCCAATAAAATTTTCAGTTTCAGACAGAACTTTGGTTCAAGACGAAATATCAAACCTTTTATCAAAACAAGCCATAGAGACGGCTTTAAATCCTTAAAATTGTTTCCTAAGCAATCTTTTTCTCGTAAAAAATAAAAATGGCAAATTTCGTCCAGTTATAAATTTAAGATCCTTAAATGCCTTCAATGTCTATCAACATTTCAAAATGGAAGGTATTCATCTTCTCAGAGATTGCCTTTTTGGCAACGATTTCTTAGTCAGATTAGATCTGACAGATGCATATCTTACAGTTCCTGTAGCTCAGGAACACAGGAAATTTCTCACCTTTATTTGGGAAGGCAAAATTTGGAGTTTCACTTGTATGCCTTTCGGTCTGTCCTCGGCTCCTTGGATTTTCACCAAATTAATGAAACCTATAATTACTTGGCTTCGTTTACCAGGCGTTCGTCTTATCATTTATTTAGACAATATTTTGATTATGAATCAGAGTTTTGTCATTCTAAATTCTAAACTCCAGCTTACTATTTATATTCTGGAAAATTTGGGTTTCTTAGTCAACAAAGAGAAATCAGTTCTTTCCCCTACCAAATCTTTAACCTTTTTAGGTTTTCAAATAGACACATTGAATTCTACACTCAGTTTATCCAGAAAGAAAATTGTGAATATCAAGAAAGAAATTTCAAAAACTCTCTCTTTATCTTTGGTTCCCATCAGGACTATAGCCAGAATAGTTGGGTTACTCTCATCCTCTATTCAGGCTATTTTCCCTGCTCCTCTTCATTACAGGGAACTTCAACGTTTGAAAATCTTTCATCTTCAGAAAGGTCTTTCATATTCCCACTTGATTCCTCTATCTTCAGAAGCCAAAGAAGAACTTTCGTGGTGGCTCTCCCATATAGAAGCTTGGAATGGGAGAGCTGTTTTTGGGAAAGCTCCGGATTTAATTATAGAATCCGATGCCAGTCGTTCGGGCTGGGGAGCTCGCTGCGGCCCCTCAATTACAGGCGGAAAATGGTCTTCAGAAGAAAAAAGTTTTCATATCAACTGCTTAGAACTTTTGGCAGGCTCTTTTGCAGTCAAAGACTTTGCCAGTGTCCATTGTCCATTTTATTCAGAATGGACAATATTTCTGCAGTACGTTATCTGAATCGTCTCGGTGGTACAAAATCGAGAGATTTATTGATCATTATGAAATATTTAATTCACCTTTGCTTGGACAGAAATATTTCTGTCAAGGCAGAATATATTCCAGGTTTATTCAATGTCGCAGTGGATTGGGGTTCTCGGATTGCGGTTCTCCAGCGATTGGAAACTTCACGCAAGTTTTTTATTCACTTCAGTCTCTCAGAGGACCATTTTCGATGCATCTGTTCGCTTCTAGACTGAATTTTCAGATTCGTCCTTATTTCAGTTGGTGTCCAGATCCAGATGCCTTGGTGATCGATGCATTTCTCCACCCCTGGCCTCTTCAGACAGCTTATGCATTTCCCCCATTTTCCATGATTCAGAGAACTATCTCAGTAGTCCGACGGGATCTCCTTTTAATTCTCCTAATCACTCCCCTTTGGCCATCTCAACCATGGTACCCATCCCTCCTAGAGTTATCTGTCAACCATCCTATTCTTCTTCCAATTTTTCTTGAAACTTCCTTTGAGACAGGACCTTCTCATTCAAGGTCCTTTCCAACATCCAAATCTAATTTCTCTGCAGCTGACTGCGTGGAGATTGAACGCTTGATTTTATCGAAGCGAGGATTCTCTGATTCGGTCATTAATACTTTGATACAGGATAGAAAGCATGTCACTAGAAAAATCTATCATAAGATATGGCGTAAATATCTTTATTGGTGTGAATCCAAGGGTTACTCATGGAGTAAAGTTAGGATTCCCAGGATTCTGTCTTTTCTCCAAGAAGGATTGAAGAAAGGGTTATCAGCAAGTTCCTTAAAGGGACAAATTTCTGCTTTGTCAATTTTGTTTCACAAACGTTTGGCAGATGTGCCAGATGTTCAGTCATTTTGTCAGGCTCTAACTAGAATTAAGCCTGTATTTAGACCAATTACTCCTCCCTGGAGTTTGAATTTAGTTCTTCGAGTTCTTCAAGGGGTTCCGTTTGAACCTATGCATTCTATAGATATTAAATTGTTATCTTGGAAAGTTCTGTTTTTGGTTGCTATTTCTTCTGCTCGAAGAGTTTCTGAGCTTTCAGCGTTACAGTGTGATTCGCCTTATCTTATATTTCATTCTGATAAGGTGGTTTTACGTACCAAACCTGGGTTTCTTCCTAAGGTTGTTTCAAATTAGAATATTAATCAGGAAATTGTTGTTCCTTCCTTGTGTCCTAATCCTTCTTCTAAGAAGGAGCGTCTGTTACATAACCTGGATGTGGTCCATGCCTTGAAGTTTTACTTACAGGCGACTAAGGATTTCCGTCAATCATCTTCATTATTCATTGTTTATTCTGGAAAGCTTAGGGGTCAGAAAGCTACGGCTACCTCTCTTTCTTTTTGGCTGAGGAGTATCATCCACCTGGCATATGAGACTGCTGGACAGCAGCCTCCTGAAATATTTACGGCTCATTCTACTAGGGCTGTGGCTTCCACATAGGCCTTTAAAAATGATGCATCTGTTGAACAGATTTGTAAGGCTGCGACTTGATTGTCCCTTCATACTTTTTCCAAATTTTACAAATTTGATACTTTTGCTTCTTCTGAGGCTATTTTTGGGAGAAAAGTTCTTCAAGCAGTGGTGCCTTCTGTTTAGGTCTCTGTCTTGTCCCTCCCTTTCATCCATGTCCTGTACATTGGTATTGTATCCCACAAGTAAGGATGAAATCCGTGGACTCGTCGTATCTTGTAGAAGAAAAGGACATTTATGCTTACCTGATAAATTGATTTCTTCTACGATACGACGAGTCCACGGCCCTCCCTGTCAATTTAAAACAGATTATATTTTTTTATTATTTACAACTTCAGTCACCTCTGCACCTTTTAGTTTTTCCTTTCTCTTCCTAAAACCTTTGGTCGAATGACTGGGGGTGGAGGGGAAGGGAGGAGCTATATATACAGCTCTGCTGTGGTGCTCTTTGCCACTTCCTGTTAGCAGGAGGATAATATCCCACAAGTAAGGATGAAATCCGTGGACTCGTCGTATCGTAGAAGAAATCAATTTATCAGGTAAGCATAAATTTCCTTTTTTTAGTACTGGCAGACTTTCTGCCAGTACTTAAGATGGCGGGGACAATTGTGGGGTTGGGGAGGGAAGAGAGATGTTTGGGAGGGATCAGAGGGTGGGATGTGTCAGGTGGGAGGCTGATCTCTACACTACAGATAAAATTAACCCTTCAAGCTCCCTACAAGCTACCTAATTAACCCTGTCACTGCTGGGCATAATACAAGTGTGGTGCGCAGCAGCATTTAGCGGTCTTCTAATTACCAAAGAGCAATGCTAAAGCCATATATGTCTGCTATTTCTGAACAAAGGGGATCCCAGAGAAGCATTTACAACCATTTGTGCCATAATTGCACAAGCTGTTTGTAAATCATTTCAGTGAGAAACCTAAAGTTAGTGAAAAAGTTAACGATTTTTTTATTTGATCGCATTTGGCGGTGAAATGGTGGCAGGAAATATACCAAAATGGGCCTAGATCAAATCTTTGTGTTGTCTACTACACTACACTAAAGCTAAAATTAACCCTACAACCCTCTCAATAAATATGGAGTACCTTGCATTTAATCTTCAGTGTGCAGTGGACAATCACATGAAGAGGAACCTCCACGCCGAGGAGCACTGCCGCCGGGGTCCGCCGCTGAGGTTCGCTACATCTGGAAACACTGATCCATATCTCCGCTCCGTGCCGCCTTCATGGTGGATGAAGATGATGGACCCGTCTGGAAAAAGACCTTCTCCGCCGGACTTCAAGAACCGTGAGTATCTATTTGGGGCTTTAGTTGTTTATTTTTTTTTAATTAGGGTTTTTTTGGGCAATATGAAAAAGAGCTGAATGCCCTTTTAAGGGCAGTAATAAGGAGCTGAATGCCCTTTTAAGGGCAATGCCCATACAAATGTCCCTTAAGAGGCAATAGGTAGATTAGGTTTATTAGTGTTAGTTTTTTTTTATTTTGGGGGGTCTGGTGGGTGGCCGGTTTTAATGATAGAGGGGGCTTAGCATATTTTTTATGTAAAAGAGCTGATTTCTTTAGGGCAATGTCCTACAAAAAGCCCTATTAAGGGCTATTGGTAGTTTATTCTTAGATTAGGGGGTGTTTTTATTTTCATAGGGATTAGGTTTAATTGTTTTAATTTGGATAATGTGGTTTATTATTTTTTGTAATGTTAGCCTTTTTTATTATCTGTAATGTTAGACTTTTTTATTTTCTGTAATTTTAGATTAGTTTAAACTTGTTTTTAATACTTATTGCGGGGGGTTAGGTTTTTTTTTTTAATACTTATTGCGGGCGGTTAGTTTTTTTTTGTAATCCTCCGTTTGCCTTCACTGCATCCCGGTGGTTTCTGAAAATGGTCTGCACCTTACAGATGAGGTCAATGCTGGCTTAAACGATTGTCTGGGGTTGCCGTGTTCCTTGTTCAGAGAGGAATTTTCCATTATTTCGGAGGTGGACTGACCAGTTATTGAGCTGGTTGTTCGTTCCTGAGAGTGCCCTTCACTCTTTGAGTATTTTTATATATATATATATATATATATATATATATATACATACTGTATATATATATATATATATATATATATATATATATACATACAGTATATATTTTCATATATATGTGTGTGTGTGTGTGTGTCTAAATATGTGTATGTGCATATATGTGTATACATGTGCATCTATGTGTTTATATGTGTAAATATGTATGTGCACATGTACGTACATACATACATACTGTATATGCACATAAATAGACCTATATAGCTAGCTTGTTAGATCGCTGCATGTGTGTAGTTCTCTACGTGAGTTAGTTCATAAGTGTTGGAGTCATAACATGGAGTTATAACAAGGAATATGTAATATATAGATAATTAAATATATAGAACAGCTTTTGGAATATGTCCTACGAGAACACTGCTTACACTGCTCTCTCTTGCTCCTATCTCCCCAGGTATGTGCTACAGGACAAAATCAACTTTAACCCTGTCTGTCTCCCTACATAACACAATATAACTGCTGTTTCTCTTTTTTACAAAACTTTCATTTATGGTATGCTACAGGACAAAATTCCAATTATCCTAACTGTGTGACGGATCACCTAGATTTTATTAAAGACACAGAGACAAATATTATAATATTATAATATTACTCTCTCTCTTTACTACACGCACAGATTTTAAAAGTACTATAAATATACATCACAATATTAATAACAGGTGAAGAATAAAATGGAAAATTGCAATAGTAGATTTAACCAATGATAGAAGTCCATTGGAATGAGCTGAGGACAATAACCAATGGGATGTATCATAGTGTCCATACAGTATACTGTGCAGCTAGTTCCCACACTTCCTCTTTCTTCTTTGAAGCGAAGTGTCAGAAAATTTTATAGGAAAGGAAAAACATAAACAAATGCAAATGTTAACAATAAGTAGAACAAAGTTTCCTCGAAAGAGGTTAACAAGAAATTTAACATAGTGGCAACATCTGTTGATTGAAGAACAGTAGGATCGTCTTGAAGGTTAAAGTAGTTGATTAGTAGTTTGGAGCCTTGGGTCATGGAGAAGGTTAGGAAGAGAAGGATATAGAATTGGAGGAAGAAAGGAGAGTTCCAGAAGAGAAGGGTAACAGGATTGGGTCAGCTAAATGGGAGTTATGAGGAGAAGTGAAATTTGTGGTCTGCGGAGGTGAGCAATGGTCTGAGGGATTATAGAGAAAGGAGGAAAAACATAAGCTCCTTGTTTGGTCCATGTCTGAAGGAAGGCATCTACTGCTTTTGCTTCCAGATCCGGGCACCTGCTGAAGAATGGTTTCAGTTGGAAATTGGAACACATAGGCCTAGATTTAGAGTTCGGCGGTAGCCGTCAAAACCAGCGTTAGAGGCTCCTAACGCTGGTTTTGGCCGCCCGCTGGTATTTGGAGTCAGTGATTAAAGGGTCTAACGCTCACTTTACAGCCGCGACTTTTCCATACCGCAGATCCCCCTACGCCATTTGCGTAGCCTATCTTTTCAATGGGATCTTCCTAACGCCGGTATTTAGAGTCGTTTCTGCAGTGAGCGTTAGAGCTCTAACGACAAGATTCCAGCCGCCTGAAAATAGCAGGAGTTAAGAGCTTTCTGGCTAACGCCGGTTTATAAAGCTCTTAACTACTGTACCCTAAAGTACACTAACACCCATAAACTACCTATGTACCCCTAAACCGAGGTCCCCCCACATCGCCGCCACTCGATTAAAATTTTTAACCCCTAATCTGCCGACCGCCACCTACGTTATACTTATGTACCCCTAATCTGCTGCCCCTAACACCGCCGACCCCTGTATTATATCTATTAACCCCTAACTTGCCCCCCACAATGTCGCCGCAAGCTACTTAAAATAATTAACCCCTAATCTTCCGACCGCAAATCGCCGCCACCTACGTTATCCCTATGTACCCCTAATCTGCTACCCCTAACATCGCCGACCCCTATGTTATATTTATTAACCCCTAATCTGCCCCCCTCAACGTCGCCGACACCTACCTACACTTATTAACCCCTAATCTGCCGAGCGGACCTGAGCGCTACTATAATAAAGTTATTAACCCCTAATCCGCCTCACTAACCCTATCATAAATAGTATTAACCCCTAATCTGCCCTCCCTAACATCGCCGACACCTACCTTCAATTATTAACCCCTAATCTGCCGACCGGAGCTCACCGCTATTCTAATAAATGTATTAACCCCTAAAGCTAAGTCTAACCCTAACACTAACACCCCCCTAAGTTAAATATAATTTTTATCTAACGAAATAAATTAACTCTTATTAAATAAATAATTCCTATTTAAAGCTAAATACTTACCTGTAAAATACATCCTAATATAGCTACAATATAAATTATAATTATATTATAGCTATTTTAGGATTAATATTTATTTTACAGGCAACTTTGTAATTATTTTAACCAGGTACAATAGCTATTAAATAGTTAAGAACTATTTAATAGTTACCTAGTTAAAATAATAACAAATTTACCTGTAAAATAAATCCTAACCTAAGATATAATTAAACCTAACACTACCCTATCAATAAAATAATTAAATAAACTACCTACAATTACCTACAATTAACCTAACACTACACTATCAATAAATTAATTAAACACAATTGCTACAAATAAATAAAATTAAATAAACTATCTAAAGTACAAAAAATAAAAAAGAACTAAGTTACAGAAAATAATAAAATATTTACAAACATAAGAAAAATATTACAACAATTTTAAACTAATTACACCTACTCTAAGCCCCCTAATAAAATAACAAAGCCCCCCAAAATAAAAAATTCCCTACCCTATTCTAAAATACAAATATTACAAGCTCTTTTACCTTACCAGCCCTGAACAGGGCCCTTTGCGGGGCATGCCCCAAGAATTTCAGCTCTTTTGCCTGTAAAAAAAAACATACAATACCCCCCCCCCAACATTACAACCCACCACCCACATACCCCTAATCTAACCCAAACCCCCCTTAAATAAACCTAACACTACCCCCCTGATGATCTTCCTACCTTGTCTTCACCATGCCAGGTTCACCGATCCGTCCTGGCTCCAAGATCTTCATCCAACCCAAGCGGGGGCTAGACATCCACTGAAGAAGTCCAGAAGAGGGTCCAAAGTCTTCCTCCTATCCGGCAAGAAGAGGACATCCGGACCGGCAAACATCTTCTCCAAGCGGCATCTTCTATCTTCTTCCATCCGATGACGACCGGCTCCATCTTGAAGACCTCCAGCGCGGATCCATCCTCTTCTTCCGACGACTAGACGACGAATGACGGTTCCTTTAAGGGACGTCATCCAAGATGGCGTCCCTCGAATTCCGATTGGCTGATAGGATTCTATCAGCCAATCGGAATTAAGGTAGGAATTTTCTGATTGGCTGATGGAATCAGCCAATCAGAATATAGTTCAATCCGATTGGCTGATCCAATCAGCCAATCAGATTGAGCTCGCATTCTATTGGCTGATCGGAACAGCCAATAGAATGCGAGTTCAATCTGATTGGCTGATTGGATCAGCCAATCGGATTGAACTTGATTCTGATTGGCTGATTCCATCAGCCAATCAGAAAATTCCTACCTTAATTCCGATTGGCTGATAGAATCCTATCAGCCAATCGGAATTCGAGGGACGCCATCTTGGATGACGTCCCTTAAAGGAACCGTCATTCGTCAGGAGACAACGGAAGAAGAGGATGGATCCGCGTCGCCTGCTTCAAGATGGACCCGCTCCGCACCGGATGGAAGAAGATCGAAGATGCCGCTTGGAGAAGATGTTTGCCGGTCCGGATGTCCTCTTCTTGCCGGATAGGAGGAAGACTTTGGACCCTCTTCTGGACTTCTTCAGTGGATGTCTAGCCCCCGCTTGGGTTGGATGAAGATCTTGGAGCCAGGACGGATCGGTGAACCTGGCATGGTGAAGACAAGGTAGGAAGATCATCAGGGGGGTAGTGTTAGGTTTATTTAAGGGGGGTTTGGGTTAGATTAGGGGTATGTGGGTGGTGGGTTGTAATGTTGGGGGGGGGGTATTGTATGTTTTTTTTTACAGGCAAAAGAGCTGAAATTCTTGGGGCATGCCCCGCAAAGGGCCCTGTTCAGGGCTGGTAAGGTAAAAGAGCTTGTAATATTTGTATTTTAGAATAGGGTAGGGAATTTTTTATTTTGGGGGGCTTTGTTATTTTATTAGGGGGCTTAGAGTAGGTGTAATTAGTTTAAAATTGTTGTAATATTTTTCTTATGTTTGTAAATATTTTATTATTTTCTGTAACTTAGTTCTTTTTTATTTTTTGTACTTTAGATAGTTTATTTAATTTTATTTATTTGTAGCAATTGTGTTTAATTAATTTATTGATAGTGTAGTGTTAGGTTAATTGTAGGTAATTGTAGGTAGTTTATTTAATTATTTTATTGATAGGGTAGTGTTAGGTTTAATTATATCTTAGGTTAGGATTTATTTTACAGGTAAATTTGTTATTATTTTAACTAGGTAACTATTAAATAGTTCTTAACTATTTAATAGCTATTGTACCTGGTTAAAATAATTACAAAGTTGCCTGTAAAATAAATATTAATCCTAAAATAGCTATAATATAATTATAATTTATATTGTAGCTATATTAGGATTTATTTTACAGGTAAGTATTTAGCTTTAAATAGGAATCATTTATTTAATAAGAGTTAATGTATTTCGTTAGATAAAAATTATATTTAACTTAGGGGGGTGTTAGTGTTAGGGTTAGACTTAGCTTTAGGGGTTAATACATTTATTAGAATAGCGGTGAGCTCCGGTCGGCAGATTAGGGGTTAATAATTGAAGGTAGGTGTCGGCGATGTTAGGGAGGGCAGATTAGGGGTTAATACTATTTATGATAGGGTTAGTGAGGCGGATTAGGGGTTAATAACTTTATTATAGTAGCGCTCAGGTCCGCTCGGCAGATTAGGGGTTAATAAGTGTAGGCAGGTGTCGGCGACGTTGTGGGGGGCAGATTAGGGGTTAATAAATATAACATAGGGGTCGGCGATGTTAGGGCAGCAGATTAGGGGTACATAGGGATAACGTAGGTGGCGGCGGTTTACGGAGCGGCAGATTAGGGGTTAAAAGTGTAATGCAGGGGTCAGCGATAGCGGGGGCGGCAGATTAGGGGTTAATAAGTGTAAGGTTAGGGGTGTTTAGACTCGGGGTACATGTTAGAGTGTTAGGTGCAGACGTAGGAAGTGTTTCCCCATAGGAAACAATGGGGCTGCGTTAAGAGCTGAACGCTGCTTTTTTGCAGGTGTTAGGTTTTTTTTCAGCTCAAACTGCCCCATTGTTTCCTATGGGAGAATCGTGCACGAGCACGTTTTTGATGCCGGCCGCGTCCGTAAGCAACTCTGGTATCGAGAGTTGCATTTGCGGTAAATATGCTCTACGCTCCTTTTTTGGAGCCTAACGCAGCATTTGTTTGAACTCTCGATACCAGAGTTAAATTTATGGTGCGGCCAGAAAAAAACCCGCGGAGCGTTAACAGCCCTTTTACCGCCGAACTCCAAATCTAGGCCTAAGCGATTAAGTCCATCACGAATGGACCTATCAAGAAAGAAAGCTCTTGTTAATATGTTGGAGCGAAGTTTCCAGTTGCTGGAACCCAGAAGATGGCGAGAACCCAAATCTAAGCGACACAAAATATATTTCTTAAAAATTTATATTTCTATTTGAATATGTTTAATTTGTCACACTAATTCCCTCCTGTCTAGGCTAGGCAATATTATGTAAGAAATTCACTAGGGAAGAGGTGACAAAATGAAGACATACACAAAAGTGATAAATAAAAAAGATGTTATATTGTGTACGAAAATATAGAAATTAAAAGACTGTTACATTAGTTTGTGTAGAAGAAGAAAAAACATAAAAACATACACAAAGTGCAAAAAACAAATAGTACCACTATACTAAATCCATTATATTTTGAGGTCTCACTCTCTTATGAGCCAGTGTTGCCAGACTTCCTGCTTGTGGGTCTCTGATCTTTAGGGACTGCTCCAGGGCTGGTCTCTGTTCCAATGTTCACTCAGTATCTTCAGACTGATGGGCTCCCAAAGTTTCACAATGCACTGTCCAAAACTGCAGCCTCTCTCCAGTCATGGCAGGCCCCAGAACTTGATACTTCCACTCTCAGCAGTTTGAATAAAATAAATATATACATGGTCAAAACCTATGTGAATAATATGGTGGTGCAATACAAATAAATGATAATAATAATATTTTATACACAGTAAACCATTTCCTACAGTTATCTTTAGAATCTTTTCTCAGGGAAGTCTGAGGGTTGAATTAATTGTATTGATTTGGAATCCAAGTAAAATCAGGTTTTGAGTGAGAGGATTGCTTTTTTTTGGAAGACAAGTAAATTGCCAGAGATTTTTGTTCCAAGAGAAACAAAGGAAATTTCTGTGGGAGTGATGTATAGGTATGGGGAGATAGGCGTCCTTGAGATCCAAGCGGACTAGCCAATCTTTGTCTAGTAGAATGTCTCTTGGGAGGTAAATGCCTTCCATTTTGAAGTGTTGGTATTGTACAAAGGCAATGAGGTTTCTTAGATTTATTACTGGGCAACATTGACCTCCTTTCTTTTTTACAAGAAATAGGTTGCTTAGAAAGGTGTTGTGGTCTGAAAGTAGTTTTCTGGTTAATGAGGAAACCTCTGTATTGATGGCAACAATATTGTGTTTTGGGACGATAATGGGGGGAAGGAGGGAAAATACCTTATGGGTATCTGGAACGTCCTCTTTGTTGTGTAGATCTTGAAGATCAGGGAAGGCTTCATGTGGGGAAGAAGGAGGTAGAGGGTTTCTGATGGAATTTGGTAATTTGGGACCATGAATTATATTAGGATCGGTCGGTGAAAACGGCCCCTACATGTCCCAGCACTGTCAAAAACAGTGTTTTGAAATTGGTATAATGTTTCCCTCATTTTATTTTTAGTCTTGGTTAGGGAACTAAATGTCTTGGCATAGTTATTAAGTATCAGGTGATACTTTCCAAATTTCCAAAGAGAAAAACATTGGGATCTGAGGATTGTTCTGTGGTAGCAAAGTCTGATAACTTTGGGTCTAATCTTCTAAGGATATTTCTCCTTTTTGCAGCTATTGCCTCGTTGGCATTCCCTAGAAAAGCAAAGGTTCTGATTATCATTTCTCATACTACTGAGGGATCTAAAGGAGATCCATTTGCCAGGGATTCTTAAGTCAAATAAAAAAAAAATGTGTAATGGGGCCAGAGGCATCATGTAATTTGTCCTGGCATGCGTTTAGGAGTCTGTCTGAACAATTTTTTAAATTTACCCTTTGTGAGCTCAAAAACATAATAATTTGGGGTCAATTCTGGTGTTAAAGAGGCATTATAAGGTAAGGATGGCCTGGGACATTCAGACCTTAATTTTGAACGCACAGAGTTTTAAGATAGTTTCTAATATAAAACTCAAAATATTTGGCAATCTCTCTAGAAGGGGGGGGGGTGAGAAATTTCTTCTGGTCTAGTAAAGGGATTTCCAGAGGCGTCTAGGAAAACGTTCTCATTATTGGAGGCTATAGAGTGGGTTCTTTTGCTAGGCTTGAGTCTGATGAAATCATCATGATCGGAGTCAAGGGAAATATTATCTGAAGGTATAGAATAATCATTGTCAGAAAATACTTTTTCAGGATTATGAGTCTGTAAAAATTCTAGCACTGAGCATTTACTACTTGGTCTTGAAACGTTGGGCAGGTTCTGCCTGCGTGATGCAGTATAGCAGAGTCATCATAGTCTGGAATGCCCAGACTTTTGAGTTCAGATATTTTAGAGGAGGAGGGAGAATTTATGTGTTTAACTGTAGATTTGCGTTTTCTTGGAATTTGGGAATCTGATTGAATGGAAGGCATTAAAGATGTAATTGTATCTGTTTGTGAGATAACATTAGTTACAGAAGAATTAAACATCGTATTTACAGATTCTTCTCTCACAGGGCATGGATTATCCTCAGAGTTCTGCATAGTGTCAATTTTACAGTAAAAAAAAAAAAAAGGCCCACTAAGGAAATTAACTCAGGGCTATTTAGTAACGGGCTACTGAGATTCCACTATGCTATATTAAAACTTAGAAGTTAGTGGTTGTTTTATGATAAAAAAAATATGTAAAACATTTATTGTAAATATTAAGTTGAGGAAGACGCAATATAAATAACTACAATAATTATTATTATTAGGGTAAGTTGTAATTGAAATTATGAGGTATCAAATGTATTATTGGATGTAAAAAAAAATTCTCTGTAAAGAATGATTACACCCGTAATAAAAGGAAAGATGAGGTAAGAGAGACCCTTAGTGGACTAAAGAATTATGGCATGCAAATTGTAAAGTGAAAGAAAATTGCACCATAAACACTACACATTAGTAAATGTGAAAGATTTAAAGTAAATGCATAGTTAATCACTTTATTAATTATGAATATTGCATATGTTTTATCATGTTTTTATCTACTTAATGGCAAAGGGATATAATGCACATATAGATATATATCTATATATGTGTACATATATATTCATGTTTTTATATGTGTTTATATGACTGTAAATACATATAAACACATATAAATAAATTTTTATATATATATATATATATATATATATATATATATATATGAGCTAGGAAAGGGAGGGCACTCTCAGGATTTATATACATCAAAGTTTGTTTATTGTTTATAACAACAACGTTAGAAAGTCATATGACTTATGACTTTCTAACGTTGTTGTTATAAACAATAAACTAACTTTGATGTATATAAATCCTGAGAGTGCCCTCCCTTTCCTAGCTATTATCTACAATCCATTGAGGATTGCACCCAGGTGCTTCATTATTAGTTCAAGCTGGAGTGCTGGAACACGTGCTAATTGGATAATATATATATATATATATATATATATATATATATATATATATATTGGAAGGAAGAGTGGTATTAGGGCGCACTGTTCATAAAAATAATAACCAATATATTAATAATAATGGTGTCAGAGTAGTAAGTGTGCTGCAAGGCTCAAAGTATTTTAATATAGATAGTTCTATGCAATATAATATATCTAGTACAAGTATTTGTACCAGCAGCGTCTGAATGATGGTGTACCAATCAGGTCAAATCGTGATCCTACAGATATTTTTATCCTTGAGTCACTGTTAAGGTACTAATAATTCACTTAATATGACATCATAAAGTTCACAAAATTCACAGGTATTTTCAGTCCCAAGGTTCAAGTAGATTATGTAGGATAAACAAATGATAGTTATCTGTCTAATCTTTATGTAGTAAATAAATGCCCACTTACTAGATGTTACCTCAATCCTATGAGGTAAGTGGGAAGCGTCTTTAGTAAATATAGTTGTCCCTCAGCAATCTGGAATCTCTGCTTCTCTGCCTCTTTTGTGTGGTGAGAAACACTGCTTTCCTGCTTCCTTAGTATGGTAGAGATTTCTTTCTCCTTCCTTTTAGTGTGCTTGGTTATTCACTCAGCTCCCAATAAACCATGATGTGGAATATATAGATAAGGGAACAGAAATATGGAAACGATAGTGCAACACTGTTGTGCAAGTTTAAAACATATATTTATTTCATATGTAAAATATGCTTACATTCTTCCACCCCAATCCAATATGAGGTATCAGTTAGGCATAGTAGTGTTATATAAACAGTACAAAATTCCAAGGTGAATAATCAGAAGTGCAGGAAAATGGCATACAAGCAGATTATAAAATGCAGTTCAATATATTTTTGTTCAAATCTCTCCTTACGCGTTTAAAAGGTTTCAAGTAATGGGTTACCTTCTTCATCAGAGGAAAATTTCGAGTGTGATTGCTGGTGTTTGGATAGGGACTTTAAATAGGGTTTGCCTGTGTAATTTCGATATTTCAGAGCTCTGATTGGCTCTTAGTGGTCATATGATTTGAGAGGTGTGTGGGCTAATATGCCAATCACTGGCTTGATAAATCGTACTCATTTTAATTTAACTTACAAAATATTTTTAGTAAAGATTGGAAGGAGTGAAACTATTAATTTCAAAGTGCCTACAAAGTGTTCCTTATCTACTTCGTTGGTTTGATTTCTTGTTAGATTCGGAGGCAGTAATGAGCGCGAGAGCGGAGTTCTGGCGCATGCGTAATGTTACCGATTATATGTATATAGCAAATGCGGCGGGGGTGTGTGTGATTGAACCAATCAAATTGGAGGTTCAAGAAAGTGTGTGTAATACGTCCCCGATCGCTGAAGGTTTTTTATTCCAAAGTGGGCGATATGGAGGGGTTTATATGAGCTAATTTGAGGACGTACTATTACAAGTATAAATAAATGAATAACCAGTTATAATAAGTGAGCCCGGACTTATAGTTCATTTTAGCGCAATTAAAATGAGTACGATTTATCAAGCCAGTGATTGGCATATTAGCCCACACACCTCTCAAATCATATGACCACTAAGAGCCAATCAGAGCTCTGAAATATCGAAATTACACAGGCAAACCCTATTTAAAGTCCCTATCCAAACACCAGCAATCACACTCGAAATTTTCTTCTGATGAAGAAGGTAACCCATTACTTAAAACCTTTGAAACACGTAAGGAGAGATTTGAACAAAAATATATTGAACTGCATTTTATAATCTGCTTGTATGCCGTTTTCCTGCACTTCTGATTATTCTATATGAATTGTCTTCCTGCGCTAAAGGCCAGGTTATGTGGTCCTAAAGCTAAAACATTACCACATAACCTGGCCTTTAGCGCAGGAAGACAATTCATATAGATTTCAATCATCAATTTTATCTGGGGATTTTTTGATATCAACCTGTGTACTTTGAGGTGAACTGTTTCAGCGCTCTCTCTCTCCCTCGATATATTCCACTTCTGATTATTCACCTTGGAATTTTGTACTGTTTATATAACACTACTATGCCTAACTGATACCTCATATTGGATTGGGGTGGAAGAATGTAAGCATATTTTACATATGAAATAAATATATGTTTTAAACTTGCACAACAGTGTTGCACTATCGTTTCCATATTTCTGTTCCCTTATCTATATATTCCACATCATGGTTTATTGGGAGCTGAGTGAATAACCAAGCACACTAAAAGGAAGGAGAAAGAAATCTCTACCATACTAAGGAAGCAGGAAAGCAGTGTTTCTCACCACACAAAAGAGGCAGAGAAGCAGAGATTCCAGATTGCTGAGGGACAACTATATTTACTAAAGACGCTTCCCACTTACCTCATAGGATTGAGGTAACATCTAGTAAGTGGGCATTTATTTACTACATAAAGATTAGACAGATAACTATCATTTGTTTATCCTACATAATCTACTTGAACCTTGGGACTGAAAATACCTGTGAATTTTGTGAACTTTGTGATGTCATATTAAGTGAATTATTAGTACCTTAACAGTGACTCAAGGATAAAAATATCTGTAGGATCACGATTTGACCTGATTGGTACACCATCATTCAGACGCTGCTGGTACAAATACTTGTACTAGATATATTATATTGCATAGAACTATCTATATTAAAATACTTTGAGCCTTGCAGCACACTTACTACTCTGACACCATTATTATTAATATATTGGTTATTATTTTTATGAACAGTGCGCCCTAATACCACTCTTCCTACCAATAGTTTTCTCTGCTAATTGAAATAGGACAGTGCAGGGTGGGGACCCTTCAATTGCCCTTATTTCAGGTATAAGGCCAGCCAGTTCATTCATCCACATAACAAATTATATACCTCTCGGGGGGGACACCTAGCGCTGAATTACCCTTTGTTCTCTTTTTACACAACACACACATATATATATATATATATATATATATACACACATAAACATATATATTTCCATACAAAAACATCCAAATTATCTAATCTTTGAGCCCTTATAACTTTTATGTGCAATATTTTTATTAAAACATTTTTATCAGACAGTGTTAATATTAGTGTAATTGTAATGTATTTTGATGTGTTTTGTGCAAGTTTTTTGTTTCGGAAAACATTTAACCACATTTGTGAGATTCGGGTAAACATTGAAGTGTATTTGGTAATTGTGCTAGTGCAGTCATGATTTTGTTCCACTTGTACTCGCAAAAACCTGATTGCGCTAGCACAAAATTGTTTCCACCTCACATGTAAGATGGGAAGGCGGCGACTAGGTTGTGAGAGGTGCGGTTTCCTCAGGAAGGAGAGGCTGGAAAAAAAAGCGGGAATAAAACAGACCGCCCAAAATGGTGTTGTAACGTTTGGAGAAGTGAAGCTGGAGCTTCAGCATGGAGAGGTAGGATATTAGAGTGGGTAAGGGAATACTATTCCACCAATGAATGTGCTTCTGAGAAGGAAAGTAACAAAGAGCACAGAAAATATTTTATAAACCCCTTAACGACCAGCGTCGTACCCTGTACATCGCTGCAGTCCTGGGCTTCTCTCTGTCGCAATCTCGCTCAAAATTTTGAGATTGCACTACCTCTGCATGCCTCATGAGTGGGGCACTGCAGAAATAGATTTGCAGAGTTGTCGATGTAGAGAGGGCCACTCTGGTGGTGCCAATCGTTGATGGGTGGGAGGCTAAGGAGGGAGATGAAAGGTGGGTGGTCCATCGCTGGAGGGAGGCGGAAGGTGGGTGGGAGTTGCGCGGAAGTTGCGCACACTTATTACAAGTGAAAAAACACACTGAAAGTGGCAGGGAGGGGGAAGGAGGGAGGGGGAGAGGGGGGATCCTAGTTATCTTTGTTAGTGATGGGAATAGGAGGGTGGGAAGTCGATCTGGGAGGGGGGTATTGTATTGAGGGGAGCAGCTACAGTACAGAAAAAAAGGCTATTTTTTTTTATTATTTTTTTTAATGCCTAATTTGCAGCAATTTGGGTACTGGCAGACAGCTGCCAGTACCTAAGATGGCGGCAATTAGGTAGAGGGGGGAGAGTTAGAGAGTTTTTTTGGGGGGGATAAGGGAGTTTGTGGGGTTAGGGGGAACCTACACTGCAGCAAATATATTTTTAAAAAAAGTATTTTATTTTCAATTACTTAAGATGGTGGTGACGATTATAATGTGGGGGAAGGAATAGAGCTGTTTGAGGGGGTTCAGGGAGGGATCAGGGTGTGGGATGTGTCAGGTGGGAGGCTGATCTCTACACTAAAGCTAAAATTAACCCTACAAGCTACCTAATTAACCCCTTCACTGCTGGGCATAAGACAAGTGTGGTGTGCAGCGGCATTTAGCACCCTTCTATTATCAGAAAAGCAATGCCAAAGCCATATATGTCTGCTATTTCTGAACAATGGGGATACCAGAGAAGCATTTACAACTATTTGTGCCATGATTGCACAAGCTGTTTGTAAATAATTTCAGTGAGAAACCTAAAATTGTGAAAAAGTTAACATTTTTTTTTATTTGATCGCATTTGGCAGTGAAATGGTGGCGTGAAATATACCAAAATGGGCCTAAATCAATACTTTGGGTTGTCAATTAAAACAAAATATATTGGTTTTGATAGGTAGATATAAAAAAAACTCTATTTCTGTTTAAATGTAGTGATGGCAAATATTCTAAAAATGCTATGTTTTTTGGGGGAGTTTTTGTCTAAAATGCCCGATCCTTAAGGGGTTAAAGTGTAGGGGGGAAAAACTTGAAAAGGAGACATGAAATGAAGTCTGAAAATGTAAATAAAATAATAAGGAATAAATTTGAAATTGGGGAAAAAGAAAAGGGAAAGAAACATAAAAGTATTTGTGTAGGAATAATAATAATATATCAAACAGCACAAAAAGTATTAAAATACATTACACAACTTATCTTGCTGAGCAGCAAAGAAGAAAGAGGAAGTGTGGGAATGAGCTGCACTGTATATGGACACTATGATACATCCCATTGGCTACTGTCCTCAGCTCATTCCAATGGACTACTATCATTGGTTAACTCTGCTATTGTAGTTTTCAGTTTTATTCTTCACCTTTTATGAATATGTGATGTATATTTATTGTACTTATAAAAGCTGCCTGAGTAGTAAAGAGGGAGAGTAAGCAAAAATATGAGTCTCTGTTCTTGTAATAAAACCAACTTTTTTAGTCTGTCTCCCTGCATCATACAATATAACTGTCATTGCTCTTTTTTACAAATCTTATATTTATGGTATATAAGTGTCATCTGCATTGTTTGTTATGACCTTGTTTCATCCTGCAGTAATTTCTTACCTTTTTTAATTAATACCATTTGACTAGGGTTGCCAGCTGTGCTCCATAAAAATCCCGGACAACCTATAGGTGACTGGGCACAGGTGCTAACTGGGGTCACACAATGTCCCCCTAAAAGCTTAATCTTAGGCCCCACCCTTGATTCCACCATCTAAATATTTCACAACTGAGCAGTCATTTTATCCCCTTGGTTGCCAGTAACACATGTACGTAGTAGTGTTTTGACCCCCTTAAATGCCAGGTGCCCACACATAGCCATAATTTAACACCCTCATGGCTGCTTGTAACACAAAATAGAAAATTCACAGTGATACTTCTTTTTTGGCCATATTTGTAATTGAGGCATAGAAGGCATTTTACATTTACCTGACACTTATGGGACTTGTATATATTTTTCTGGACAGCCTGCTAAAATACTGGGCCGTCCAGTTGAATACTGGACACCTGGCAACCCTACTTGTGACTGTTATTACCCATGTATTGAATACACTAGCTTGTTAGACCAAGCTAGCTTGTTAGATTATTGCGCATGTACAGTATGTAGTTCATAAGTGTAGGATTTATAACAAGGAGTTAGACAAAGGAGTGGGCAACTTAGAAACAAGTACATTCAAATCTTCCAAAATTTCTCTGAAAACACACTACACATTCTCCTGTTTAACTTAAAGGGACACTGTACCCAAATTTTTTCTTTTGTGATTCAGATAGAGCATGACATTTTAAGTAACTGTCTAATTTACTCCTATTATCAAATGTTCTTTATTCTCTTGGTATCTTTATTTGAAATGCAAGAATGGGCCGGCATCTAAATGTAAGTTTAGATGCCGGCCCATTTTTGGTGAACAACCTAGGTTCTCCTTGCTGATTGGTGGATAAATTCATCCACCAATCAAAAACTGCTGTCCAGAGTTTTGAAACAAGAATAAAGCTTAGATGCCTTCATTTTCATATAAAGATAGCAAGAGAAAGAAGAAACATTGATAATAGGAGTAAATTAGAAAGTTGCTTAAAATTGCATGCTCTATCTGAATCACGAAAGAATTTTTTTGGGTTCAGTGTCCCTTTAACCTTCTTCTCCCTTCTCCTTAAAGGGACATGAAACTCAAATGTTTTCATTCATGATTCAGCTAGAGAATAAAATTTTAAACAAATTTCCAATTTACTTCTATCATTTAATTTGCTTCCTTCTTTTGTTATCCTTTGCTGAAAGGTTTATCTAGGCAAGCTCAGAAGCAGCAGAGAACCTAGGTTCTAGCTGTTGATTCGTGGCTGCATATATATATAGATTGTGATTGGCTCACCAATGTGTTCAGTTAGAAAAAAATTAGTGCATTGCTGCTCCTTCAACAAATTATACCAAGAGAATTAAACAAATTAGATAATAGAAGTACATTAGAAAGTTGTTTAAATGGTATTCTCTATTTGAATCATGAAAGACAAAATGTGGGTTTCATGTCCCTTTAAAGTCACAGCTCTTCCTTTCACAAACAGCATATAAACCATTCGTATCTCTCCTTCTCTGCTACCTTCCCCCTCTACAACACACATGAACTCTATTCCTATCTCACATCCTTCACCCAGCCACTCTCCACTGATTTTAAGCTTAAATACTCACATAAGACACACTCTCATCTTCTTTCTTTCACCATCATAGTTCTCCTTACAGCTGGTGATGTCCCACCTAACACAGGTCAACCCTCTGCATCCCTCCGCTGACTACCCTGAATTACACCTCACCATGTAACCCTCTCAACCTCATTAACTGTACTTCTGTTAATACGCCACAATTCTCTTTTGCCCTTTGGAATGCATACTTTGTATGCAATAAGCCTACATCTATTCATGACCTATTAATTTCACGATCACTTAACCTGTTAGCCCTCACTGAAACTTGGCTCTCCTTCGCTAACATAACTGCTTCAGTCACATGCCCAGGCCAGGAGACAAACAAGGTGGGGGAGTGGAAATTCTACTGTTTCCATGCAGTACGTTCCACTGCATTCCTTCACCCCCCCTCTCTTTCTTTCGAATTTTTTTAAGTTCACGCTAACTGCCTCTTCTCCCCTGTAGCTGTCAGTGTTGCTGTTATCTATCGGCCCCCTGGGCCAGCATCGCAATTTCTGGACCACTTTGAAGCCTGGCTTCCACACTTTCTCTCTTGTAATGTCCCTTCTTTCATCTTAAGGGGCTTCAACATACCCATTGACAATTTTAACATACCTGCTGCCTCTATACTTCTATCCCTTACCACTTCTTTTGGCCTGTCCCAGGGGACAACATCTCCAACCCACTGTTAAGGCAACTCAATTTACCTGGTCGTCACCAATCTCTGCGCCATTTCCAACTTCTCTAACTTCCCCTTTCTCTCTCTGACCACAATCTGCTAACTTTCTCTCTTACCCTACCTGCTGCATCTTTGCAAGCCCCTCACCATACAGGAATGTAAATGACTTGGATCTCACAGACTTTTCCGCTTAACTGAATCCTCTACTCCAACATTTCATACCTCTCTTGCCCAGATCTTGTGCCCTTACAGTATAATTCGGCACTAAAACCAACAAATGACAAAACAGCACCCTTCACTGTTCTCTGTACATCACTCACTCAACGACAACCATGGCATACCCAAAAGACCCGATATTTTCAGTGATGTTCCTGGACTGCTGAATGGCAGTGGAGGAAATTACGCACCCGTGCTAAATTCCTGCATTTTAAATTTATCCTTAAGTCATACAACTCTGCCTGGCCAATCAAGTATACTTCTTCTTTGTGTTAACTCACGCATCCAACCCCAGAAAGCTGTTCTTAACCTGCAACTCCCTTATACGCCTGCCTGCACCTCAGCCCACTACCAAACTCACTGCTCAGATTATTGCTGATCACTTCAAAAATAAAATTGACACAATTCGAAAAACATAATTTATGTAAGAACTTACCTGATAAATTCATTTCTTTCATATTGGCAAGAGTCCATGAGCTAGTGACGTATGAGATATACAATCCTACCAGGAGGGGCAAAGTTTCCCAAACCTCAAAATGCCTATAAATACACCCCTCACCACACCCACAATTCAGTTTAACGAATAGCCAAGTAGTGGGGTGATAGAAAAAAGGATTAAAAAGCATCAAAAAAAGGAATTGGAAATATAATTGTGCTTTATACAAAAAAAATAACCACCATAAAAAGGGTGGGTCTCATGGACTCTTGCCAATATGAAAAAAAATAATTTATCAGGTAAGTTCTTACATAAATTATGTTTTCTTTCATGTAATTGGCAAGAGTCCATGAGCTAGTGACGTATGGGATAGTAATACCCAAGATGTGGAACTCCACAGAAGAGTCACTAGAGAGGGAAGGATAAAATAAAAACAGCCATTTTCCGCTGAAAAATTAAATCCACAACCAAGAATAAGTTTTTCTTATAATTGAAAAGAAAAAAACTTAAAACATAAGCAGAGGAATCAAACTGAAATAGCTGCCTGGAAAACTTTTCTACCAAAAACTGCTTCCAAAGAGGCAAATACATCAAAACGGTAGAATTAAGTAAATGTATGCAAAGAAGACCAAGTCGCTGCTTTCCAAATCTGATCAACTGAAGCTTCATTCTGATCTAGTAGAATGAGCTGTGATTCTCTGAGGCGGGGCCTAACCCGACTCCAAATAAGCCTTATGAATCAAAAGCTTTAATCAAGGAAATGGCAGAAGCTTTCTGACCTTTCCTAGAACCAGAAAAGACAACAAATAGACTAGAAGTCTACCTGAAATCTTTAGTAGCTTCAACATAATATTTTAATGCTCTTACAACATCCAGAGAATGTAAGGATCTCTCCAAAGAATTCTTAGGATTAGGACACAAAGAGGGGACAACAATTTCCCTATTAATGTTGTTAGAATTCAGAATTAGGTAAAAATTTAAATGAAGTCCACAAAACTGCCTTATCTTGATGAAAAATCATAAAAGGTGACTCACAAGAAAGAGCAGATAATTTAGAAACTCTTCTAGCAGAAGAGATAGCCAAAAGGAACAACACTTTCCAAGAAAGTAGTTAAATATCCAAAGAATGCATAGGTTGAAAAGGAGGAGCCTGCAAAGCTTTCAAGACCAAATTAAGACTCCAAGGAGTAGAGATTGATTTAATGACAGGCTTGATACAGACCAAAGCCTTAACAAAACAGTGAATATCAGGAAGTTTAGCAATCTTTCTGTGAAATAAAACAGAAAGAGCAGAGATTTGTCCCTTCAAGGAACTTTCAGACAAACCTTTATACAAACCATCCTGAAGAAACTGTAAAATTCTAGGAATTCTAAAACAATGCCAGGAGAATTTATGAAAAGAAAGCCATGAAATAAATATGTCTTCCAAACTCGATAATAAATCTTCTTAGAAACAGATTTATGAGCCTGTAACATAGTATCAATCACTGCTTTAGAGAAACCTTTATGACTAAGCACTAAGCGTTCAATTTCCATAATTTCAAATTTAATGATTTGAGATCCTGATGGAAAAAACGTTCCTTGAGACAGAAGATCTGGTCTTAAAGGAAGTGGCCAAGGTTGACAACTGGACATCCACATACCAGAACCTTTAAGGCCATGCTGGTGCTACCAGAAACACAAACAAATGTTCCATGATGATCTTGGAGATCACTTTTGGAAGAAGAACTAGAGGCGGGAAGATATAAGCAGGTTGGTAAAACCAAGGAACTGCTGACGCATCCACCGACTCCGTCTGAGGATCCCTGGAACTGGACAGGTACCTAGGAAGTTTCTTGTTCAGATGGGAAGCCATCAGATCTATTTCTGGAAGACACCACATCTGAACAATCTGAAAAAACACATCTGGATTGAGTGAACACTCCCCCGGATGTAAAGTCTGACTGCTGAGATTATTATTATTATTATTATTCTTTATTTATAAAGCGCCAACAGATTCTGCAGCTTTGCCCATGGGTACAAGGATAACAGTACAATGGAGAAACAATACGATAAAAGACAAAATTTTACAGACAAAATACAGGGGGAATTGAGTGCCCTATTCCCGTGGGAATTTACAATCTAGATGGGTAGGAGGATAGGAAACAGGAGGTGGGGATTGCAAAGCTGAGAATGATACTAGTGAGGAGATAGAGGGCAACTGTTAGTTAAGTGAAGTTAGTTTGTTAATAAGTCAGGTGATAAGCTTCCCTGAACAGAAAGGTCTTTAGGGAACGTTTAAAGGAGGAGAGGTTAGGGTCAAGTCTGACAGCATGAGGAAGTGCGTTCCAGAGGGTTGGTGCCGCACAAGAGAAGTCCTGTAGTCTAGCATGAGAGGAGGTGATGGTAGAGGACGCAAGAAGCAGGTCATTGTTGGATCTTAGGGGGTGGGTAGGAGTATATTTGTTGATAAGTGAGGACAGGTAGGGTGAGGCAGCATTGGTGAGGGCTTTGTAGGTCAGGGTGAGAATTTAACTCTGTTGTGAATGGGGAGCCAGTGAAGGGACTCAAATGGAGGTGCAGCAGAAACAGAGCGTTAAGAGAGGTGGATTAGCCTGGCAGATGCATTTAGGATGGATTAGAGGGGAGAGAGGAGGGAGAGAGGGAGGCCAGTTAGTAAGTTGTTACAGTAGTCAAGTCGGGAAATTACCACCAGGGAGTGGATTAGCAGTTTAGTAGTTTCAGCACCTAGAAATGAATGAATTTTGGAGATATTGCGTAGGTGGTTGCGGCAGGATGAAGAGAGCAATTGGATGTGGGGAATGAAGGACAGATTTGAGTCAAGCGTGACTCTGAGGCAGCAGACTTGGGGTGATGGGGAGATAGTGGTGCCGCCAACAGTGATAGAAAAATTAGAAACTGGAGTAGAGTTTGAGGGGGGAATTAGAAGTAGTTCAGTCTTGGACATGTTTATTCTTAGGTGGTGAGAGGCCATCCAGGAGGAAATTCCAGATAAGCAGTCGCTGATGTGAGAATTGACAGAAGGAGAGAGTGCAGGGGTGGAAAGGTAGATCTGGGTATCATTAGCATAGAGATGATAGCTGAAGCCATAGCTGTTGATAAGTTTACCCAGTGAAGAAGTGTAAATAGAGAAGAGTAGAGGACCCAGGACAGAGCCTTGAGGTACTCCAACCGACAGAGGCAAAAGAGAGGAGGAGTCACCAGCAAAAGAGATGGAGAAGGGTCTGTTAGAGAGATAAGAGTGGATCCAGGAGAGGGCAGTGTCACAGACCCCAAGAGAGCTGAGAGTCCGTAGGAGAAGGGGATGGTTAACAGTGTCAAAGGCAGCAGAGAGGTCAAGTAAGATGAGTATAGAGTAGTAGCCTTTGTTTTTAGCAGAAAGGAGATCGTTAGTAACCTTGGTGAGGGCAGTCTCAGTTAAGTGTTGGGGACGGAAGCCAGATTGCAGGGGGTCGAGCAATGAGTTGGAGGACAGGAATTGGGTTAGGAGATCGAAAACTAGTTTTTCAAGGAATTTTGAAGCTAGCAGGAGCAGTGATATGGGGCGGTAGTTTTCAGGGGAGTTAGGGTCAAGGGAGGGTTTTTTGAGGATGGGGGTGACCTTTGCATGTTTGAAGGAGGCAGGGAATGAGCCGGTAGAAAGGGATAGGTTGAATATGTGAGTAAGAGCCAGAGTGAGGGTGGGAGACAGACGGGGAATTAGATGTGAAGGAATAGGGTCAGGTGGGCAGATAGTGAGGTGTGAGGAAGACAAAAGGGAAGCCACTTCACTCTCAGTAGTTGGGAGGAGGGTGCAGAGAGTGGCAGAGGGGGTGATTGGGAGCGAAGTTGGGAGATTGCAGGTTTGTGTTGGGATGTTTCTTCGGATGGCAAGTGTTTTATTGAGAAAATAGTCATCAAGGTCTTGAGCACTGAATGCATATGATGGCGGTGGTGATAATCCGCTTCCCAATTGTCTACACCTGGTATATGTACCGCAGAAATTAGACAAGAGCTGGATTCCGCCCAAGCAAGTATCCAAGATAATTCTTTCATTGCTAGTCCCAGCCTGATGATTGACATATGCCACAGTTGTGACATTGGCCTCTATTTATCAAGCCGTCAACCGCAAATACGCTGGAATTCCGCAGCGTATTTGTGGCGAGTCTGATTCGCCTTAGTTATCAAACCCTACAGACCGGCAAAAGTAGAATTTAGTGACGTAACCTACCATCCGGCGGACTCAGTCTGACACAGATCGATGCTTACGTCACTACAGATGTTCCGAATGCAAGTTCGGCACTATCTGACTACTTTTGCTAGTTATCAAATAACTAGCAGGTACGCTCGGCACTTTTCCGGCCCAGCGTACCTGGTTTTCAATCCGCCGCCCTGGAGGCCGCGGATACCATAGGAATCAATGGGAGTCGGAAAGCAGCGAGAGCTCATGTTCGCTGTTGCCCGATATCCCATTGATTCCTATGGGAATGTCTGCACCCTAACATGTACCCCGAGTCTAAACACCCCTAATCTGCCCCCCTACACCGTCGCAACCTACATTATACTTATTAACCCCTAAACTGCCGCTCCCGGACCCCGTCGCAACTAAATAAAGTGTTTAACCCCTAAACCGCCACTCCTGGAGCCCACCTGTTATGAGGTTCTTTTTCAGGATATGTACTTAGCATATATCACTTACAGCAAGGAAACAACTGACACGTCACACAGGTTTTTTGCAATGCTTATGATAACAATAATGGTTTTATTCTGCAATATAATTATAACAACGGAATACCACAAACCACTGTTTATGCTTATAACATTTTATGCAATTATAATACTATTCCTACCCTATCTATGCAGTTTTCAGTTACAGTTTAGCAATGAAAATTATAACTAAGTTGCCTGTGCAACCACCGATAACAATCTTATGTTATACTACTACTCAGACAATTCTAGCTAGTTTTAAATAAACAAATAATACATCACCGTGATCATGTATCTCAGCATCCTGTCCTGGGGCACGATTGGAGAAGACATCTGGGCAATCTTGGAACAGGAGAAAAAGGTGATCTTGGGAACAACACTGAATGATGCGTCCATCGACAGGTCACAAGTCTCCTGATCAGATTGCCCACAGGTACCTCTCTTATACTGTTCACTTACGTAACAGTTCTGGCGCAAATCCACAGAGCCCGGGCCGCTCCCTTCAAGGTTGGCTGAGACCCAAAGCATCTGGCCAGTCTGCATTAGCCTCACCCAAGCTTATCAGGGGCATACCAAGGTACTTTCCCTCACGTGTTCCTAAGCTCAATGCCATCATCTTTCATATTTTCTGCTTAACATTATACATCTGATTATGTGTTCTTATGCAGTTACTTCTGTCAAATACATCAATAATAGTTTTAACAATCTTTACATAGATATAATTAATAATAGCTAAACCACCATAATAGCTTTATTACTTAGCCTATTACAATTAATAATAATGAATCCTTTAACATATAGCTAGCATTAACCCCTCTACTAATGTGTTATCAAGATGTTCTTTTAGTGTCAGTGAGTGACCCCTGCCAAAGTTACACCCTCGTTCTGTCTGGGTCTTGAATTCTTATCATTATTATCCATCGGTTGTTTACCGCTGTAGCATGACTCAGTGAAATACAGTGTCATCTACTTGAAATTAATAATGTACTTTCACTCTGTTAAAGGCACACTCTCTTAAAGGCAAAGTCACACAAGTTAAAGCAAGTGTCATATGAGCAATTACCTCAACCACTTTCCTTACACCACCGCCACCTACATTATACTTATTAACCCGTAATCTGCCCCCCCCACACCGCCGCCACTATATTAAATGTATTAACCCCTAAACCTAAGTCTAACACTAATCCTAACACCACCTAACTTAAATATAATTTAAATAAATCGAAATAAAATTATTCCTATTTAAAACTAAATACTTACCTATAAAATAAACCCTAAGCTAGCTACAATATAACTAATAGTTACATTGTAGCTATTTTAGGATTTATTTTTATTTTACAGGATTGAGCTCGCATTCTATTGGCTGATTGGAACAGCCAATAGAATGCGAGCTCAATCTTATTGGCTGATTGGATCAGCCAATAGGATTGAACTTCAATCCTATTGGCTGATTGCATCAGCCAATAGGATTTTTCCTACCTTAATTCTGATTGGCTGATAGAATTCTATCAGCCAATCGGAATTCAAGGGACGCCATCTTGGATGACGTCATTTAAAGGAACCTTCATTCGTCGGTTAGTCGTCGGCCAGGAAGGATGCGCCGCGTCGGATGTCTTGAAGATGGACCTGCTCCGCGCCGGATGGATGAAGATAGAAAATGCTGCCTGGATAAAGACTTCTGCCTGTCTGGAGGACCTCTTCTGGCCGGCTTGGATGAAGACTTCTGACCATCTGGAGGACCACTTACGCCGGCTTTGTGGAGGACTTCGGCCCGGTTGGGTGAAGACGTCTCAAGGTAGGGTGATCTTCAAGGGGTTAGTGTTAGGTTTTTTTAAGGGGGTATTGGGTGGGTTTTAGAGTAGGGTTGGGTGTGTTGGTGGTGGGTTTTAATGTTGGGGGGGTATTGTACTTTTTTCAGGTAAAAGAGCTGATTACTTTGGGGCAATGCCCCGCAAAAAGCCCTTTTAAGGGCTATTTGTAATTTAGTATAGGGTAGGGCTTTTTATTATTTTGGGGGGCTTTTTATTTTATTAGGGGGATTAGATTAGGTGTAATTAGTTTAAAAAACTTGTAATTATTTTATTATTTTCTGTAATTTAGTGTTTTTTATTTTTTGTACTTTAGATAATTGTATTTAATTGTAGTTAATTGTAGTTAATGTAGGTAATTAATTTAATGATAGTGTAGTGTTAGGTGTAATTGTAACTTAGGTTAGGTTTTATTTTACAGGTACTTTTGTATTTATTTTAGCTAGGTAGTTATTAAATAGTTAATAACTATTTAATAACTATTCTTCCTAGTTAAAATAAATACAAACTTGCCTGTAAAATAAAAATAAATCCTAAAATAGATTTATTTAAATTATATTTAAGTTAGGTGGTGTTAGGGTTAGTGTTAGACTTAGGTTTAGGGGTTAATACATTTAATATAGTGGCAGCGGTGTAGGGGGGGCAGATTAGGGGTTAATAAATTTAATGTAGGTGGCGGCAGTGTAGGGGGGGAGATTAAGGGTTAATAAGTATAATATAGGTGGCGGCGGTGAAGGGGGGGCAGAATAGGGGTTAGTAAATTTAATGTAGGTGGTGGTGGACTCCGGGAGCGGCGGTTTAGGGGTTAAACACTTTATTTAGTTGTGGCGGGGTCCGGGAGCGGCAGGATAGGGGTTAATAACTTTATGTATTAGGGGTTTTATGGAATTAACTTTATTAGGGTTTAATATGTATAATGTTGGTGGCGGTGGGCTCCGGGAGTAGCGGTTTAGGGGTTAATACATTTATTAGAGTTGCGGTGGGCTCCAGGAGCGGCGGTTTAGGGGTTAAACACTTTATTTAGTTGCGGTGGGCTCCGGGAGCGGCAGTTTAGGGGTTAAACGCTTTATTTAGTTGCGGCGGGGTCCGGGAGTGGCTAGATAGGGATAAAACTGTTTAGTATAGTGTGGGTGTTTAGTGACAGGGTACCAAGAAAGCTGTAAAAAAAGCCGAAGAGCAGCGAGATCGATGACTGTTAGTTAACAACAGTCCACTGCTCATCGCCCCGTACTTGGTGGAGAACGTATTCAGGTCCGCGGCCGCGATGTTAGGCAAACTTAGGAGAGCGTATTGGTGCCGTCGAATGCAGGTAAGTTGACGGCTTGATAAATAGAGGCCACAGTCTGTCTGAAAACAAATTAATGGTTCTCTCTTCAATAGAGGCCAAACCTGAAGAGCCCTGAAAATAGCACGGAGTTCTAAAATATTGATTGGTAACCTCGCCTCTTGAGATTTCCAAACCCCTTGTGCTGTCAGAGATCCCCAGACAGTTCCCCAACCTGAAAGACTTGCATCTGTTGTGATTACAGTCCAGGTTGGACGAACAAAGGAGGCCCATTGAACTATACGATGGTGGTCTAAACACCAAATCAGAGAGAGTCGAACATTGGGATTTAAGGATATTAATTGTGATATCTTTGTATAATCCATGCACCATTGATTCAGCATACAAAGCTGGGGAGGTCTCATATGAAAATGAGCAAAGGGGATCGCATCCGATGCTGCAGTGATGAGACCTAAAATTTCCATGCACATAGCCACTGAAGGGAATGACTGAGATTGAAGTTTCCGACAAGCTGAAACCAATTTTATTTGTCTCTTGTCTGTTAGAGACAGAGTCATGGACACTGAATCTATCTGGAAACCTAAACAGGTGACCCTTGTCTGAGGAATCAAGGAACTTTTTGGCAAATTGATTCTCCAACCATGTCTTTGAAGAAACAACACTAGTTGATTCGTGTGAGATTCTGCAGAATGTAAAGACTGAGCTAGTACCAAGATATCGTCCAAATAAGGAAACACTGCAATACCCTGTTCTCTTATTACATAGAGCAGGGCACTGAGAACCTTTGAAAAAATTCTTGGAGCTGTCGCTAGGCCAAAAGGAAGAACGACAAATTGGTAATGCTTGTCTAGAAAAGAGAATCTCAGAAACCGATAGTGATCTGGATTATTCTGAATGTGAAGATATGCATCCTGTAAGTCTATCATGGACATATAATGACCTTGCTGAAAAAAAGGCAGAATAGTCCTTATAGTCACCATTTTGAAAGTTGGCACTCTTACAAAACGGTTCACAATTTTCAGATCCAGAACTGGCCTGAATGAATTTTCTTTCATTGGGACAATGAATAGATTGGAATAAAACTCCAGACCCTGAAACGGAACTGGTATAATTACCCCTAAAAGCTCTAGATCTAAAACACACTTCAGAAAAGCCTGAGCCTTCACTGGATTTGCTGGAATGCGTGAGAGAAAAAACCTTCTCACAGGAGGTCTCATTCTGAATCCTATTCGATACCCTTGAGAGACAATGCTCTGAATCCAATGATTTTGGACAGAATTTGCCCAAATGTTCTGGAAAATTTTTAATCTGCCCCCACCAGCTGAACTGAAATGAGGGCGCACCATCATGCAGACTTGGGGGCTGGCTTTGGTTTCTTAAAAGGCTTGGATTTATTCCAACATGAAGAAGGCTTTCCAATTGGAACCAGATTCCTTGGGGGAAGGATTTGGTTTCTGTTCCTTATTCTGTCGAAAAGAACGAAAACGATTAGAAGCTTTAGATTTACCTTTAGATCTTTTATCCTGAGGTAAAACAAACTCCCTTCCCCCCAGTGACAGTTAAAATAATGGAATCCAACTGAGAACCAAATAAATTGTTACCTTGGAAAGAAAGAGATAGTAATCTAGACTTAAATACCATGTCAGCATTCCAATATTTGAGCCACAAAGCTCTTCTAGCTAAAGTCTATGTATCTGAGTAACCAGTTAGGCAAAATATGTAGTGTTTTATATATTTTGTAATAAATTGAGCATTTTAAATTATATAAAGGAAAAGATGGGGGAATAGTTAAATAAACAGGTGACCCCAAAGAAAATAACAAAACAGCCCCCATATAAAAAGAACAGTAATTTTTGGCCCTTACTAGGTACAATTATAGAATGAGGGGTGTATTAGCTAGGGGTGAAGAAATTTAATGGCCTATTTTTGGACCCTACAAGATTTGTGGTAAAATATGATTACAGTAACGGTATTAGAAAGATAAACAATGAAATCAGTCTCTAGACAGGATCAGCAGATGCCAGAGTACATTAATAAGTGGGGGGGGTTGAACCAAGGAGCCATTTGAGTAGTGCAAATACTAATTTTAGTGTTATATAAAAACAACATAATTGGACAATTCAAAGAACTATACACATAGGCAGGTGTCGGCCACCATCTGTTTTCCAATAGTAACTTCAACATTTAGCAATAAGTTAACTGAATTATTGTCTATGATAAGGACAGGAGCCTATACAATATATGGAAAGAGAAAAAAAATAAAAAAATAAAGAACCATCAATAAATCCTTTACTTTCAGGCAATATTGCCGTCATAACTAGTGAATAAAGAATTAAAGCAATCCTGAAAAGAGAAGTCTCACAATAAGGTGAAAGGTAGCTGATAATCACATTTAGAAGCATTTTTTTCTGAGGCCAATCAAGTATCATATTCCAAACACATAACTTTGGTTTTGTTTAAATCACTGTGCTGTGTCAACATAGGTACATAAGATTCCATCAAAGTTGAGTCTGCTACTTCTGGATCTTATTAAATTGGGTTAGCGAGGGCCGTTGCCAACATGGCATTTAGATACATTACTTTAATGAAGACCATTGACAGTAGCATCTATAGTGTGAGAGTTAAATGCCTTTTCCAAACTTACAGTAATGGCTTCATGGTGTTCATTGAGCAATCTTGTTAGCTCATATAGTAGATGCATAGAAGTTGCCATAGTTTCCTTAAGTGTAGCCTGGGATAGAAGTGGGAATAGTTTCTCTACTTGTATGGTTCAATCTGGTTGGTAAAAAAAAAATGTAAAGTATTATCTGCAGGTGCTACATCTATAAAGAAGTGTTGTAAGTTCATGCAGGTTGTAGGAGAATATATGAGTTTGCTAGTATTTGAAAACTTTAATTGATTGATTATATGTCTTTGTGAATAGAGACTGCACTATGCATGTAATGAAGCCATTAATGATTGCTATAAGGTTTCTTGATAACCTTCCTGTTCAGCCACCAGAGTTAAAATTGTGCAATGTTTAGAAATCTCACCTTTCACAGGACAGTCATGAGTATAGGGTGTAAATACTTGTGGTTGCTGGTAGTTTTGAGAATGCTCTCTGCTGTGCAGTATTTGAGGATGGCTGGTGCCTTCCCATTCATTGCAGGCTGCATGTCCGCAGGAGCAGTCCACTGCAGAAACAGCTCTGTAATCAAAAGGTAAGTAAATGGATCAGCAGAAGATTAAGATGACTGCACGGACCTTTGTTATGGAACAGATACTTTCGAAGATCATTACATTAAGAAAATGTTTGCTGGAACTGCAGTGATATGCGACTGCCCGCGCTCCTAGCTGGCTCCACCCTCCCTAACTCCTTACTTGATCCACTACAATCTGGTGTCCGCCCTAAACACTCAACAGAAACCACTCTAACTAAAATTGCAAATGCCCTTATATCAGCTAAAGCAAAGGGCCACTACTCCTTACTAATTCTTCTTGACCTATCTGCTGCTTTTGACATAGTTGACCAGCCTCTCCTCCTAAAAATATATATTTATATTTGTTTACACCTTTGAGCCCTTCCCTGTCAAATTTCCCTTTAAAACAATGTTAACACAATTGTTTTGTTTTTTAAATAGAAATACTTAAAAAAGCATTGCTCGTCACTGTGATAATAATGTTATTATTTTTTTTAAATATAAATAAATATAATTATATATATATATATACATATATATATATATATATATATATATATATATATATATATATACTTTATATACACACTAGTGTGCAAAAGTTATAGGCAGGTATTAAAAAATGCTGTAAGGTAAGAATGCTTCCAAAATGAGAAATGTTAATAGTTTATTTTTAGCAATTTACAAAATGTAGTGAGTGAACCAAGGTAGGCAATAAAATGCTTGTGGGTGTGATGAAAAAAAATAAGTTAATAACAGTTTTTAAGTTGGAAAAAAAAGGTTTTAAATAATTGAACATAATTGCATTAAAATTATCAAATTAAAATGAAATGTTAAAATATCTTAGCAAAACATAAAGAGAAATCACAAACTTCTATTAAAGGGACAGTCAAGTCCAAAAAAACTTTCATGTTTCAAATAGGGCATGTAATTTTAAACAACTTTCCAATTTACTTTTATCACCAATTTTGCTTTGTTCTCTTGGTATTCTTAGTTGAAAGCTAAACCTAGGAGGTACATATGCTAATTTCTTAGACCTTGAAGGCCGCCTCTAATCTAAATGCATTTTGATAGTTTTTCACCACTAGAGGGCATTAGTTCACGTGTTTCATATAGATAACATTGAGCTCATGCACGTGAATTTACCATGGAGACCGCTCTGATTGCCTAAAATGCAAGTCTGTCAAAAGAGCTGAAATAAGGGGTCAGTCTGCTGAGGCTTAGATACAAGGTAATTACAGAGGTAAAACGTGTATAATTATAACTGTGTTGGTTATGCAAAATTGGAGAATTGGTAATTAAGGGATTATCTATCTTTTAAAACAACAAAAATGCTGGTGTTGACTGTCCCTTTAAAATAAAGTTATAATGTATGGGATTTATACAAAGTATTGTGGCTGAGAGTATAATGTAATAATATAAATAAACTGCATCATTGTCTGAGTCAGAACAAACCACCATCATAGCCAGAAATCTGTGGAGGAGAAAAAAAATAAGGCGGAATATGCATTACTATATCTAACAGTCAAACCAGGAAGAGAAAAAACGCACCACACAGAACGATCACAAACAAGCAGAGGTAAGGGGAAAGAAGAATTACAGGAATGTACGCTGAGACGGGAAAGCAAAAAGGAATGCAGTAAATGCAAGTAAGGTTACAGCATTGCAGAAAAAAAGGTGCAGCTGAGGCTGGGATACAAAAGATGCTGCAATAAAGTGCAAGTAAGAAAATGACAGGATAAGGAAATGGTAATAATAGAAAAAGAAAGAAGAATTAATGAGAATAAATATTAAAAGAAATGTAGTGGTGACAAATATATTTAAGGAAAGGGTTTAGGGGTTAATAACTTTATTATAGTGGCGGTGGTGTAGGGGGGCAGGATAGGGGTTAATATATATAATGTAGGTGGCGGCGGACTCCGGGAGCGGCGGTTTAGGGGTTAAACAATTTATTTAGTTGAGGCGCGGTCCGGGATCGGCAGGATAGAGGTTAATAACTTTATGTTGGTGGCAGCGGGATCCGGGATCGGCAGGATAGGGGTTAATAACTTTATGTAGGTGGCGGCGGGGTCCGAGAGCAGCGGTTTAGGGGTTTAATATATTTATTATAGTTGCGGCGGGGTCCGGGGGCGGCGGTTTAGGGGTTAATAAGTTTATTTAGTTGCGGGGGGCTCCGGGAGCGGCGGTTTAGGGGGTAAAACTGTATAGTATAGTGTGGGTGCTTAGTGACAGTATAGCAAGAAAGCTGCGAATAAGCCGAAGAGCAGCGAGATTGATGACTGTTAGTTAACAACAGTCCTCTGCTCATCGTACTGTACTTGGTGCGCGGCTTTTTGACAGCTTTCTTGATAAATTTGGCGAATGTATTCAGGTCCGCGGCGGCGATGTTAGACGATCTTAGGCAAGCGTATTGGGGCCGTTGAATGCAGGTAAGTAGACAGCTTGATAAATAGAGGCCATAGTGTTCTACCTTAACTTGCTTTATTGTTTAGGGGACAAACAGCAAACCAAACTTAAAAGCTGCATATTCTCCCTTATAGATTATTTTTTGCAAAAAATAAATTAATTTAAAAAAAAAAAAACAGCCACATCAAACAACTTAAAAAAACAAACACACATATATTGTTTCCCTATAGTATTGAGTTGTTTTTTCACAATAAAAAACAAATCTTCCCTTTATGATTGCAAAAAGAAAATAAAACAAATGTATATTTAAATGTGCTTCATTCTTTTGGTATCTTTGTTGAAAAGCATACTTAGGTACACAGTAGCGGACCTATTCAATAAAGGGCCCTGGTGCAATTTTTTTTTGGGGGGGGCCCCAAAAGTTAACTCAGACGTAAGCAAAAGTAATAATATACATGCTGCTCTATATAATGATTTTGAGGATAGATAGATTAACCTGCAAACTGCACTAATAAAAGGCTCCCCTGCATTAAAATTGTGCACACCTATGTATAGACTGTCTGCTATGGGCCCTGGTGCCACCGCACCTGCTGTAAGAATGATAGTTCCTCCCCTGTTAGGTAGGCTCCGGTGCAGCTATGCTCTACTGGGAGCTAGCTAGGGCCAGATTACGAGTGGAGAGCAAAATTGCACTTTAGCGAATGCGATATTTGTGCTCCACTTGTAATACCAGCAGACGCAATTGTGCACTGGTATTAAAAGTGGCCAGAAATGCGAAAGCGACCTCGCATTCGCTTTGCATGGAAGCTAAGTGCTCACGAGAGCACGCATCCATATGCTCCACTGGGCCAGCGAAGGGGGTAAGTCGCTCAGCGATGGGTAGCAAATTTAAATACATATGTATATAAGCATATAAATGTTACATTTTTTTTAAATAAAAAAGAACCTTACACTGAAATTTGGGGGCAATTGTGGAACATTTTGAAAATTAATCAGAGATCTGACCTCTTGTTTATTTTCAAGGTGCTAATTGCAACCACGAGATCGTGGTAGCAATAACCAGCCACTTGTTATGGCTGGTTATTTATCATGTTCCTGTTAACGGGCGCATTTTCCCATTTATGGGCGCGCAATAAATTAGCGCTCCACTTGTAATCTAACCCTGTGGCGGTAAAATGCATTTCTCAGTCTAAGAGTAAAACCAGGAAGAGAAAAAACGCACCACACAGAACGATCACAAACAAGCAGAGGTAAGGGGAAAGAAGAATTACAGGAATGTACGCTGAGACGGGAAAGCAAAAAGGAATGCAGTAAATGCAAGTAAGGTTACAGCATTGCAGAAAAAAAGGTGCAGCTGAGGCTGGGATACAAAAGATGCTGCAATAAAGTGCAAGTAAGAAAATGACAGGATAAGGAAATGGTAATAATAGAAAAAGAAAGAAGAATTAATGAGAATAAATATTAAAAGAAATGTAGTGGTGACAAATATATTTAAGGAAAGGGCACAGTATTTTAGAAATTGAAAAGAGCACATTTAATAATAAAATGTAATCCCTCAAAGACCAGATAAAAATGTACTTAACTTGCTCAGGCCAGGTGTGTTTGTCCTTGTGCTGTCTCTACTGCGCATGACAGCTTCGGACAAACACACTTGGCCTTTTATATTATAGGAGATATATATATATATATATATATATATATATATATATATATATCAATCCTGATGGAAGATTGCTTTATTGTGAGGGTGGAAAAACAACTCAAAAGCTGCATATTTTCCCTCACAGATTTAAAAAAAACACACACCACATCAAAAAATCACAGCCACATCAAACATCTTAAAAAAACACACACACATATACCGGTATATATGTGTGTGAAAAGAAAACAAATGTATATATACATTTTGCTTTGTTCTTTTGGTATCCTTGGTTGAAAAGCATACATAGGTAGGCTCCGAAGCAGCAATGCCCTACTAGGAGCTAGCTGCTGATATTTATATATATATATATATATATATATATATATATATATATATATATACACTTATATATGTATATTTTTGGATATATGGCAATCCTGAATGGAAGATTGCTTTATTTATTGTGGTGGGGTAAAACAACTCAAAATCTGCATATTCTCCCTCTCATTTGCAGTTTAAAAAATAAATAAATTAAATAATTTAAAGGGACACTGAACCCAAATATTTTCTTTCGTGATTCAGATAGAGTATGACATTTTAAGCAACTTTCTAATTTACTCCTATTATCAAATTTTCTTCATTTTCTTGGTATCTTTATTTGAAATGCAAGAATGTAAGTTTAGATACCGGCCCATTTTTGGTGAACAACCTGGGTTGTCCTTGCTGATTGGTGGATAAATTCATACACGAATAAAAAAGTGCTATCCAGAGTCTGAACCAAAAAAAAGCTTAGATGCCTTCTTTTTCATATACAGATAGCAAGAGAACAAAGAAAAATTGATAATAGGAGTAAATTAGAAAGTTACTTAAAATTGCATGCTCTATCTGAATCACGAAAGAAAAAATTTGGGTTCAGTGTCCCTTTAAATAAAACAGCCATTACTTTTCAATAATACGTCAAACAGCTTAAAAAAACAAGTATACTTAGGGTCAGATTACAAGTGGAGCGCTAAATATCGCTTGCAAGCAACAAAGGGTACCAAGAGAAGGAAGCACATTTGCTAATTGAAGTGATTTGGAAAGTTATTTAAAATAGTATGCTCTATCTGAATCATGCAACAAACAAAAAATGTGTTGTGTCCCTGTAAGGCTATTTAAAAAAAAAAAAAAACATTTGTTTTATTATAGACTATAACTAGATGAACATTGCAGTGACAAAATTAAATGTGGCTAAAATTCAAATACAATTTAGTCAGAACGATAGAAATAAAAAGGGCACCCAAATAGTGTAGTATATCAAACCAATGTTTAAAATCTTCAACAAGAGAGGAATCTCACTCACGTGATAGTTGTCATCTTAGTAGGCTTCAACAGAGGCCTGCTGGGATAGTCTGCAACTCCCAGCTAACTGTGTTACTCAGGCACTTCTGTTATAAAAGTCTATTTTGATGTGTAAGTGGAGGGTAACTACCAATATGGAAAGGCTTGAAGAGACACCAATAATGTAAAACAAAGGTGCCAAATCTTGCCAAATTTCTAGTCATCAACCACCACTGTTAATCTAAAAAGGATTAAATAAATACAAATCACATGCAAGAGGGTCTCATTAAAAAAAAAAAAAATCAAAATATATATACCGTTTAGTTACGACATCCAAGTAGCGTGTCAAGTATAAAAATATTTTATTTGCCACTAGTTGACAATCAGTGGTGATTTAGTATGTCATTTCTCTTTATTTTGCACATGCTTTCTTTTGATTTTAGGAAAACCTGTGGAAGAATGAGTTTTATGTATTTATGTACGTTATGTTGCTATGCATTAAAATAGTCAGTATTGTAAATTTTATGCCTGAAGAAACACTGTTAAACTGTGAAACATGTTGCATATTAAAACTCTTTTTACAGGCCCCCAAGACCCCTTGTTTTAAATGCCAGAAGCTCCTACATAAGCACCTACATAAGTCTAGATTACAAGGGTAGCACAACAATATTAGCTATGGTGTGCTAACTTCGCTAGAGTGAAATTCATAGTGAGTCTTTTGCTACTTTAATATTACAAGTGGAAAGTAAAATGTTAGTGCCCAAGTGAAGGCCTCAGGCCCTAAATACCTCACCTAATAGACCTCTATGGGGTGCGCTACAAAACTTAAACCCTGGCTATAGCTCGAGCACTAACCCAAGGGTGTTGTCATTATTATTAGATAATATCACTATACAGCAGTAACACCCTATTGTCTTATTTGCCAGATATTTTTTGCATTAACAATTTCTGTGTCTTAACTACTGGGGAGGAGTAGTTTTAAAATCTTGGCTTTTTTGGATATATTGTGCGCGCCAATATCACCACTCGATTACACTTCCCTAACCCAAAGGTGTGCGAAGCTGAAGGTGCATTAAAAATAAAGAAGAAATGTTATTTACAAAGTATAAAATGATAACTAGTTTTATATATATATATATATATATATATATATATATATATATATAAACACATATCTATCTATCTATCTATCTATCATTTATCTATCTATCTATGTATTTATCTATCTTTCTATCTATTTGCACCTTTGAGTCCTTTCCAGTCAAACACCTTGTCATATACCATATCAATTTAAATTACTATTAAAAAACATTTTTTTAATAAAAACATATATTATATTTAAAATATATAAATATGAGAGAAATACTTTATTTTAATATGATTTACATGTGTTTTGGTACACTTTTTTTTTTTTTTTTTTTTTTTCTTTTTCAAAAGAGCTTTATTCAAAGATAATCAAATGGTTACAAACTTTTCAAATTTTCCATGAGGTGTGCAAATACAGGTTCGTTGAAGCATTGTATTACAAATTGTGATATATGAATTAACATAAAGAACGTTCTTCCCTTGGCCCCTTAAAACATAGTAAATTGCAAACTGCTCATAGGGCAGGTAGAGTTAAAGTCCTGGAGGATCAAAAAGCAGTTCTGAGTGCACTTGTATATTGAAAGTCCAAAGTCCATTAGTGCACTGTCTCTGGCACTCTACGGCCAGTCCTACTAAGCTATTCAACTACAGATCTAAGTTGCTGGAGAATGGGAGAGAGAGAAAAGGGAAGGGGGGATGTACAGGGGATCTGTTTGCTATGTGTAGTAGCGGGGGTTTTATGATGCCATTCATTCTCCGTATTCCCGTTGTTTGGGATTGTGTGGGTCTTGCTTATTCGCGTTTCATGAGTGGTAGGTGGGGGTGGTGGGGAAAGGTGGAGGGGGGGAGGGGAGGGAGAGGGTTGGGGGGGGGAAGTGTCATTGAGGGTTTCAGTAGTCTGTGCAATCAGCTGTATTGTCTTACGTTGTCTGTTGTCTGTGTGTTGCCCAGCGCTCCAGCATTATCTCGTGTGTGTCTACTGTGCCATGTTGGGTGTGGTGGTATCTTTCTAGTCGTAGCAGCGTGTCTACTTGTTCTTGCCATTCTTTAAAAGTCGGTGTGATTCTAGACTTCCAATGTTTTGGGATCAATAATTTTGCTCCGTTCAGCATAAGTATTAGTAGGGCTCTGCTCGCTTTACAGGGTAATTTGGGCAGAGAAAGGTATAGTAGTGTTTTTGGGGTGTTTTGTAGGGGTTTCCCCAGGACTAGTTCCATGTGATTAAGAATTGCGACCCAGTATTCATCTAGCTTAGGGCAGTCCCACCATATGTGTGTAGGTGTGCCTTGTTCTCCGCAGTCTCTCCAGCATTTGCCAGAGGCCTGTTTGTAAATCTTCTGCAGCCTACTAGGTGTGAGGTACCACCTTGCCATGCATTTATAACTAGATTCTTGCACTCTCATAGATATTGAGGATGTTTTGGTCATTAGAAAGGCATTCTGCCAGTCCTCATAACCTATCTCGGTCTGCCACTCCCTCTCCCATGCTTTTGTGTAAGAGGGGAGTGTCTGGGCTTCGTCTGTCAGGTTTTGGTACACTTTTATTTTAGCACTAACAGTTTACTTTAGTCCGACAGACATCGATGAATGCTGACAGCATACGCTGTCGGAATTTATCATTACACAAGCAGGTCTTGTGAACTGCTTGTGCAATGCCACCCCCTGCAGATTTGCGGCCAATCTGCCGCTAGCAGAGGGTGTCAATCAGTCCGATTGTATAGGATTGGGCGGATTGATGTCTTCAGCCTCAGAGCAGGCGGACCAGTTAAGGAGCAGTGGTCTTAAGACCGCAGCTTTATAACTGCTGTTTCCGGCGAGTATGAAGGCTCACACGGAAACAGAGGCATCAGGGGCCATTCAGTCCTTGATAAATCAGTCCCTAGGTCTCTATTTGTGCTATATTTGTAATATGAGCGATGCTAGCATGGCTTGCGCTATTCATTGAAAGTATAGGGTGCATTAAAAAAATATGTTGGCTAACATTCTCTGGTAAAATTATTTAGCATTTCACTTGTAATACGTGATTGTTTACTATTCTTAGGGTAGGGCTGCAAAATGGATACACCAGTGATCACCTGGTGGGAGTAAGTGTGCATTTATTTAAGTAGATACTCATTGGGCTCCTGTGTGCAGATAAAAGTTATATAAATATACACAGAGACCCTTATTTATATAAGGATAACTTCTTCTTTTAACTTAAAGGGTTATTAAACACTTTGGGCAAGATTACAAGTCGCACAGCAAATCAACACAGCACGCGCTATGGCTTTTTCACATTTGGGGTTGCGCAGCTATTACAAGTTGCAAAATAACTTATTTTGCGCGTGCGTTAAGCCGCATAATCTTTAAAGCCAAATCACGTGCACGTTCACATATGCCCCATAGAAGTAAATGGAGAAGACAAATAGAAAAAAGAAACACAAAAATCCTAATATGCTGCGCAAAGCCCTTGATGTTTTCTCCTCGAAAAGTGTACATGAAAATGCGAATATTTCATATTGCGAAAAAAAATTTGCAACAGAATATGTTCTAAATATTTCTCTATATATGTGATGTTTTTTGGACTGATATATATCTATTTATAGTGAGATATGTATATGAATATATATGTCTAGATATATCGAGATCTATATGCGAATATCGCATTGAAAATCCCTGAGATATTGTTTAATGTGCATAAGATTGTAAAGTAAAATCTTTTCATTATCTCCATTGTTAAAGGGACAGTCTACAATAGAATTTGTATTGTTTTAAAAGATAGCTTATCCCTTTTTTACCTATTACCCAGTTTTGCATAATCAACACAGTTATATTAATATACTTTTTACGTCTGTGATTACCTTCTATCAAAGCACCTTCTGACAGCCCCCTGATCACATGACTTTTTTTTCTTTATTATCTATTGACTTCCATTTAGTATTGTGTTGTGTTACTCTTAAATAACTCCTCGGGCATGAACACAATGTTATCTATATGGCCCACATGAACGAGCAGTCTCCTGTTGTGAAAAGCAAATACAAAGCATGTGATTAAGAGGCTGTCAATAGAGCATTTGAAATAGGCAGAAATTTAGAGGTTTAAATGTTATAAAGTATATTAATCTAACAATGTTGGTTGTGCAAAGCTGGGGAATGGGGAGTGAAGGCATTATCTATCTTTTTAAACAATAACTATTTTAGTGTAAATTGTCCCTTTAAACATATGTATATACATATATATGTATGTGTATGTATGTCAATCTAAAACCTTTTTGTCAGCATTTTTTTCCTAACACCCGAGATCTATCTTTGAGCCCCTATAACTTCTGTGTGCAATATTTTTTTTAAATAATTTTTATTAGACAGTGTTTATATAATTGTAATGTATTTTTAAAGTGTTTCATGAAAACTTTATGTTGCACAAATCTGTTAACTACAGCTCTTCGTGCACGGAAAGGATTGTTGCATAAAAGGCGAATGCGTGGTAGTAATTAGCACTCCAAAAAAAAAAACAGAGATCCGATCTCTAGTTAATTTTCTAAAAGTGCCTCAAATGCCCTCAAGATAGAGGGCATTATAGTTTTATTATTTTAAAAAATGGTACAAAAAAACTGCAATAGGCAGTTATGGGGCTTTAAAATTGGTTGGAGTGGGGAGTTAGAAAAAAAACGGCACTGAAAAGTGCCTTTACATTGCGATCAATGGGAACTGTGTGTTCCCATCGACATGCTTATATACATATATATTTATGTGTTAATATGTGTATATACACACATTAACACATAAATATATATGTATATCAGCATATACATATAGATTTACTAAGTGCTGCCCATCGCTTCGCTACTTACCTCTTCGCTGTGCGAGACTCTGATGTCGTCTGTGACAGGATCAGAACAAGGCTCCAATTGGAGCCTAAGGAAGAGCGCTCTCATGAGTGCAATGCTTCCCAGCAATGTGAACGCGAGCTTGGGTTCGCATTGCTGTAAACTTGTAATACCAGAGCACATTAGCGTGCGCTGGTATTACAAAGTGGAGCCCAAATATCGCTTTAGCTAAAGTGATATTTTGCACTCCACTTGTAATCTGTCCTCTTAGTGCTTAATGTCCCTTTAAAAAATTTAGAAAAAAACACACAATATTGTTTTTGTTTTTGTTTGTTTTGTTTTTTTATTGTAATAAAATTGTGCCTTTTTGCACACTTTTTTGTAGCAGATTTCTCTCATGTCATGATGTCATGACATATAAATAAAACAATGGTATAGTTTTAATCTGTTAGGTCTACTGAAGTGGGCTAGATTACAAGTGGATTGCAATCAATAGCACAGGGTATACAAAATATCAGTTATTACAAGTGGATGTGGGAAAAAAAAAACAACTAACCTCTAGTTAATTTCTTTAATGTGCCCCACCTGGCCATAAAAACATGTGGCATCTTTTTTAAAAAAAAAATATATATAACTGCACTAGGCATATGTTAGGGGTTATACTTAAAGGGAAATGAAACCCAACTTTTTTTCTTTCATGATTTAGATAGAGAATAAAATGTTAAACAACTTTCTAATTTACTTCTATTATTTAATCTGTTTCATTCTCTTGGTATCATTTGTTGAAGGAGCAGCAATGAACTAATGGTTTCTAACTGAACGCATAGGTAAGCCAATCACAATCAATACATATATGCAGACACCAATCAAAAACTAGAACCTAGATTCTCTGCTGCTCCTGAGCTTGCTTAGATAAACCTTTCAGCAAAGAATAACAAGAGAATGAAGCACATTATATAATAGAAGTCAATTGGAAAGTTGTTTAAATTGCATTCTCTTTCTGAATCATGAAAAAAAAATTGTTTCATGTCCCTTTAAGCTTGATTCAGGGATCTGTATTGGCCAGACCGGACTGAATGAATATGCAGTATTAATAAATTAACCTAGAGTTTTTCATCACCCATGAAAGTTAAATTATTTACATAATGAAAACACCATACATTAAAATGAGGGTGTAGAAATTTGAGGATTAGCAGACTTAAAGGGACAGTCAAGTCCAAAATAAACTTTCATGATTCAAATAGGGCATTTTTAAACAATTTTCCAATTTACTTTTATCACCAATTTTTCTTTGTTCACCTGGTATTCTTAGTTGAAAACTAAACCTAGTTAGGCTCGTATGCTAATTTCTTAGACCTTGAAGGCCTCCTCTAATCTGAATGCATTTTGACAGTTTTTCACCACTAGAGGGTGTTAGTTCATGTGTGTCATGTAGATAACATTGAGCTTACCTTGGAGTCAACACCAGAATTTTTGTTGTTTAAAAAGATAGATAATCCTTTTTTTTACCCATTCCCCAGTTTTGCATAACCAACACAGTTATAATAATACATGTTTTACCTCTGTAATTACCTTGTATCTAAGCCTCTGCAGACTGCCCCCATATTTCAGTTCTTTTGACAGACTTGCATTTTAGCCAATCAGTGCTCACTCCTTGGTAAATTCACGTGCATGAGCTCAATGTTATCTATATGAAACACATGAACTAAAGCCCCCTCTAGTGGTGAAAAAATGTCAAAATGCATTTAGATTAAAGGCGGCCTTTAAGGTCTAAGAAATTAGTACATGAACCTCCTAGGTTTAGCTTTCAACTAAGAATACCAAGAGAACAAAGCAAAATTGGTGCTAAAAGTAAATTGGAAAGTTGTTTAAAATTACATGCCCTATTTGAATCATGAAAGTTTTTTTTGGACTTGACTGTCCCTTTAAATTAAAGAGGCAATTGTATTATGTTTACATGGTATAAGATCAAAGAATGCTAGGAAAAATGTTTGTATAGTAATCTCATCTGTGGACATATTTTCCTGTTTCTAAGATGATCTAAAAGTCTATTTTGCCTTGGGTTGCATTATGAATCAGAAAACTGTTACTGAAGTTTTTAAGAGCCAAGATAGCTCAAGAGATACCAGAGTTCTGTGCTAAGTGCCACTGGCTTAGTTCATATATTTCTAATAGTCCTGAATCAGTGCTCATACTGAAATAGGCTTAACCTAAAAAAAGATTGACAGCTCATGTAAATTAAAGGTATAGTCTAGTCAAAATTAAAGGGACACTAAACCCAAAAAATTTCTTTCATGATTCAGAAAGAGAATACAAATTTAAACAACAATCCAATTTACTTCTATTATTTATTTTGCTTTATTTTTTAGATATCCTTAGTTGAAGAAAAAGCAATGCACATGGTGAGCCAATCACATGAGGCTTCTAAGTGCAGCAACCAATCAGCAGCTACTGAGCCTATCTAGATATGCTTTTCAGCAAAGAATATAAAGAGAATAAAACAAATTAGATAATAGAAGTAAATTAGAAAGTTGTTTAGAATTGCATGCTCTTTCTATATCATGAAAGAAAAAAAATGGGTTTCATGTCCCTTTAAACTTTCATGATTCAGATAGAGCAGCAATTTTAAGCAACTTTCTCATTTACTCCTATTATAAAATTGTATTTGTTCTCTTGGTATCTTTATTTGAAAAGGCTAGAATTAAATCTTAGGAGCCAGACCATTTTTGGTTGAGCTTGTGTAGCGCTTGCTGTTTGGTGGCTACATTTAGACACCAATCAGCAAGCTCTACCCAGGTTCTGACCCAAAAATTGGCCGGCTCCTAAGCTTACATTGTTGCTTTTTCAAATAAAGATACTGTTACGGTTGCCTCCAGGCTGGCTGGAAGTTGGACCGTAGAAAAGGATGCTCCTAGCGCTCACCAAAGGATCATCAGCACCGTAGACACCATGACTACTGCATAGCCACCATAAGTAATGCAGACTCTACGAACCACCGCTGCTGGGCTGGTATCTCGCCGTCTGCTCTGCGCCCTGGACCTAGGACCAGGCTCCAGTAGGTGAACCTCTTCCTTCTGTAGAGCGAAGCAGGATCAGGAACAAGAGCTCTTACAAGAGCTCAGTAGCTAAGGGAGTATAAAGAGCATAGCAATCCCTGTAGTGATTATAGCTGTCCCCTACAAACATGAGTCAAGGCTGCAAGTTAGAGGGTCAGAAAAGGTCTGAAGTGCTGGAACACCCAGCCTGCTTTTTATTGAGGTTACATGCAAAAAAGACACTCTCAGGGGGAGGCATAAAATCCCCAATCACACATTTAGATACATTTAGATAGAGAGACAACGCCCTGTGACAGGCCACAATGAATTACATTACTTCAGCAGATAACAAGTTACACACAAGAAAACAATGCAGTCCATCTTATCAACTAGAAGTCTGACTCTGGAGGTGATTAGACAATGGGAACTAAACTTAATTAGAGCTGATGCCAGCAAACTTGTATTTAGAAATTAGCTTCTTGAAGCTGAACAAAGTTAACTCTTTAGTTCTGACCGAAGGGTCTGTCACATAGCACTTAATGGCACACAATGAAAACTAATGCTTTTGTAACAGTGCTCCCTTTCTGTGGCACACTCTGCCTGTGTGGTACTTGGTTCAGCAAGCCCTATTTACTGAACCAAATGGGAGAAAGCCAGGGACAAGTTATTTTACAGGTCTGGGGACATAGTCTTAAAGGGGCATTGTTCACCAAAGTCACAATATGTCCTCAGACGGTTCTTAAAGGGCCATACACACCCAATAAAAGTTAATATGTTTTCAGGGGCACAATCTTCCAGGGGCCATAGTCATGAGGAAGGAGGCTGGCAAATAGGCTTCTCCACAATCCAGGGAAGCAGGGCAATTTTCCATTTAAAGGGCCAGTTAGAAATAGCAGTTTGTAACAGATACCAAGAGAACAAAGAAAAAAATGATAATAACAAGCCATTGACAGAATTTATAAAGGTTGCGGTTGTAGCGACCAGATCTATAAGGCATTGGCCATTTCTGTGGATTACAAATAATTTTCTTTGCCGGAAGGTTTATTGTTGGACTCACAGGACTGACAACGTCTGAACTTTACGATGAGTATTGGCTGTTAATTTTCAGCATTAGTTTTTTCTTTGCTTATCGTTGTTTCCTGCATTATGTAAAGTTTGCTTCCTCTATTTTGCATCCTTAGGGGATTGTTTTGGTGCATAATAGTTAAGTTTGTAATATTCATTCTATGTATTAGCTATGTATACTATGCACAGTAAGAGGGTTTATTGTGTAATTGCACAATTTTCTCAGTAAACTAATTATTTGACAAAGAGTGCTGTTATAAAGTATCTTTATTTTCTTTGTTTATTATATTAAAAAAATGATAATAGGAGTAAATTAGAAAGTTGCTTAAAATTGCCTGCTCTATCTGAATCATGAAAGATTAATTTTGTCTAGTCTATCCCTTTAAGCATTCCTGGACTTGGCTTAAATGCAGAAGGTTCTTGGTGCAATCAGTTTTATACCCTTGATTGCAGCATAATTTTTATTTATGGTATATTGTATGAATACAAAAGTATAAAATGGTAAAACTAACTTTAATGCCAGAGTGTTAATCACCAAAACACACAAATGTAACAAAATTCCTTGTTTCAAGATTTTCTTAATGAAAATTCAAATCCTACACCCTGTTTAGCTTGACTTTTTAGTTTTAATTAATATAATATATATATATATACTACTTCACTTGAATGATTGTGCTATAAAGATAGAAAAATAATTATTTCACTATTTTAATAAAATATTTATTTACATTTAAGGTATCAAGAAGAAGAAAAAACAGCTTTACTATGGAGGATATATCAGGACTGCCTTCTAATGTTCATGATTGGACTAAAAGCCATGTAAGATACTGGGTAACAAAAGAGCTTAACATCGACAAAAATGAAGGGGATATATTATATAACCAAAATATAACAGGAGAAGTTCTCAATCTATTGTCTATCAAAGATTTTACCGAATTAGGAATAACTTATGGATCGGCTAAATTAATAATTCATCACCTCAAGAGACTTAAATCACATAGCAAAGATGTTCACCACGATAGTAAAAATGTCAATACAGATTGCACAAATAATATGTCAAAAAAGAAACAAAGACACCCAAGTAAAGAAGGAAGTACAACTTTCCATGCTAAAAATGAAGAAACTGATGAATCAAATGTTCAGGAAGAAGAAATTTCACATGTGACCTGCTCACCATATCCCTTTGATCGTACACAAGAAGCCAAACGCTACATACAATACCAATTTCTGCAACCTGAATCAGGACCCTCTAATTATATTGATCCAGTTCACGAGTACAAGTTGTTTACAAATACAGAAAATGCATCTGAAAAGGATAAAAAAATGAAATTTTGCAATGAGGTGTTTCGGTTTGCAGCTGGATGCATGAACACTCGTACTAACGGTACAATCCATTTTGGAGTAAGTGACAATCCACATGGGAAAATCATTGGTATCCAAATAGAAAACAGAGATAAATATGTCAATTATATAAGTCAAATGATTAGCAAATACTTTGATAGTGATCAAGTACATATAGCCAAACAATGTATACGCACCCCAAGATTTGTGGATATACTGTGTGAACAAAGCACACAGTCTGACAGAGTTGTAATAGAAGTGGATGTTGTTCCTGAATATCGTATTTGTAAGTCAGAATTACTGTCAACACACCAGCAAGTTTTAATTGAAAATACATGGAAAAAAAGTAAAGAAAAATCATGTTTTATTCGAGAAGGAGCAAGCTCCAAAAACATTTTAGCAAATATAGGACAAAATGAGGAGGAGTTTAAAGAATTTGTTTTAAGTCTGCAATCAAAGGATGAAGCCAGAAAGCAAGCAGAGGATAAACACTCTTCATATAAAAAGGGAACCCACAATGATGGTTCCAAACTTGTTAGTTTACTAACTGGAAACAAAGATACATTGGATAATACCTATTACAAATGCTACATTTTAGTAGCAAATAAATGTCACCCAAGTTATACAATGCACCTTGATTTTATGCATCAAATACCATGGTTTGCTGTTTTGGATTTTGACCCAGAATCTCTTATGAATGGTTTGTGCCATTACTACAGAGGTGAAAGAGGAGTAAATCTACACTTTCCATGTCATTACCAAAATGTGGATAATATAACATCTGAAAATTGCATGGCCCTTAAACTTTATCATCAAACTAGCTGGATTTTCTGTAATGGAAGATCAGATCTCGAGATGCAAGATTGCGAACCATTAACTCCTAGGATGTGGCAAAAGAAAAGGGCTGCACAAGTAAGGAGGGCAATTTCTTTTTTTTCACAGAAAGATATAACACAGGGGGGGAAGTGTCTTGTTGTATTTCTACTACTCTCTACTGTGGAGGACCCAGTAGATCCAATGAATGAAGCATTCAGCACATTTTATCAGGAACTTGGTGGAATGAATGATATTTTGTGCATCTGTGACACTGAAGAAACCTTTCAGAAGTGGAGAGATTGGCAAGCGAGACTTGTAAATGCTGATGAAATGGAAAAAAGATGTGTTTATAATTTATCCATTGAAAAACTTAATGGCACAATCCAAAATCTGAAATCTGTTGTACAATCATCCAAACGAATTTTGCCATCATCGGGCTATTCTTGTACTATTCTTCAAAGGAAAAATGAAGATGCAATGTCTTCTCTGGACATTCTTTGCTTAAATGAATGTGAAGATACAGAGATAGAGAATGATAAGCAAAAGTTTGATACTTTTAGGAAAACCCAGGCAGAGCATTTTTATCGAGGAGGAAAGGCATCATGGTGGATTTTTTATTTCTCAATGAAAAATTATTCAGGTCCCTTTATTAAAAGAGACAATCATGATAAATTAAAACATTTGATAGAAAGCTGGTCTCTGTCTGAAAAGCAAAATAGTGTGAAAATAATTACTTTGTATCACCACCCTGGATGTGGTGGTTCCACTTCTGCAATGCATGTTCTCTGGGAATTGAGAAGTAAATTTCGATGTGCAACTTTAAAGAGAAAGACAGATAATTTTAAAGATGTTGCAAGGGAAGTTGCAAATCTAGCCACTTATGGATCCCAAAACAATACATATTTTCCTGTATTGCTTCTTGTGGATGATTATGAAGAGGAAGACAATCTATATATTCTGCAAAACTCCATTAGAACTGCCATTGCTGAAAAATACATAAGATACGAAAAACCAGTGGTGATCATTCTAAATTGTATGAGATCTCAGAATCCAGAGCAAAGTTCAAAAAACTATGCCACTGAAAGCGTTGCTTTACAACACAAGCTTTCCCCCTGTGAACAGAGAGCCTTTGAAACTAAATTGTATGAGATTGAGCAGCAATACACAAAACCAGAGGATTTTTATTCTTTTATGATAATGAAAAGCAATTTTAATAAAACATACATAGAGAATGTTGTGAGAAATATACTCAAAGGCTTAAAGAGTGAGAGTAAAGAAACTCAACTCATCTCCTTTCTGGCACTGTTGAACAAGTACGTAAAAGATTCAACACTTTCTGCCTCAATGTGTGAGGAGTTTCTAGGAATCACTCCAAAAAAAACATTTTGGGATCTTGAGAGCATAGAAGAAAAAATGGGAACATATTTTACTATAATGTTGCGTACAGAGGTAGAAGACTATGGCAGGTATGAAGGACTGCGCATAATCCATCCGATGATTGCTAGTCAATGTATAGAAGAATTAAAAACAACTTACAATACACCACAAAGTAATGTGATAATAGCCCTTCTTAACACTTGTGAGTTTTATGATCGTGCAATAGGCAGGGAAAGGTTTGTACAAAATATGCAGAGTATGCTAATCACCCGACATAGAAAAGAACACGGTGATGAAACAGATACTTTGTTCTCACCTTTAATTGAAGAAATACAAAAAGATGAAGGTAATCAAAGTGTGGAGAGCGTTCTGCAAGAGGGAGCTACGAGATTTGGCCAAAACCCATACATTTGTCAAGCATTAGCAAGACATTTTTACATCAGAGAGAAAAACTTCACATGTGCCTTTAAATGGGCTAAGAATGCCAAAAAAATAGCGCCTCGAAATTCCTTTGTTTTAGATACTTTAGGTCAAATATATAAAACACAAATGAAGAACATGATGGAAAAACATAATAAACACAGCCGTGTAACACCTGAAGAACTGAGAATCCTTCTTGAAACAGCTGTTTCTGCCTCAGACACATTTAAAGAATGTCAAGAGCAAACCGAAAAGACTGAAAGTGAAAGAGAAGAATTTGAGTTGGAGAAATCTAAACGACATAGAGTATATAATACAGCAGGATACATTGGCCAAGTAGAAGTCTGTCTGTGTACTGTAGACATACTATTGCAGTTACCATGGTTTCAATCAAATGATTTGATTTCTAAAAAACACCTGCAACAGTACTTGTCAGGAAAATGGGATATTTCAGTTGACAATGCTTCGTCAATGCACAAGGATTTCTGCAATGTAGTTAATGATTTCAGATATTTTTTAATCAATCTTAAATCACATTTAAAGAAGGCATTTGACTTTTTTGATGACTATTTTGTGCATTTAAAACAAAGGAACATTCTCAAGGAAAGTACTGAATTCAATATTCGAGATAAAGTTTCAACATACTTCAAAAATTACAGAAAGATATTCTGTGATTTTGATCTAATACAAATAACAGATGAGAGTATAAGACAAAAGGGAAGTAATGCACGCCACTCTGAAGATTACAGGGCAGGACTGGAATTTTATAAAGCTGGTCATTTTTCAGGCATAATGCAATATCTTACAGGTCATGAAAATGTTATACTGGAATCCATTGTAATAGCTTATGACTTTTTGCTTCAGCACAGCACAGAAAAATTCATTTTAAGGGATAAACAAAATTTTATTTTGGCAAATATAATACTGCATTGTATTCAACCCAAATCTTCCAAGATATTCCCGCTTTCAACTTTGAAACAATACCTAAGAGAGATTTTGCAGGTGGTTGGTTTAGAACACCAATATTCTGAACCATACTTCCTAGGCACAATACTTTTCTGGCCACAAAACATTCGGCAGCTGGATTCTGATTCTTCACGCATTGATAAATATGTTTTAGCTATGAGAAAATCTTTTAGAGGGCAATATAGACACCTCTGTCATTCCAAGCAGCCCATTGCACATTTCTATCTTGGTAAAAATAAAGGCTTAAAAAGATTAATTCACAAAGGGAAGATCGACCAATGTTTTTCTGAAGTGCCAATGTCTGATTTAAATTCTCTGTGGCAATGTGGAGATATATGGAAAGAAAAGGCAGTGAAGGATCTCCTACTACGCGTTAATGGCCGAACAGAAAATGATTTAATTTATGTGGATTGTGGCAACGACGATAGAATCGAGATCCCAGTTAGGCCTGTTTACCTTGGACAGTTGAGAAGTGGCAGAAGTATTGAGCGGGTGTCATTTTATCTTGGATTTTCCCTTGATGGACTTATCGCATATGATATAGAAAAGATCTAAAAAGAATACATTTCCCCTGTTTTATCTGGTGTAAAGAAGTCCAGAGACCCTTGTTAAAGAAATGAGTGGAGGTGTTACTCATTGGTCTTTTTTAATTGAAGGATATTTTATTGCGACATTTCAGGGTAACAATCCCCTTCTTCAGGCACAGAATGGTAACAAACACTGACTATTTATAGTGCAAGAGCTAAAGCACTTACCCCCCCTTTAAATCTAAATCATTTGGGCTATATTTTTTTATTGTAATGCATTCAGTTATTCTGTAAATTGTATGCTCTGTGGTATTGACTCAAGGTCATATAGCACAAATATGTTTAATACTTAAAGGGATAGGAAAGTCAAAATTAAAGTTGCATGATTCAGATAGAGCATGTAAATTTAAGACACTTAAATTCACTTCTATTTTCAAATGTGCTTCGTAGTTCGTTCTCTTAGTATCCCTTGTTAAAAATGAATACGCACATATCATACACCAGTGGGAGCTGCTGCTAATTGGTGCCTGCACACATTTGTCTCTTGTGATTGGCTGACTAGATGTGTCCAGCTTCCTGTCAGTAGTGCAATGCTGTTCCTTCAGCAATGGATAACAAGAGAAAGAAGCAAACTGATACTGGAGGGTAGATTTATCATAGTGCGAGCGGACATGATACGATGTAGCGTATCATGTCCGCTGCACATCGATAAATGCCAACAGCATACGCATTCACAAGAACTGCTGGTGCAATACCGCCCCCTGCAGTATTCGATCGAGTTGATTTCTGTCCGCGGCCTCAGAGCAGGTGGAGAAGTTATGGAGCAGCGGTCTTTAGACTGAAGGCTCGTGCGGAAACAGGGGCATCAAGCTCCATACTGAGGTTGATAAATCGGTCCCTAGAAGTAAATTGGAAAGTTATTTTAAATTGTATGTTCTATCTGAATCATAAAAGAAAAATTTGGGGTTTACTATGCCTTTAACTGAATTACTGAATAAATATAATTAAAATTTTGCCATATGGAGAGTTTGCTTCTTACAGTATAATTGTACTTTTTTTTATCAAATGCTGTATTCCTAGATAAAGCTTTATGAGTAATGATTATTAATATTATAATTGTTACAGTAGGACATGGAAACCTGCAAATTTGATGATTATTATGAAGTAAAATACATTTTAAAAAGTATAGGTTGATTGCTTTTTTAAAACTTGTGGAACCCAATAGTATCAATCATGGTAAATATCTACTTTACATTTTAAAATGCTTTAAATTATAAGATTTTATAAATGACCTTTAAAAAAAAAAATATCTCTGCTGAAAAACCTAAACCATTAAATCTTAAGGCTGTGACACACTGCAAGTGATGCAACGGGAGGCGAAGCAGTTTCTTCACACAGCGTGGCATCGCTTCTGAAGTTCAGATATTTAATCTCTAAGCGCTTAGCTACGCGACCTAACGCAACAGACTGCTCAGAGATGAAAAGGCAGGACACACTGAGCGTGCACAGCCGCATCTACACACTGCGCGCCGCTCCGCTTGCAGTGTGTCACAGCCTTTAATGTTGTTTTGCTTTACTAGCTTGATTAGCAAATGTTGATAAATAAAACTGTCACACCTGCAGTTTAATGAACTTTTATTAGACAAAATATGTACCCTATACAGCTTTGATTTTACTTGTGTGCATTCAAAGAATTACATAAATATTGTCTTTATGTTGTGTTTTGTGACCACCAAACATAATTATTTTAATTTAATATGTTTAATGCAACATTTATGTAATATTGTAATACCTATTCTTTGTTATTTTGCTATTATCAGTTATAAAATTATTTGAAAAACATATAACTGTCATTATTCTGTCATTTATTTAAAGAGCATGACATGGATTACGTATTGCAAATGAGATTTATGCATATGGGAAAAAAAATGTAAACATAGTATATGTTCACTGCAGTTTGGTTTCATTTTACCATAAGCTCTAGCAATGCTGTCTCTCCCACGCTCATATTTTACTTGTATATATTTAAACTGAACTGCTTAGATTATTATTATTTTATGCTATTGATATTTGTTCCAGGTGCCCTTACCCTTGTGAGAGTCCCCGACCCTTTTACATATGGGATTAAACTCCAGTCGCCTAGGGAGAGGCAAAAACATCCAACCAACGTTTTTAGTCCTTCCCACTCTCCCAGAATCCCTCATTCATTAATATGTCCAAGAGAAAGGAGTAAAACAGACAAGCAGGAAAGATAAAGCAGGAAAAGTGAAGTGCAAACTGTACAAAAGTACAAAAAAAAATTTGTCTTGTGGACTATCACCATCATGAGAGATATTTATTTATCAGGTAAGCATAAATTGTATTTTGTTTCATAAGATGGTGAGTGTCAGTGAGCCATCACATGTGTGATCCTATACCCAAGCAGTGAAGTCTACTAGACCGCCATGAAATAGGGCAGGATAACAGTTATGGCAGGCATGTTACTGAAAATCCACAGTGGCAATATATTTTTTACTTCCAAAAGCAGCCTCTGAAGAACAAAACACATCAAAGTGATACAATTTAGTAAAAATATGTAAAGAAGAGCAGTAGCTGCTTTACAAATTTGCTTAATGAAATCTTCATTACTGAAGGTACAAGATGTGGCAATTGTTCTAGTGGAATGAGCAGTAATGTGCTGAGGGGTTGTCTTCTAGACATGTGCGTTTCGTTTGGACAAATTCGGAATTCGGCCGAATTGTGGCCGATTTGGCAATTCGGATGCAACCGATTTTTTTGGAATCGGCGCATCCCGAAAAATTCCCAAAAATTTTCAGATTCATTATTCATATTCGGAATTTTTTATTGTTCCTAAACCGCAGATCCCCAACACTAACTCTAAATCTATAATAAAGGTATTAACCCCTAAACCACCGTTCCCCCGACATTGTCGACACTAACTAAACCTATTAACCCCTAAACTGCCATCCCAAAACATTGCCGAAATGAACTAAACCTATTAACCCCTAAACCGCACTCCCCCCACATCGCCAACACAAATTAAACCTATTAACCCCTAAACCACACACCCCCACATGTACCGAAACATCGCTGACACAAACTAAAGCTATTAACCCCTAAACCGCACCCCCCAACACGAACTAAACCTATTAACCCCTAAACCGCACGCCCCCCTCATTGTCGACACAAACTAAACCTATTAACCCCTAAACCGCACACGCCCCTCACATCGCCGAGAAGAACTAAACCCATTAATCCCTAGACTAAATAAACCTATTAACCCCTAAACCGCCATTCCGAAACATCGCATACACAAACTAAACCTATTTACCCATAAACCGCAACCCCTCACATCGCTGCCACTAAATAAAGCTATTAACCTCTAAACCGCACCCCCCAACTCGCCAACACTAACTAAACATATTAACCCCTAAACTGCCGTTCCAAAACATCGCTGACACTAACTAAAGCTATTAACCTCTAAACCGCCATTCCCAAACATCGCCAATACTAGCTAAACCTATTAACCCATACAGATGCCCTTTTCAGGGCAATGGGTAGATTAGGTTTAACTTTATTTTATTTTGTGGGTTTGGGGGGGTGGGTTTTGTAATGTTAGTGGGTCTTTGTGTTTTTCTTTTGTAGGAAAAGAGCTGATTTCTTTAACGCAATGCCCTACAAAAGGCTCTTTTACTAGGGTGACCATATTGCCGCTTTAAAAAGGGACACATAAGAAAAATAAATATGTCAAGGTTCTTATGCAAACCATTTCTTTAAACATCCCTGAAAACAGCCCTAACATATGTATTTTTCATATATGTCCCTTTTTAAAGCGGCAATATGGTCACCCTATCTTTTACGGGCCAACAAAATGCCCTTTTAAGGGCCCTTGGTAGTTTATTATAGATTAGGGATTTTTTTATTTTGGGGTGGGGTTTTTAAAAAAAAAAAAATGGGTATTAGAATAGGAATATTTTTATTGTTTTGGATCATTTCCTTTGTTATTTTTGGTAATGGTATTTTTTTTTGTTGTAATTTTAGTGTTTGATTATTTTTTATAATGGTAGTTTGTTTTATTTTTTGTAATGGTAGGTTTTAGTGTAAGGCAGCTTAGGTTGTACTTTTATTTCACAAGTAAGTTTGTATTTATTTTAACTAGGTAGTTAGTAAATAGTTAATAACTATTTACTAACTAGTCTACCTAGTTAAAATAAATAACTTCTCTGTCTAGTAAAAATAAAACCTAAGCTACCTACAATATAACTATTAGTTATATTGTAGCTAGCTTAGTTTTTATTTCACAGGTAAGTTACTTTGTATTTAGATTTAAATAGGTATTATTTAGTTAATAATTTAAACTTTAATTTAGGTCTATTTAAATTATGTTAAAGTTAGGGGGTGTTAGGGTTAGGTTTAGAGGTTAATATAGTTTAATTTAGGTTGTTGCGATTTAGGGGTTAATTAATAGGTTAAGTTAGTGATGGCCATGTTGGGGGGAGCGGTTTAGGGGTTAATAGGTTTAGTTTGTGTCGGCGATGTCAGGGAACTGGGGTTTAGGGGTTAATAGGTTTAGTAAGTGTTGGCGATGTTTGGGAACGGCCTTTAGGGGATAATAGGTTTAGGTAGAGTTGACGATGTGGGGGGGTGCGGTTTGGGGGTTAATAGTTTTAGTTATTGTCGGCGATGTCGGGGAATGGTGGTTTAGGGGTTAATACTTTATTTAGTGATTTATTTAGTGTTGGCGATGTTTGGGAACGGCGGTTTAGGGATTAATAGGTTTAGGTAGTGTTAGTGATCCGGGGGGGTGCGGTTTAGGGGTTAATAGCTTTAATTAGCGGCGACATGGGTGTCGGCGGCGGTTTACTATAATTTTGTTTCGGCAATCGCCAGAACATGAGTTAGAAATAACGATTCGGTCCGTAATAAAGATTCGTTCCGACATTAATAATAATTCAGTAACGATTTCGAAAGCATCCGAATTTCAAAATTCGGAACAACACGAATAAATTCCGAAAACGAATTACCTACACATACCGAATTATTACGAATGTCTTGAACCGTTTTAGACCCGAATCGAAATGAAGCGAACCAAATCGAATTTTTCGATTGCGCACAAGTCTATTGTCTTCCCCATCAAGAATATGCTCAAAAGAAGGAGCCTGGAGGACCCTAAAAAAATAGGTTGAGATTACACAGGGAAGTAGTTGTTTTTTATTATTTTTTATTTATGTTTTTATTAAGGACTGACAAATAAAATGGTACATACAGACTTATTATACAGTAGTTATACATGGATTTTGCATATGAGCCTGTAAAGAAGAGATAAAACAAAGTACAAAACAGTACACATTTTTAAGCCCCTTGGACATCACTCTTGGACCTATAAATCTGCTTGGTATAGGGGTAATGGTAATCAAATGCTACAAGTGGAGTATTTTTTAGTGAAGTTGTAGAGGAAAAGAAACAAAAAAAAAGGGAAAGAAAGGCTATACATATTGTAATGATGAAATCAATAAAGAAAAAAGTCCTAACTGGGCCATTGGTTAAGAGAATAGTTATCAGGTGATCCAAGTTCAACAAAGGGAATACATTATGCTATACATGCACAACGAAAAGGAGATAAATAATTATTTTTTTAGATTTGATCTTGGTGACCGCCTCAATAATAAAAAAATAAAAAAAAACAAAGTAAAGTGACCTTCTTGAGTCCTAATAGGTGATATCAGCGGTGTAGCGTAGAAAAAGCACAGTGAATATGTGGCTGTAATAATAAGATTGGCAATGCATGACTGTTAATATTATATGGTAGAGATATCAGGTGTGTCGACGCTGCCTTATAGAAAGTGTGTTGGTGACATAACCTAACTCTGTTGCTTCTTAAGGTTTACTACTGACATATTCTCAAAAGTGTTGGAGCATATGATGTTCTTTTATCCATGGTATCTAGTATTTTAAAATTATGAAATTCTGACCTTCCCTTTAGCCCTGTCTGCAGGCCACTAGGTAAAGGTCGTAGATCCCATTTCTATATAGACAATTTTTTATTTTTCTGTAGATAGCCTCTAAGCAATATGATAATATGGGGGAGTATGAGTAGTTGCAACAGAATTCAAATTTAGTCAGCATTGAGAAGAACAATCTTTCAAATAGGTTTTTAACATTGATGTAGTAATAAGATGTGGTTTGAGACACAACTATGTTATACTGAATATCATATCAGGGAAACAACTAAATAAGGATTACAAGAACATTTCTGCCAATATGCCACTTCTCAAAATAAATCTCTTATGGAGAAAGTCAGTCCCATTAGTTGAGAGGATAAAATTATAACTGAACATTAAAACAGAGTGGCATTTTAACAATATTTGTTGAGTATTTCTGCAAGCTATCCCTGAAATCATATCTGCCATTGCGGGAGCAAGGGTTTGTGTCTTTCAGTGTCTGTAGTTGCTTCTTATGTGAGTGTTTTGGTGAAGAGCGAGAAGGCCGCTCCTTGTGGCTTCACTGCAAATCGGTAGGTAGCTGTGTAGACCAGTTATTTGTGCTTTTCAGAGATAACTCTGCTGTATCTTGCTCTGTTGCCCTCCAAGTCGCGGTCTGAGCTGTAGTCCCGGTAAATTTCTGAGGGCTGCCACTCGGTATAGGAGGGTTGGTTAGGATGATAATCTGTGCATCCTGATCTTGTCGGTCTTTAGTGTGGTCGGCATGTTGAATCGCTAGAGTCGGGTACAGTCTTGGTACCGATTTCTTAGTGTGTTCAGCATAGAATGTTGTATAGGGTTTCTGTGGTTGAGGCAAGTAGAGTTGCTCTGTTAACCGTGGCTGATCCGCATAAGGTTCTGTGCCAAAGGAGCTCCCTGTAGTTAATGACTCGGCTAGCTGTGTAACAGGTTTTTGGTTATTATGCAAAAGTTGCATTATGTGATCATATGGAGCTTCATCTATTAACTTGCTAAACAGATTTTCAATTCTCTCCAGTTTCTCATCAAGCCTTTGCAGATAGGCCTCTCCCGCCATGTGCGCCATTCCAGGCATCGCCGGATATGATAGTTTTTCCTTTGCCTCAGACTTGGCAATCCTTCTCACCAGAATAGGAAAGCTTTAGATCCCAGTTAGGAACAAGAACCTCGGATTTACCGAGGGGGAAGCGCCGCTGTTAGTGAGCCGCTGCTACAGGCCCTTATTGTCCAATCCTGAGGTCTGATGTCAAGAATACAGCTCAAATGATAGTGATAAGCACTCTGTAGAGCTGATAGATGTAATATGTATATATTTTTATATATTGTCTCTTTAATAGTGTCTATAATCAGCGGATTTTAAGCTTCTCTATCAGAGCTCCTTGAAAGTGCGACCGGTCAGGATAGCTGTTTGGACACGCCCCCCGAAGTAGTTGTTGTTTTAACTGGTCTAATTAAGGCCATAACAAAGGTTTGAATGTCAGGCAGCTTAGCAATCCTCTTGTGATTTAAGATAGACACAGCTGATATGGCTGATTAGACTTTTCGCAGACCATCCTGTAAGAACTGTAGAACTCTAGGAATTTGAAAAGAATTCCAGAGGTATCCTCTAGCCTCACACCTGGAAATAGAGGTTTTCAAACCCTTGTGATATATGCGCCTGGTCACAAGTTTCCTTGCCTGAATCAGGATATATTAATAACTTGATTATATAGCCCTCTTTGGGCCAGGATTAGACATTCAATCACCATGCCATGAATCGCCATGGCTATAATCCTGTGTAGCAACAGAAATGGAGGAATGATGTACATCAGATTACACAACAAGGGAGCTAGTAAGGCATCTATGAGAGTGGCCTGAGGATCTCCAATCCTGGCAAAATACTGGTGTATCTTGTTGTTCAAGAGGGAGGCCTTGAGGTCTATGTCTGGTGTGTCCCAACATCTCATGATCTGATCAAACACCTCCTTGACTATTTCCTATGTGAAGGTTCTGACGGCTGATAAAGTCTGCTTCCCAATTGTTCACTCCTGGGATGTGGATACAAATTATACAATAATTGTGTCTGCCCAAGGGCCTGATGATCTTAAACTCACTGACACCGAGAGAAATCTCACAAAATCTTTGGAACCTTTTTTGGAGCATTATATTGTAATAAACATTTTTCTCCTTCACATTCAGAATCCTATTTATCTAGATGAAAAGCTCTACAGCTAAAATGTACCCTTCTAAACTAATTTGAGGGACCTTGTTGTACTAAAGAGACATTTTAGATCATCTTGCCATAGCGGAGAGCTTTAGATCATAGCTGAGAGCTTTAGATCATCAAGCCCCAAGTGTGAATGGAACTTATTTTTCTGCCTTGATTATTTATATAAGCCACTGCTGTAACATTGTCTAACTGGAACCTGAGAAAAATAAAATGATAGTTCCTGACTAGGAAGGCAAATCTCAGGAATTTTACATAATTCCTTTGAATAGGTATATGTAAACAGCCATCTTTCTTTCCATAAGGCAGGAAGAGTTTAATACTTCATTCCTTACTGTTTGGAAATACAACACCTGGCCACCAGGAGGAGACAAAGACAGCCCATCCAAAGGCTTAAATATCCCTTTCACTTCCCCTATCGCCCCAGTAATTATTTGCCTTTCGTCACTAAAGGAGGTATGGCAGGGAAGTGTCAAAAGATTTGGATAGTCCTGTAAGGGGTATGTTCCCTTCAAGAAAGGACTGGAGTTTTAAGTAATCATGTCAACCACTCAGTGAGAGTATTGATGAAAGTTAGAGTCTGGAGATGCAGGGAAAGTTTTTCTGTGAACCAATACAGATGTCGCCTAACAGCTCCTAAACAATCAGTGTTGACGAGTTTAACTGCTTGCTGTTACATACTCAGGTCCCTATAAGAGCATCGCTGCAAGACTGTCACACTTAAGAGACTGTGTCTGTTTCACAGCATGGATCCTGGAGGGTAAGACCGTTTTTTTTATATATATATATATATATATATATATATATATATATATATATACACACACAATTGCAATATAGGGTCACAGTGGGGCTGCTCTATACCTTGATAGGATCAAGGGTTATTATCATCTTCAGGGAGATTATTTGGAAAAGCTTGGGGACTTTTATCTACTGCTCATTGTGAGCAGCGCCCTTTTCATAGCAGGGGAAGTCCTGTCTTACGCACCACGTGAGGGGGTGCGGCCTCTTTTATTTCCTTACGATCCTGCTGCAGACATCACTCATAAGGAGAGCGTTTCACTGATAGCTGTCTGGTCTAGGAGGTAGTGAGTGCCCCAGCCATTGGAAATATAAAGGTGCTGTTTTTTATATAAAAGCGTTTTGTTTGTCCATCTGTGAGAGTATATAGCAAATCTATGGAGGACTCTGATACTACATATGAAGGTTCCATTCCTTCTGTTGTGGATAATAATGCCTGTTTATATTGTGAGGAGGCTATGGTTTACTCGCCTGCTCAATTTTGTTCCATTTGCCTAGGCACTGTTTTAAAGTCTAAGAAGGGATTAGACAATTAGTCCCTCTGAGTCAACTACCTCTCAGGAATCTATGTCCCGAGAGAATACTACCGTTTCTACTCAAACCGTTTCACATGCAGTTCCCCACGGCACAACTAATCCTCCATCTGGAGGGGGCTTTTCTCCTGCGGTTTTTACCGTGCAGTAACAATCAGCGATGTCTGCGGCCCTGAGTGCCCTACCTATCTCTGGGAAATGTAAGAGAAAGGTCAAACATACGGCTAGATTATGAGTTTTGCGTTATGAGCGGCTCGCTGCTAACTTGCAAGTTATTTCCACCGCTCACTTCCCTATAGCGCTGCTATTACAGGTTTGCAAAAACCTGGCGTTAGTAGGCAATATGGCAGCATTGAGCTCCATACCGCACACAAACACCAGCGCTGCTTTGAGCTGGTTTTACGTGCTCGTGCATGATTTCCCCATAGACATCAATGGGGAGAGCCGGCTAAAAAAAGTCTAACACCTGCAATAAAGGAGCGTAGAGCTCCGTACCGCAGACCCATTGATTCCTATGGGGAAAGAAAAGTTATGTTTACACCTAACACCCTAACATAAACCCCGAGTCTAAACACCCCTAATCTGACACCCCCAACATCGCCGACACCTACATTACAGTTATTAACCCCTAATCTGCCGCCTCCGACATCGCCACCACCTAATTACACTTATTAACCCCTAATCTACCTATAGTACACTTATTAACCCATAATCTTCCACCCCCAACATCGCCGCCACTATACTAAAGTTATTAACCTTTAAACCTAACCCTAAGTCTAACCCTAACACCCACTAACTTTAACATAATTCAAATAAATCTAAATAAAAATTACAATTAATACCTAAATATTTCCTATTTAAAACTAAATACTTACCTATAAAATAAAACCTAAGCTAGCTACAATATAACTAATAGTTACATTGTATCTAGCTTAGGGTTTTTTTTTTTATTTTACAGGCAAGTTTGTATTTATTTTAACTAGGTAGTCTAGCTAGTAAATAGTCATTAACTATTTACTAACTACCTAGTTAAAATAAATACAAACTTACCTGTAAAATAAAACCTAATATGGCCTTTAATAATAGGGCCTTTTGCGGGGCATTGCCCCAAAGAAATCAGCTCTTTTACCTGTAAAAAAATAAACAAACAACCCCCCAACAGTAAAACCCACCACCCACACAACCAAAACCCCAAATAAAATCCTATCTAAAAAACCTAAGTTCCCCATTGCCCTGAAAAGAGCATTTGGATGGGCATTGCCCTTAAAAGGGCATTTAGCTCTTTTTCAACCCAAACCCTAAGCTAAAAATAAAACCAACCCAATAAACCCTTAAAAAAACCTAACACTAACCCCCAAGATCCACTTACAGTTTTTGAAGACCGGACATCCATCCTCAACGAAGCTGGGAGAAGTCTTCATCCAAGCAGCAAGAAGTCCTCAACGAAGCCGGGAGAAGTCTTCATCCAAGCAGCAAGAAGTGGTCCTCCAGGCAGGCAGAAGTCTTCATCCAGACGGCATCTTCTATCTTCATCCTTCCGACGCGGAGCGGCTCCATCTTCAAGACATCCGGCATGGAGCATTCTCTTCTGTTGGCGGCTACTGAAGAATGAAGGTTCCTTTAAGTGACGTCATCCAAGATATTTTTAAAGTAATGTTAGGTTTTTTATTTTAATTGTAATGTAGGACTATTTTATTTTTTGTAATGGGGTTAATTTAGGGGGGTTAGGTTAAGGGGCTTAGTGATTAGTTATTTGCGTCGTGGGGTTTGGCAGTTTAGTGGTTAATAGATTTATTAGGTTAATTGCAATGTGGATTAATGGCAGATTAGGGGTTAATAGTTTAAATAGATACTTCACGATGTGGGGGCATTGCGGATTGGGGTTAATAGATTTAATAGATAGTTTGCATTGTGGGGTATTGCGGTTTAGAGTTTAATACATTTATTATAAGTTGCGATGTGGGGGGGGGGTGGCGGATAGAGGGGTTTTGACGTGTTGGGTTAGATTTCAATGGGAATAAAGGTCTCAAAGACCTCCAACAGTGTATTTACTGTTTGCACGGGCATTGGAAACCGGGTATACTTTAAAGATTAGTGGCTTCCTATACTTTGCATGGGACACAATAATGTTTTCGGCAGCTGGAGTCCGGTTGCAGAAATTGGGTTATAATGGGCCGTTGGAAGCAGACGGTGAACGTTATTGCTTCCAACAGCTTATTTATCTGTTTGTGAGCACACGCAAACCTAATTACGACTCAATGGAAGTGAGCTCTGAGTCAGAGACTTCAGTTACTAAACCTCCTCCAGCGGAGGAACCCTCCTTTAGATTTAAAATTGAACAACTGCGTTTTTTATTAAAGGAGGTTCTGTCCACACTAGAGGTTCCAGAGGATAAGCTACCTGAGGAACCTAAGATTCCTAAATTACACAGGGTTTACAAGGATGGAAAGGACCCACAGACTTTTCCTGCACCAGTTCGTATGGCGAACATTATTAGTAACGTATGGGAAAGAATCTGAACTTTTTTCCCCTCGTCTACATTTAATAAATTATTCCTGGTCCCTGACTCTCAATTGGATTTGTGGGGTCCCATCCCTAAGGTGGATGGTGCCATTTTGACGCTAGCTAAGCGTACTACTATCCCTCTTGAGGATAGTTATTCTTTTAGAGAGATGTTTCAACATACAGGGTTTTTATTTCAACTGGCGGCAGCTGTAGACACGGTTGCTGGAGCAGCTACCCACTGGTGCGACTCTCTGTCTAAGCTTATTGAGGTGGAAACTCCCTTCGAGGATATTCAGGAGAGAATTAAAGCTCTGAGAATTGCTAACTCCTTCATCTGTGATGCGAATATGCAGATTATTCGTCTAAATGCAAAGCCTTCTTACTTTGCGGTCTTAGCCCGCCGGGCTCTCTGGTTGAAGTCTTGGTCTGCGGATATGACTTTGAAATCCAGGCTCCTTTCTCTTCCCTTCCAGGCGGTAGATTTTTTTGGTCCAGGGCTGGACTCCAGTATTTCTAAGCTTACCGGAGGAAAGGGTACCTTCCTACCGCAGGATAAGAAGAATAAATCTAAGGGACAGCAATCATCTAATTTCTGTTCCTTTTGTTCTGACAAATCCCAATGACAGCAATCCTCATCCAAGCTTGAGCAGCCCAAGAGTACTTGGAATAGGTCCAAACAGACAAAGATGCCCGCCGAGAAAAATTGTCATGAAGGGGCGGCCCCCGATCCAGGATCGGATCTAGTAGGGGGCATACTGTCTCTTTTCTCAGATGCTTGGCTCCAGTATGTCCAGAACCCTTGGGTCCTGGAGGTCGTACTTCAGGGATACCGGATAGGATTCAAATCTCATCCACCCAGGGGCAGATTCGTACTCTCCAGACTGTCTACAAGACCAGAAAAGAGGACTGCCTTTTTAGATTGTGTACAGGATCTATCCTCTCTAGGAGTAATTGTACCGGTACCTACATCAGGAAGAGGTCTGGGGTTTTATTTAAACCTCTTTGTGGTTCCAAAAAAAGAGGGAACTTTTCATCTAATACTGGAACTGAACTGCCTAAAAAAGTTTCTGAGTGTCCCCTCTTTCAAGATGGAGACGATACGGTAAATTCTTCCTCTTGTTCAGGAAGGACAGTTTATTACCACCATAGACCTGAAGGCTGCATACCTTAATCTCCTGACACACAAGGAACATTTTCAGTTCCGGAGGTTTACCTTTCTGGACAAGGACTTCCAGTTCATAGCTCTTCCGTTTGGCCTAGCTACTGCCCCAAGGATATGTACAAAGGTTCTGGGGGCTCTTCTAGCCATTGCCAAAACACAAGGTATTGCAATAGCACCTTACCTGGACGATATCTGGTACAAGCACCATCTTTTTGTCTAGCAGGAGAGCACTCAGAATTCTTTATCAGTCTTCAATCACATGGATGGAAGATACCTTGGAAAATAGTCCAAATACCAGGGTGAATTTCCTAGGTACGGTGATAGACTCTATATCAATGAAGATATTTCTAACAGAACAGACATTGCAAGCTAACTACAGCATGTCTTGCCCTCCCGGCCTCCTTGAGACCCAGGTGATTGGACCCATGGTTTCCTGTAAGGACATTATTCCATTTGCTAAATTCCATCTCAGACCCTTATAGCTATGCATGCTGAAACAATGTAACGGCAACCATTCAGATATGTCTCAACAGATTGTGCTGGACAAACAGTCGTGAGACTCGCTCTCTTTGTAGCTCTGTCCAGATTATCTGTCCCAAGGTACGTGCTTCTTGAGACCATCCTGGGAGATTGTGACTATGGACGCAAGCCTATCCGGCTGGGGAGCCATTTGGGGTGCCAGGACAGCACAAGGGCTGTGGACTCAGGAGGAGTCCTCCCTTCCGATCAATATCTTGGAGCTCTGGGCAATCTTTAATGCTCTGAAGGCTTGGCACCTTCTGGGTTCGTCCCAGTTTATCAGATTCCAATCAGACAACATAACCTAGGTTGCTTACATCAACCATCAGAGAGGAACGAGATGTTCCTTAGTGATGAGAGAAGTCCCTCATATCCTAGAATGGGTGGATGCCAACAATTGTATGCTGTCAGCGATCCACATTCCGGGTGTGGACAACTGGGAAACAGACTTCCTTGGCAGGCAATCCTTTCATCCGGGAGAATGGTCTCCCCACCCCAAGGTATTTGCAGAGATATGTTGCAGATGGGGGAGGCCGGAGATAGACCTCATGGCCTCCCCTCTGAATACCAAACTACCCAGGTACGAGTCAAGATTGAGGGATCCTCAAGCAGAACTAATAGATGCTCTAGTGGTTCCATGGAGGTTAAGACTCATATATCTGTTTCCTCCATTACCTTTTCTTAATTGTGTGGTAGCCCGCATCAAGCAGGAGCAAGCATCAGTGATTCTAATTGCCCCATTTTGGCCACGAAGGACTTGGTTCGCAGATCTGGTGGGGATGTCCTCATCTCCTCCTTGGAGGTAACCCTGTCGCAGGGACTTGCTTCTACAGGGTCCCTTCCTACATACAAAATCTAGATTCTCTGAGGCTGACTGCGTGGAGATTGAACGCTTAGTCCTAGCCAAAAGAGGTTTCTCTGAGAGTGTTATTGACACTTTGATTCAAACTTGTAAGCCAGTTACTTGACGCATTTGCCATAAGGTTTGGCAGACTTATCTGCACTGGTGTGAAGAGCGTAGTTTTTTATGGCATAAGGTTAAGGTTGCCAGAATTTTATCTTTTCTCCAGGATGGTCTGGATAAGGGTTTATCTGCTAGTTCCCTGAAGGGACAGATTTAGGCCCTGTCGATGTGGCTGCACAAGAGATTAGCTGAGCTTCCGGATGTGCAGTCCTTTGTTAAGGCCCTGATTAGGATCAGGCCTGTGTTTAGAAGGGTGACTCTGCCTTGGAGTCTCAACTTAGTTCTTTGTGTGTTGCAGCAGGCCCCGTTTGAGCCGATGCATAATGCTGACCTTAAACTGTTATCCTGGAAGGTTCTGTTTTTCTTGGCTATTGCCTCTGCTCGCAGAGTCTCAGAGATTTCTGCCTTAAAATTTGTGAATCTCCTTACCTTGTTTTTCATGCTGTTAAGGCCGTTTTACGCACTGTTAAGTTTCCTTCCTAAGGTGGTGTCAGATCGTAACATTAATCAAGAGATTGTTGTTCCTTCTTTGTGTCCCAATCCTTCCTCGGCGAAGGAACGTTAGCTTCACAATCTTGATGTGGTTCTTTCCTTGAAATTTTATCTTCAGGCTACTAAGGAGTTTAGACAATCTTCTTCTTTGTCTGTCATCTATGCAAACGTAGGGGTCAGAAGGCCATTAAGTCTTCCTTCTCTTTCTGGTTGAAGAGTGTTATCCGCTTAGCTTATGAGACAGCGGGACAACAGCCTCCTGAGAGGATTACAGCTTATTCCACTAGAGCAGTAGCTTATTTCTTGGATTTTTAGAACGAGGCCTCTATGGATCAGATTTGTAAGGCGGCTACCTGGTCCTCCTTACACACTTTTTCTAAATGTTACAAGTTTGATGTTTTTGCTTCGGTTGAAGCAGCTTTCAGGAGAAAAGTTTTGCAGGCTGTGGTGCCCTCAGATTAGGGTTTGCCTCTCTTTTGTTCCCTCCCGTTATTCCTTCAGTGTCCTCTGGAGCTTGGGTATAGTTTTCCCAACAATAAGGAATGAAGTCATGGACTCTCCCTGTCTTATGGAAAGAAAACAAAATTTATGCTTACCAGATAAATTCCTTTCTTTCCTGGAAGGGAGAGTCTACAACCCCGCCCATAAGATATTTTTGTTTGGGTGGCTCCCTTTTTCTAATTTCTTCTGGCACCTTTATACCCTGATGTTTCTCCTACTTTTCCTTGTTCCCTCGGCTGAATGACTGGGGTGGATAGGGGAAATGGGAGAGATATTTAAGCCTTTGGCTGGGGTGTCTTTACCTCCTCCTGGTGGTCAGGTGTTGTATTTCCCAACAGTAAGGAATTAAGTTGTGGACTCCCCCTGTCAGGAAAGAAAGGCATTTATCTAGTAAGCATAACTTTTGTTTTTTATGTCAATGGTAGACAAAAATTCTTCTGCACTAAAGGGGGTGTCATACAAATCATCTCCATTTTGAAAGTTGATACTTCCAGAATTTTTTTTAAGGGTTTTGAGATACAATATAGGATAAAAAAAGTAACTTAATTCTTTGGAAAATTGAACCGATTGGAGTAAAAACCTTGATTCTTTTCGACCACTGGAATAGGACCAATCACTCCCATTGCTTCCATGTGTTTTACACAAGTCAAGAAGATTTTGGCCTTTCAGGCCACCCAAAAAAGTTAACTCTGCCCCCTATCAGAATGTCATCTGGCTTGAATACTGTAGATTCATGCAGACTTAGAAATGGGTGCGAGCTCTTTGGATTGTTTGGACTTTTATCAGGAAGAGCTGGGCTTCTAAGGGCTCTTGCTTACATACATGATCAGTGAAAATCCTGGTCTTGCAGGATTGAAGATGAATATTCCTAGAATATAAAATAAAATCTATTCTGGACTTTGCAGATCCCCCTGTACTGAAAAAATAAAACCTATGCTGATAGATAAATAAACATTTCACAAAAAAACTGTAACTAAACTACTGTAGAAAATAAAATCTCAAAATGTGTTCATTGGCACCATTTAAGTCAGCTAAGACCAAACATGTATAAAATTGTATTAGTTTTGATAATTGTACGTTCTGTTCTTTAAGCAGTGTATCTATGTTCTAGCATGGTGCAATAAAGTAACTCTCATTTGGTATGGCATAACTGCCCAAATCCTCAAAATGTAAATATTTAAAAATAAGACAACTCAATTTATTGAACTAGGCACATGTTTTGGCATTTCATACCACCATTTGACCACAATAAAAAAAATCACAAACTTTGGACCTCTCACTGAAATTAGTTACACACAACCTTTACATTCATAGGACAAATGATCCTTAAATCATCTTTATGATCTCCTGTGTTCAGGAACACCAGACATGTAAACGAAAAAAAAGAGAAGAAAGGCGCACAAAGCACAACTCAAGTGAAAGATTTATTAACAGATATATTGCACACGCAAGTATGATGACACTTACTAGATTAAAAAGAAAACAAACATTCAGATGGAGTGTTCAGTGTTCACAACTCCTTGTCTCTCACAGGCGTAGCTGGTCTGCCTTCTTTAGCTATAACAAGCTGCTGCAGGCAAGGTGTTCCGGATCCTTTGCCCGGCTGCTGTATAGCTTGTGGGGACAAGGTTTTTGCAGTACGCAAACAATCTCCAGGTGATATGTCCAACAGCCTAACGCGTATCCCCTGATCTGCAGTCGGGCTTCTTCAAGAGGCACTTTTACAAACGGATATCCCCAGTGTTGCTCCATTTCTTTTTGAAGGCGTATTGACCAATCCCAATGTGGGAGTGTTCTGAATGGCCAATCATAGTGGGGGGGGGTGTATTCGTAACTCCGTGTCAGAGTCAATAGTTCACAACTATTTATACAATGCATCCTTTTGTTGTACGCACATAGAACTGCAATATGTTTAAAACTAAAATAAAAACATAAAAACCATTTCATTCACTATGGATACAATTTGAGAGTTATGATGTAAAAAATTAATACAAGAGTAAATAGCAATATAAAAATATATAACAGGGAAAGATAAAAACAACAATTTAAACATTATAATTGAATTTCTATAGAGGAACAGGTTTCATATACTAAACATACGCTAACAGCTTTACTAATAAGCATGAGTTGTTTTAATAACAAGCCACATACTCAGAATTACCTTGGATTATTCCCAGTATGTGGCTTGTTAATGTTTAAATTGTTGCGTGTAACACGGAATCCACGAGTGTGCTAGTGGGGAGAAAAACCGTTACATTGTGTTATATATTGAAAACAACTTTGAAACACATCATACATATTGGTATATATTGAAAAAAAATTATGAGAATATATAATATCACCATTGTATAAAGAATTACCTTTGGTCAGAACATAGCGCAATTAATCTTCCCTATTTTAACACCAGACATGTGTGGATTTGTCCTTGGTTTTGGTCATTTGGAGGCTTATAAATACAGCTGTGCATCACCGTTCTGAAAGACAATGTTTTGATATGTTTGGGCAACAGTTCAATAATTTATATGCCATGAAATAACAGCCAAAATTATTAAAATTGACCAGCAAAAATAAAATATATATATATATATATATATATTGTAACAAGAATCTTTGGCAACCACTGTCTTCTAAGGTTTAAATGCAATAAAGGACAATCCAGTTAAAGTTTTCAAAACATTATTTTATTACAAAACACCAAGGTGACTTTAACAGCAGTTTGTTCACAGGTAAGGCTAAAGGAACAGATTCATTCTCTGCACAAGCTTCCACAACAACAAATCTCTGTCTGAATTATCTGCAGCAACACAAATGTGCTTTACATAATGTAACATCAAACAGTAATCCAGCAAAACTTTTAGTATATCATATTTTTCACCACACATCAGGCATCCCCTGTCTGGCTGTAATCTACTTAGCTAGAGAAATGCTTCCTTTTTAAACCCTAGGAGCAGTACTCATGAGCCACACCTGAGTTTAATTGTCTTTAACAGCTGTAAGGTATTCCCAATTAAAAAACACTAATCACGGGGGGCATGTCCGTACAGCGTACTAAATAGGACGCACATTCTGAAGGCTCCAGAAGAACCGTTAATAATCTGCCGATTATTGCTTCTTAACAGCAAGATTAAATATATATTTTACAAAGGTATCACAGCCCTGCTCCTTGTGATCCCATATCTACTTTCTTAGCTGTTTGTATGACACTGGGGACTCAGATTGGAATACTAGGGCCTAAGGTGGCAGCCTACTACTGGGTATCCACCTCCCCCCCAAGAAGAGCCAGGTCATCAGTGCTGTCAGGAAAACTGACTCCTACCACATAGCATTGGGATCTTTGCAACAAGGTGGAGATAACTCTCTATGGCGAAGCATGACATACATGGTGGAAGAAAGCTGCCAGGCGCGATGTAAAGATCTTTTTGCAAAATGTGACATCAACATGCACAGGCTAATTGAGAGAGCTCCATATGACTACCTGTTGAAGCGCTTAAACATTGAGAACAAGAACATAGCACTCACGATGGACTCACTGGAAATAAAGCCCCAAAATAACCGTACTGATACCGACTGCAAGCCCAAACTTTGGGAGCCGCGTGGTTCAGGGCGCAATCAAACAGCCCCCAATACATCCAGAGGCACTCGCAACACAAAGCTGCAACTGAGGTCTCAAAAGCACTGGCCACCAATATTAGAGGAACGCCCGGAGCTGTCAGAAATTACTAAAATTGCCCAGAGAGAACCAAACTTCCTGAGCGCAAAACCAGGGAACTGAGCACTGAACTATACTCGGACCAAACAGCAGAGGAGGAGGAAATTACCGGCATGAGCGGCTTTGCTCCAGAGGCCCGGGGGAGCCCACCTAAAAAAGCAACTCCAAAAGCCGGACAAGCCTCTTACCTGCGAACATAACAGTGACGTGTCTTTCAGATGCGGCGATGCGCCAACTACATACCGGGTCTACTTATGGCAGGACTTATGTTGCTTATATGGTGCTGGATGCATCCCGAGAACAGGAGGGGTGACATGGGGATGCCCTTCTCTAACAGTGTCCTGCCGAGGCACCGATAAACAGTACTCTGATGGTATTGGCATGTGCTTTGCTGTGGTGTTGGGACATATTCTAATGTGACAATAATTCCTTGTTTAGCTCACCTAGATAATAATCATTACAGGATATATGACACCATATGGAGCTTAAGCATTTCCAAAGGTCTATTAAATAAAATTCACCCGATAGTATTTCCCTTGAATCACTCCACTGACCACATATATTACAAAATGCTGCCATACCTGCCAACAAAACCCTGGGGTTGATATAATATTTATACTCTGTCTTTTATGCAGCATGGGTTGTAAGGGCCATAATAATACTGCTGAGGCTTCCCATGATACCAAATGATGTAAACATTCCTCACAGTTCGTTTTTATAATTTTGAGATGACAGCACTGTACACAGTTTAGTTTTTCCTAATTACATAGTTATGGGTGTTCTTGTTTATTGTACGTATTGTAAAGTTGATATCTCCTCTTCTTAATATACTGCTATACCTAAGGTGCAATGGTGTACTTAAGGCCCTCTTCCCGCGGCTAATGGCCGGAGATGCGGGAGAGACAACACAGATAGCCTGAAAACAGTATGACACAGAATGCTTTAAAATGTCAGTTTATCTATAACTCAGACGAGGTACATGAATCTGTTTATCTCTTTCGTTGCTATTGGAACACACCCGCCCTGTCAAATATATCATACTAGGACGCACAGCCCCTTCATCTAGTACCCTGCACAATATTTACCCCTACTATAATAATGCCATATCCCAACTCCTAATGCAAGCATGTCCTATTTATCCAAATGTAATGCACCTGTGCAGGGTCCTATCTATTTATGTCTGATAATGGCTTCAGCAGGTTCAGCTCTAATCCTTACTCTGTATATTCCACGATAACTCAATGAAATAGTTTTGTTTATTGTTTTATTCTCATATCCCCTTTACATATTAATCTTAAGGACCCAAGAGAGGTCCAATCAATTGTTATGTGGAGCAAAAAAAGAGGAGATCTGTTTATAATGTATAATTGTGTTTCTTATGTCTTTACCTTGAAAGCATATTCTCTCCCTGTCAGTATGATTTTTGTTCTGTACAACTCCTCAATAAAATATAATATTTAAAATAAAAAACAAAAAAAAAACACTAATCACTTCCCTGGGGTTTCTTAGCAAAATGGTAAAGGGAAATGTATTAAACTTGGTCTAATATATACTCCCTCTGTGTAAAGTACAGGATCAAAATAATGTCTCTAGTGTTTTAAGAGCATGCATGAGTTTCTGAACAACTTCTCTGGTGTAGGGCAGCAGGTTCTGGGAGATGCTCATTAGTATTGGGTTTGGCAGCAAGATTTTCTCTGAGACAGGCTTTTAGAGCCTGGTTCTCTACCTGCAGTTCATGAAATGAGTTTGCTAGGAGATCCACCCTGTCTGATAGGCTCTTTAAATGATCTGCCATAGCATTAGGATCCATTTTCACAAAATCATTTTTTAACAGGACTAGTAAAGTATTGCACAGACTTCAGAAATCACAAGTCCTGATATCATTCAAGGCTGGATTATTATGTAAAGTACAGGATCAAAATAATGTCTCTAGTGTTTTATCTCTTAAATAAGATCTTTATGTAAAGTTGGTAATGTGTCACAATGGTAACTAAACATAAAGGTTTTCCTAAGTTACAAATGTGATTTAATATGGCCGCATATGTTAACAACTGTGTTCAGAGATATTAGATAACAGTAAGTTAAGATGCTGCTTAAAGTACTCTCAATGAATAAGGAAGAACATACCTCTTGTCCTAGTGTAATATTGTCTCACGTAGTTATTCTCCTGACAAGTTGAAATGCAGAGGAGTATAGATAAGAGGAAACGCTGCTCTGTTGATTTGTAGCTTATCGGAGCTTCCCCGGCGTCTGTGTAGGGAGAGAGACTCAGCAGCAGAGAGGCAGCCATAGCTGATGACGTAGGCGCCTGTTCAAAGACTCCGGTTGTCAGGAAGGAGGCAGAGGGAGCTATTGCTTTGTAAGTATAAGATTAGTTTTATACATAGCTTGAATGGTTTTTAGAATCAGCGGTTGACAAGGAGAGGAGGCTGATGTCTTCTTAAGCAAGGATGCAGGGAGGTTGGAATGAAATCGCTGAAGTAGCTGAGAGCTTGAAGACACAGACTCAATAATCCAGCAAGGAAATAGTGGAAGGAAGTGCCCTTTATAGGAAGGAGGTGATCTCCTTAAAGGCACAGTGTAGCTATAAGCAGAATAGATGAATCCTTACATAGACCCCCCCCCCAGGAAACCACAGCGAGGTTTCAAGGACGAGGTATGTCAGGGTGTTGTCGATGAAACAACGAAACAAGTCTAGGGGCCGAAAGGTTGGAGGCAGGTTCCCAAGAATCATCCTCATGCACATAGCCCAACCAATGGACCAGATAAAACAAACGTCCACGAAGAAGACGGGAGTCGAGGATACTGTGAACTTGGAATTCCTCTTGGGAGTCCAGACTTGACACGCCGGGAAGGTCCTTTAGCGTAGGTGTATCAGAGTTACAGGGTTTAACTAAAGAGTTATGAAAAGTGGGATGTATCTTTAGAGTAGGTTAAAGCTCCAAGGTAACTGTGACAGGATTGTTTATCGAAGTTATGGCAAAAGGACCAATAAAAGTTCGACCCAACTTTTTACAGGGGTAATGTAATTTCAGGTTTCTGGTAGATAACCAAACTCGTTGACCAACTGTATACTGGGGACTTCCCCTATGCCGTAGGTTATAATACTTGCTCTGTGAGGTTTGTGCCTCGAGTATGTGAGTTCATACAGAGGAGAAAATCCGGGAGATGTCATTCACAGTATCATTTACCTGAGGGTAAGGTGAGTCAATCTTAGGTAAAAGATCATAGCGAGGAGGTAGTCCATAGTTGATGTAAAAAGGGCTAAATCCAGTGGAAGAGTTCACATGGTTATTATGTGCGAATTCGGCCAATGGAATAAATGTCGCCCAGGCGTGTTGTTCTTGAGAACAATAGCATCGCAAGTACTGTTATACTGATTGGTTTACTCGCTCAGTTTGCCCATTTGATTGTGGATGAAAAGAAGTTGTGAGGCATTGTTCCATATGAAGTGCCTTACAGAGGTTCCTCCAGAATATGGATGTGAACTGCGTTCCGCGGTCACTGACAACAGATTTTGGTATGCCATGCAAACAAACAATATCTCTCAAAAAGAGGTCAGTGGTATGTTTTGAGGTGGGAAGAGCAGTTGTGGGGATAAAATGAGCCATTTTTGAGAAGAGGTCAGTGACAACAAATATGGTATTGAACCCATTGGATCTGTGTAAGTCGACTATGAAATCCATTGAGACTTTGTCCCAATGTCTTTGGGGTGCTTGAAGTGGTTGTAGAAAACCAATAGGTCATTGTTTTGAGTGTTTTGAGGTGGCACAAATGGCACATTTGGACAAAAAAGTTTGTACAGATTTCCTGATGCCAGGCCACCAATAAGAACGGAGAAGGAGTTCTGTAGTTTTCGTTGTGCCCATATGTCCCGCCAGAGGTGAGTCATGAACATGTTGTAACACTAGTTGACGGTAAGTGGCTGGTACGTATAATTTTTTTTCTTTATAGTATAAACCATCAGTGTGTAGAATGAGACCATCTGTTGGTCTGTCGGTGTCGGATTTTTGGGCTTCCTGTAACTGGGATATTATATCTGTTATCAATCCAATTAAACAGTCTTGTGGGATAACAGTGGATGGAGGATTTTCAGGGATGATTTTTGAATGTTGTCTGGAGAGAGCATCAGCCTTTCCATTTTTTTCACCAGGCCTGTAAGTTATGTTATAGTTAAACCTAGAGAAATAAAGGCTCCATCGAAATTTGTCTAGAGGAGAGAGTTTTATTGGTTTGAAGATATTGTAGGTTTTTGTGGTCTGTGAATATTATGATGGGGTAGACAGCACCCTCCAGAAGATGACGCCAATGGTCAAATGAGCTTTTAATTGCCAACTCTTTTTCCCCGACAGGATAATTCAATTCTGCAGGTTGCAGAATTCTGGAAAAATAAGCCACTGGATGTAATGGTTCCTTACATGAGGGTCTTTGAGAGAGAATAGCTCCAATAGCATATTCTGAAGCTTCGACTTCTAATACGAATTGATGATTCATGTCGGGAAATCTCAGGATGGGTTCTGATGAAAATTTCTGTTTTAGGAAGTTGAATGCATCTTGAGCTTGAGGTGTCCATTGAAAGGGGATGTGAGCTTTTGTGAGTTCTGTAAGAGGTTTAGTAATAGCTGCGAACCCTGGGATAAACTTCCTATAAAAATTAGAGAAGCCTAAGAAGCTCTGTACATCCTTCCTGGAAGAAGGAATTGGCCAGTCAATAATAGCCTGCACCTTTTTTGTTATCCATAGATATACCCTGTTCTGTAATATGATACCCGAGGAAAGTAATGTTTTGGGTTTCAAAAATGCATTTTTCAGGTTTAGCATATAACCTATTCTGTCTCAACCGGGTTAAAACTTCCTTGATATGAATTCTGTGTTGAACTATATCTGGCGAATTAATCCAGATGTCATCTAAATAGACAATTATATACACATCCAGTATGTCTCTGAAAATGTCGTTGATAAAACACTGAAATGTTGCTGGGGCATTGCACAGCCCGAATGGCATTACAGTATACTCATAGAGACCATATCTGGTCCTAAATGCTGTAAGTCATTCATCCCCAGCTCTCATTCTGATAAGATTATAGGCGCCTCTAAGATCCAATTTAGTGAATAATGAGGCTCCTCGCAATCTTTCTATCAGTTCAGGGATTAATGGAAGAGGGTACCTGTTTTTCTTTGTGTGTTTGTTTAATTCTCTATAATCTATTATAGGCCTGAGAGAACCATCCTTATTGGTAACAAAAAACATGCCTGCACCAGCTGGGGAAGTACTAGGTCTTATAAAACCTCTCTTAAGGTTTTCATCAATATAAGCCTTTAAATGTTCCAACTCTGGTTTAGAGAGAGGGTACACATGTCTGAAGGGTATAGAGACACCTGGAAGCAGATCTATAGGGCAGTGATTTTTAACCTTTTTTTTGCCGTGGCACACTTTTTTACATTAAAAAATCCTGTGGCACACCACCATCCCAAATTTTTTAAAAAATCACACATTGTAGCCTAATACAGCATATATATATATATATATATATATACACATACACACAAACACACACATACTGTATGTATTGTGCTTTTATGCCATGCCTCCTACAAACTACCCCTGCACTGGGAGTAAAAAACAAGCAAAGTTTAAAAAATATGTCACACTGTTATCAGTCTACCGTGGCACACCTGAGGATCTCTCACGGCACACTAGTGTGCCACGGCACACTGGTTGAAAAACACTGCTATAGGGCAATCATATGCCCTGTGTGGCGGTAGATATTCAGCTTCTTTTTTGTCAAACACATCACTAAATTCCTGATATTGTGGGGGTATAGTAGTATCAGAGTTGGATACAGAGAGAAGAACAGAATTACTATATGTGTGATTACTTACTGGTTGTTCTGGAAATGTAACGGTGAGGTGTGACCAATCTATATTTGGTTTGTGAAGACCTAACCATTTTATACACAAGATAACATCAAACATAGGTGATGTGATAACATCAAGGGTTATTTGTTCTTTATTTTTGCTATCTGTGTGTAGTTGTAAGGGAATAGTTTGATGTGTGAGTGGGCCGCTTGATAACATATTACCATCAATGACCTTCACAGAGACTGGTGTTTGCTTAGTGAATAAAGGAATTTTATTAGTTTTAAAAAAAAATCACATTTTAGCACTCTAGGCTGTGTTGATATGATTCATACAGTGTATAATTCAGTAGAAAAGATCCATCCAATACTTCCAAAACACTGTGAATTTATTGTAGCAATTTTCTTTCACAAACAATTGTTGCAAAAAACTTCAGAGACACACACTTAAAACCATAGGAGCTGATGTGAGGTTCAGTTTCAGTCTTACATGTTTCGGCGGATCCTGACCGCCTTAATCATAGACCATACCTGAACCTCTACACCTGTAGCCTTTTTACCTGTGTACAGGTATACGCCCTCAAACATTTACTCCAATCAAATGTATACAATAGGATTTAGCCTCAATCGGCTTGACAGCTTGGAAAAAAATGTTTTTTCTATTAACTTACATAGGTTAATCTTAATCCTATAAGTGTCTTTATGTAGCATTTTATAGAAAGACACAGCTAGTGTTGAATTGCAAATTCAACTTAAAAGAAGGTACTCATTTTTAGTCATTTACAACGCCAACTTCTAACACATCTATTAAAGATACATATAGAAAAATCATATACAGAAAAAGTTTTTTCAGCAGTTGAGGCCGGGTTTGAATTCACAACCTTTGGGTTAAGAGGCATTAGACTTAAGCACTATGCCACAACGACCCCATAGCTATTATGATACATTTAATATAGCTATATAGCCTTTATTTAGCATTAATTTCCTTATAATAGCTAGATATATAGAAAGTTACTTTTATGCAGTCTCGTTTGTTTATATATATATATATACTATTATTGACTCAATTTTAGCTTTAAACTTCCCATATATAGAATTAACGAAATTTGGGGTTGATAGGCCAAATATTGCTAGATTATACTCCTCTTAAATTTAACTATTTATTACTCCAGCAATTAATGATGTCATGTTCTGAGTTAAATCCCTCTGGGACTAATGTCTTAACCCCTTAATGACCGGACCATTTTTCAGTTTTCTTACCCTTAATGACAATGGCTATTTTTACATTTCTGCAGTGTTAGTGTTTAGCTGTAATTTTCCTCTTACTCATTTACTGTACCCACACATATTATATACCGTTTTTCTCGCCATTAAATGGACTTTCTAAAGATACCATTTTTTTCAACATATCTTATAATTTAATATAAAAAATATATAAAATATGAGGAAAAAATGGAAAAAAACACACTTTTTCTAACTTTGACCTCCAAAATCTGTTACACATCTACAATCACCAAAAAACACCCATGCTAAATAGTTTCTAAATTTTGTCCTGAGTTTAGAAATACCCAATGGTTACATGTTGTTTGCTTTTTTTGCAAGTTATAGGGCAATAAGTACAAGTAGAACTTTGCTATTTCCAAACCACTTTTTTTCAAAATTAGCGCTAGTTACATTGGAACACTGATATCTGTCCGGAATCCCTGAATATCCCTTGACATGTATATATTTTTTTTTAGAAGACAACCCAAAGTATTGATTTATGCCCATTTTGGTATATTTCATGCCACCATTTCACTGCCAAATGCGAGCAAATAAAAAAAATTGTTCACTTTTTCACAAATTTTGTCACAAACTTTAGGTTTCTCACTGAAATTATTTACAAACAGTTTGTGCAATTATGGCACAAATGGTTGTAAATGCTTCTCTGGGATCCCCTTTGTTCAGAAATAGCAGACATATATGGCTTTGGCGTTGATTTTTGGTAATTAGAAGGCCGCTAAATGCAGCTGCGAACCACACGTGTATTATGCCCAGCAGTGAAGGGGTTAATTAGGGATCTTGTAGGGACCTTGAAGAGTTAATTTTAGCTTTAGTGTAGTGTAGTAGACAACCCAAAGTATTGATCTAGGCCCATTTTGGTATATTTCATGCCACCATTTCACCGCCAAATGCGAGCAAATAAAAAAAAAAGTGAAATTTTTCACAATTTTAGGTTTCTCACTTAAATTATTTACAAACAGCTTGTGCAATTATGGCACAAATGGTTGTAAATGCTTCTCTGTGATCTCCTTTGTTCAGAAATAGCAGACATATATGGCTTTGGCGTTGCTTTTTGGCAATTAGGAGGCCGCTAAATGCTGCTGCGCACCACACTTGTATTATGCCCAGCAGTGAAGGGGTTAATTAGGTAGCTTGTAGAGAGCTTGCAGGGTTAATTTTAGCTTTAGTGTAGAGATTAGCCTCCCACCTGACACATCCCACCCCCTGATCTCTCCCAGACAGCTCTCTTCCCTCCCCCACCCCACAATTGTCCCCGCCATCTTAAGTACTGGCAGAAAGTCTACCAGTACTAAAATAAAAGGTGTTTTTTTTTTTTTTTTTTAATTATTCAGCTGTGATGGACCCCTGCCTTAACCCCCAACCTCCCTGATCCCCCCCAAACACCTCTCTAACCCTCCCCACCTACCTATTTGCCACCATCTTGGGTACCAGTTTTCCCCAAAAAATAAAGTGTGTTTTTTTTTTATTTTTAGTTGTTTTTTCATTTTTTCTGTAGTGTAGCTGCCCCCCCCAGTACCCCCACCCCCCTAACCCTACCAGATCCTATTATTTATTTTTTTTTAAAAAAAGTTTGCTGCCCCCCCTCCCTCTTAACAAAACTCATTGGTGGCAGTGTTTGCTGCGCGCGCGCGCACACACACACGCACGCGCGCGAGCGCACGCAGGCCCCCCCTCCGCACGCTCCCGGCATCCGGCGTGCACAATGCACTTGTAGGAACCGGATGCCGGGTAGCGATGGGCCGCCCACCCTCCTCCCTTGTAAGCTCCCACCCACCAACGAACGGCCCCATCGCTACCGGTGCAGAGAGGGCCACAGAGTGGCTCTCTCTGCATCGGATGCTTTTTAAAGGGTATTGCAGGATGCCTCAATATCGAGGCATCACTGCAATACCCTGAGAGCTGCTGGAAGCGATTGCGATCGCTTCCAGCACTCTCTTAGACAACTGACGTACCAGGTACGTCCATTGTCACTAACTGCTAGTTTTTGCAGGACGTACCTGGTACGTCAGTTGTCATTAAGGGGTTAAATACAAAAATCCAATATGCCTCTTGTTTTTTTAGAGTATTCAGCCTGTCACCACCTCTGTGTGACTTTTGAATGTGTTCAATGGCTGACCAACTGAAGGTACTTAAATCCTGATCATGTTCCTCTATAAAGTGGGATGCAAGAGCAGAGCATGATATATAATTTTCTATATATGAGATGTGTTCTCGAATACAAGTTCTTACATCCCTTGTTGTCATTCCTATGTACTGTTTTTTATGCTCTGTGCATTCAACTAAATAGATAACATGATCAGTAGAACATTTTATACAGCCCTTGATATCATATTCTGATCCAGTAGTATATGACTTACAAGTCTTAGTTACTTTGATATACCCACATGCTCTGCATCTTTTACTTCCACATTTGTATACTCCATTTGTATGCAGCCAGGAACTTCCTGCACCCCTTTCCTTATTTTTAAGTTCACTGGGAGATAGTATATTAGCCAACGACTTACTTTTTTTATATACAAATCTGCAGCCTTCATCAATTATAGGTTTTAGGGTACTGTCTCCATAGATTATAGGCAAATATTTATTTATAATGTCACAGACATCCTTGTACTGATCTGAGAACTGGGTAATAAAGAGAGGTCTGCTGTCTTTCTTATCTGTTTTCTCTTTTATTTTCAAGAGATCTTTCCTGTCCATTTTACTCACTTTTTCTCCAATGCTCATTACTTGTTGTTGATTATAACCTCTAGCTACCATTCTTTCTGTTAGTTCTGACCTTGCTCTAACAAAATCTCTATCTTGGGAGCAATTCCTTCTGGTTTGCATCATTTGACCCTTTATTATCCCCTTGATGACATATTTTGGGTGATTACTTTTGGCAGGCAATAAAGCATTGCCCGCAATCGGCTTTCTATATAGGTCTGTAATGACTCTCCCATTTTGTCTATCAGCAATCAAAACAAGGTCTAAGTAGCTAATTCTTTCTTTACTCCAGTCAGAGGTAAATCTCATACCAAATCTATTATTGTTAAGATAGTTTAAAAACATATCCTTGCCTATTTCATCACCATCCCATACAATCAACAGGTCATCTATAAATCTCTTATAGAGAAATATAGAGCCTTTAAATGGGTTAGCATCATTGGTAATGAGACTTCTCTCTAACCACCCCATAAAGAGGTTTGCATATGAGGGCGCAAACCGCGCCCCCATAGCAGTCCCCTGTTTTTGCAAATAGAATTCCCCCTCAAACATAAAATAATTATGTCTAAGGAGGAACTCTATAACCTCCAAGATGTAGCTCTTAAAGTAAGGATCGTAGGTTGTTTCAAGATCTAAAAAATATTCAATGGCTTTTAAGCCTAATTCATGTTGAATCATAGAATACAGTGATACTACATCTATTGAAAGCCAGCTGAAGGCATCTCTCCACTCAAAATCATCAAAAATATTCAACACATTTGTTGTGTCCTTAAGATGGCTGTCAAGATTGTGTACCATAGGTTGTAATATATCATCTATCCAGTTGGATAAGGGTTCTAATATAGATTCCAACCCTGATATAATGGGTCTACCCTTAATATCTTTAACACCTTTATGGGTTTTAGGGAGATGATAGAAAATTGGTATACGTGGATTTTCTACATACAAAAAGTCAAACGTTTTTCTGTCTAGATACCCATTCTCCAAACCGTCATCTAATAAGGATAGTAATTTTTCTTGAATTTTCAAAGTTGGATCAGAACTTAAACTTGTATATACCTAATTTTCTCTTAATTGTCTGTAAGACTCATTTACATACCAGTCCCTATCACATACCACAATACTATTTCCTTTATCTGATCGTTTTATCACTATATTTTCATTTTCTTCAAGGCTTTTTAGAGCTTTTTTTTCATTGTTAGTCAAATTGGATCTTTTATGTTTAACTTTTAAACTGTCTTTTAAAACTGTAAGATCTTCTAACACCCTTTTGTGAAAAAGCTCTAACTGTGGGCCTCTTGTCCTGGTGGGATAAAAGTTAGATTTTTGTCTTTTAAAAGGATTTTTAGTCTGTTTCCTTTCGAGCTGTTTAGATGTATCTGCTTCAAGATCCACCACTTCAGTTTTAAAATGCTTTTTAATAGTTAGTTTTCTAATGAAGCGATTTACATCAAGAACAGTTTGAAAAAGATTAAAATCACCACTAGGACAGAAGCCCAAGCCATAATTTAATACTTTTATTTCATTTTTGTTTAATGCATAAGAAGACAGGTTTAAAACAGCTCCTTGTAAACTTATTTCTCCTTCTGAACTAGCTGTCTCAGCTGGTATCTGTTTCTTGCTTTTTTTGTCGCCTTTCTCTATTGTACCTTCCCCTTTGTTTATATCTCCCTCCTTTTGAAAATCCTGTTTCACTGGTTCAACTTTTTTGATATTTGATTGCTTTGGTCTAGTTCCTATTTCAATCCCTTGAGCATTCAGTTTTTTTGTGGCATCTATGTGTGTATCCTCTCTACTTTCTGTCTCAGATTGTGTGTAACCTTCTGAGGTCTCAAAATCAGTTTCTATAGTAATTTCACTATTTTCATTTTGTTCGTTTTCACTAAATGTGACCCTTTTATTTTTATTCTTATTTGCCCTTTTACCTTGCCTGTATCCTCTCAGATTTTTAACCTGAGATTCAGTACTCTGCAGTTGACTACTTTGGCCTTTGTCACCTGACTTGTTTTGCCATCTGTTTCCCATTCTAGTGTGTTTCTGCCAGAGATATACTCTATTATTGGCATAATCCTTACTATCTCGCAAAAACTTGGAATGCTTAATATTAATCACTAATTTCCTTGCTTCTTCCACTGCCTCTTGGAGCATGGTATCATATGTTACATATTCAGACACTTCTTTAAACTTATTCATTTCAATTTGTATCTTAATTATTTCTTCTTTAAGATTAGCAATTTGTTCAGTCTTATATTTAATAAGAAGTCCCATAAGCCTTATTGCACATTCAGTAAGTATGCTGTTCCATTCTGCAATGAAATCTTGGCTATCCACTTCAAACGCTGGAAATTTTCTCAACCTGAGACCTCTTGGTACCATCCCTCTCTTTATATACTTGTCAAATAACCAATTATCTAGACGCAGTCTCTGTTCTTTATTCTTTAACATTTCCATAGTATGAAACAGATCAGTTAATTTCACATTTTCAGTATCATCCTTAAATAAGTCCTCCAAATCAATATTGTCAATATCCCATTCATCTGTTGTTTTTAGTGAGTAAAATTCAGTGTGTGACTCCATTTCTTTTATTTTATATTTCTCTTAAATGGATTAAAAACTTTTCTTTAGTTGTAATCACTCTTTATTATCAGTGTATGAAAGCTTAAAAGAGGCAGCTTCAGGCTATATTAACTTTATCCGATTTTCATAGCCTCTATATGTCGTGCAACCAAAGGACAATAGAGAACAAAGCTGGAAGGTCAATATCAATTTTCTGAGAAAATGGCAAAACCAGGTTTGCCCTGTGCAATGTCTTTAGTCCCTTAGCCACAAGTACATAAGGTGCAGTGTGTTATTCCCCTTTATTTTATAGCAAGCTTTATATGAACTACAGGTACAGGTTGCTAAATGCGGTTAGATACAGTCTCACTCACCCCGCTCTTCATGCGGCAGCCTCACTTGGTCTGTCCTCCCGGATCTGACTCCTTTCAAAGCAGAAGGAAGAGGTCTTACCTGGTGTAGAGTGTCCGCTTGCAACCTCCACAATCGCGGTTCCTGTTGTGTCCCAAATTTTACAGCTCGCCCAGTCACAGCTGCACCTGATGCTGCCTTCCAATTTGGGATGTGATCCTGAGAGCAAACTCCTTCCTGTTTGCAAGTTACATGAAGTAGAAAAGAAGAGGCGGATCCATCCAATACTTCCAAAACACTGTGAATTTATTGTAGCAATTTTCTTTCACAAACAATTGTTGCAAAAAACTTATTAACTTACATAGGTTAATCTTAATCCTATAAGTGTCTTTATGTAGCATTTTATAGAAAGACACAGCTAGTGTTGAATTGCAAATTCAACTTAAAAGAAGGTACTCATTTTTAGTCATTTACAACGCCAACTTCTAACACATCTATTAAAGATACATATAGAAAAATCATATACAGAAAAAGTTTTTTCAGCAGTTGAGGCCGGGTTTGAACTCACAACCTTTGGGTTAAGAGGCATTAGACTTAAGCACTTTTATGCAGTCTCGTTTGTTTATATATATATACTATTATTGACTCAATTTTAGCTTTAAACTTCCCATATATAGAATTAACGAAATTTGGGGTTGATAGGCCAAATATTGCTAGATTATACTCCTCTTAAATTTAACTATTTATTACTCCAGCAATTAATGATGTCATGTTCTGAGTTAAATCCCCCTGGGACTAATGTCTTAAATACAAAAATCCAATATGCCTCTTGTTTTTTTAGAGTATTCAGCCTGTCACCACCTCTGTGTGACTTTTGAATGTGTTCAATGGCTGACCAACTGAAGGTACTTAAATCCTGATCATGTTCCTCTATAAAGTGGGATGCAAGAGCAGAGCATGATATATCATTTTCTATATATGAGATGTGTTCTCGAATACGAGTTCTTACATCCCTTGTTGTCATTCCTATGTACTGTTTTTTATGCTCTGTGCATTCAACTAAATATATAACATGATCAGTAGAACATTTTATACAGCCCTTGATATCATATTCTGATCCAGTAGTATATGACTTACAAGTCTTAGTTACTTTGATATACCCACATGCTCTGCATCTTTTACTTCCACATTTGTATACTCCATTTGTATGCAGCCAGGAACTTCCTGCACCCCTTTCCTTATTTTTAAGTTCACTGGGAGATAGTATATTAGCCAACGACTTACTTTTTTTATATACAAATCTGCAGCCTTCATCAATTATAGGTTTTAGGGTACTGTCTCCATAGATTATAGGCAAATATTTATTTATAATGTCACAGACATCCTTGTACTGATCTGAGAACTGGGTAATAAAGAGAGGTCTGCTGTCTTTCTTATCTGTTTTCTCTTTTATTTTCAAGAGATCTTTCCTGTCCATTTTACTCACTTTTTCTCCAATGCTCATTACTTGTTGTCGATTATAACCTCTAGCTACCATTCTTTCTGTTAGTTCTGACCTTGCTCTAACGAAATCTCTATCTTGGGAGCAATTCCTTCTAGTTCGCATCATTTGACCCTTTATTATCCCCTTGATGACATATTTTGGATGATTACTTTTGGCATGCAATAAAGCATTGCCCGCAATCGGTTTTCTATATAGGTCTGTAATGACTCTCCCATTTTGTCTATCAGCAATCAAAACAAGGTCTAAGTAGCTAATTCTTTCTTTACTCCAGTCAGAGGTAAATCTCATACCAAATCTATTATTGTTAAGATAGTTTAAAAACATATCCTTGCCTATTTCATCACCATCCCATACAATCAACAGGTCATCTATAAATCTCTTATAGAGAAATATAGAGCCTTTAAATGGGTTAGCATCATTGGTAATGAGACTTCTCTCTAACCACCCCATAAAGAAGTTTGCATATGAGGGCGCAAACATTGCACAGGGCAAACCTGGTTTTGCCATTTTTTCAGAAAAGTGTATAATTCACCCTTTTATTTTGTAAGAGAAATATTACTAGTGGACAACATAAATAAAATTTAACTTTTATTAACTTTATTAAAATAGGATTGAAATTAAAACCACTCTTAAGTTGACTTCAGTAGTTCAACAACTCTCACATAAAGATATTGGGTACTTCTCTTCTTGCCTTTACAAAACTTATAGAGATATAAATTTGGTTAAGATGAGTGATTTATAAAGGCTTTGAAAAAGCCGGTTCATGGCGAAACATGTCAGGAGAGTTAGGGAAATGGTGAGGAGTCCTAGGAGCTCCTGTGTTTTAGCAGCCTTAAGCTGACTTCATTTTACTGTAGTCAACTATCCGATTAATGGGTTCTACTTTGTTCTTTTCTAAGCCTCCTCTGTGTCACTATTTACAGCGTTTAATACGCTAAGACATGCAGGTTGCCTGCTAGCCACAGGGAATTATACGACCATTGTGGAGTAATTATAAGGGTGGTTACATACATTCCTTATTCTTCAGGTACTAAGTGGAAAAGCACCGAACAGCGCTGAATAAAGAGAAGTACTCTCAATAATATAATCTTGCTTCAGCCTGTCACGGTGCGAAAAGTTACTATTAAAGCACATAACTGATGTCAGAAGTTACAGACTGTTATGCTACGTAAAAGCGCTACTATTGATACATGGTTAAATACTAAGAGAAGTTGCACCAATCACAGTCTTATATTACCAGCTTTAATAGAGTATAATAAGAAGCAAACATTGAGGTTATACTGCTGATTGCAACTTAAGGTTAAATTAACTTGCACTCCTATTGAAACGCAAACACGCTGTATTTTACAAACTATAACAAGCAAGTTTGTAATCTCATAGATATTTAAAGTCAATTGACCAACAATATTATGAATAATCGTCTGCAATCCAACGTAGTATTGTATAAAGATTAATTGTGACTTTAAGTGCCAAAACTTAGCTGGTGCAATTGTATGCTTTGTAATTCACAATTATTTACCCACTAACCATTTGACTATAAATACTATAAACCCCAACGTATAGGAGATATACCAAGTTGATATTATTATTTCTGAGACAGGCTTTTAGAGCCTGGTTCTCTACCTGCAGTTCATGAAATGAGTTTGCTAGGAGATCCACCCTGTCTGATAGGCTCTTTAAATGATCTGCCATAGCATTAGGATCCATTTTCACAAAATCAATTTTTAACAGGACTAGTAAAGTATTGCACAGACTTCAGAAATCACAAGTCCTGATATCATTCAAGGCTGGATTATTATGTAAAGTACAGGATCAAAATAATGTCTCTAGTGTTTTATCTCTTAAATAAGATCTTTATGTAAAGTTGGTAATGTGTCACAATGGTAACTAAACATAAAGGTTTTCCTAAGTTACAAATGTGACTTAATATGGCCGCATATGTTAACAACTGTGTTCAGAGATATTAGATAACAGTAAGTTAAGATGCGGCTTAAAGTACTCTCATTGAATAAGGAAGAACATACCTCTTGTCCTAGTGTAATATTGTCTCACGTAGTTATTCTCCTGACAAGTTGAAAATGCAGAGGAGTATAGATAAGAGGAGACGCTGCTCTGTTGATTTGTAGCTTACCGGAGCTTCCCCGGCGTCTGTGTAGGGAGAGAGACTCAGCAGCAGAGAGGCGGCTGTAGCTGATGACATAGGCGCCTGTTCAAAGACTCCGGTTGTCAGGAAGGAGGCAGAGGGAGCTATTGCTTTGTAAGTATAAGATTAGTTTTATACTTAGTTTGAATGGTTTTTAGAATCAGCGGTTGACAAGGAGAGGAGGCTGATGTCTTCTTTAGCAAGGATGCAGGGAGGTTGGAATGAAATCGCTGAAGTAGCTGAGAGCCTGAAGACACAGACTTCAATAATCCAGCAAGGAAATAGTGGAAGGAAGTGCCCTTTATAGGAAGGAGGTGATCTCCTTAAAGGCACAGTGTAGCTATAAGCAGAATAGATGAATCCTTACACTCTGTCACCAAACCAGACTTTCTGTCACACTTCCTCCCCACAGCTCACACTTGGTGGAGTGAGCGACCATAGAAATTAAAGAGAGTACCCTTGAAAGACCATCAGCAAAGACCTGCTCTGTGCTCAACAATGAAATGAAAAGGCTGCAGACTAAGAAACCATCTAGTCACTCTTGCATTCTTCTCCTTATTCTGACTAATCCATTTGAGAGGAGCATGATCTGTAATCAACCTGAATTTCCTCCCAAACAAATAGTACCGAAGAGACTCCAAAGCCCCCTTAATAGCTAAACATTCTTTTTCAATAATAGAGTAATTTTTCTCTTGCTGGTTTAATTTTCTACTAAGAAATACTACAGGGTGCTCCTCCCCTTGGTACACTTGGGAAAGAACAGCCCCCACACCAACATCAGAAGCATCAGTCTGCACTATAAAATCTTTACAAAAAACTGGAGTTACCAAAACACAGGGCATCTTTCAAATGCTTAAAAGCCTTATCTGCTTCTGTAGACCATTTAACCATCACTGGTAATTTTGCCTTTGTAAGATGAGTTAAAAGTGCAGTTATTGTAGCAAAATCTGGAATAAACCTTTTATAATATCTAGTCAAACCCAAAAAAGCTCTAACTTGTTTCTTAGTTAGGGGCTGGGGACAGTTTTGTATGGCTTCTATTTTAGTTGTCTGTGGTTTAACTAATCCTCTCCCAATTATATATCCCAAGTAATTTGCTTCCTCTAAACCAATGGTACATTTTGAAGGAATCACAGTTAAACCAGCAGAGAAAATGGAGTCAAGAACTGCCTGAACTTTTGGAAGATGTGATTCCCAATCTGTACTCTAAATGATTACATCATCAAGATAAGCTGCAGCATAACGAACATGGGGCTTTAGAATTTGCAGGAGCACCATGTAACCCAAATGGCAAAACTGTATACTGAAACAACCCATCTGGAGTTGAAAAAGCAGTTTTCTCATTTGCCTGGTCAGTGAGGGGTACCTGCCAATAGCCTTTTGTTAAATCAATTGTTGTTAAATAGCGTGCTTTTCCTAGTCTTTCTATTAAAGGGACACTGAACCCAAAATTTTTCTTTTGTGATTCAGATAGAGCATGCAATTTTAAACAACTTTCTAATTTACTATTATTATAATTTTTTCTTTGTTCTCTTGCTATCTTTATTTGAAAAATAAGACATCTAAGCTTTTTTTGGTTCAGGACTCTGGATAGCACGTTTTTATTGGTGGATGAATTTATCCACCAATAAGAAAGAACAACCCAGGTTGTTCACCAAAAATGGGCCGGCATCTAAACTTACATTCTTGCATTTCAAATAAAGATACCAAGAGAATGAAGAAAATTTGATAATAGGAGTAAATTAGAATGTCCTGCTCTATCTGAATCACGAAAGAAAAAATTTGGGTTCAGTGTCCCTTTAACTCATCAACCCTAGGCATTGGGTAGGTATCAAATTTTACTTACATTTCTGATAAATATAAAATGTTTCCAATTTCTCTGGCTTGTATTAGCTAAATTTACACAGCATTTCAAACCATTAACATTTAGCAAACATTAGTATATCTACTCTGTTATAAAACGAGGAAAAAGAAATGCTGAGTCGTCCAGTAAATAATACAGGTTTATTCAGGAACAGGCTACCACAAGTGGCACAGGGTAGACTCCTATCTACAGGGTAGACTCCTATCTGACGTGTTTCGCGCATGGGCACATGCGCTTCATCAGAGTTATTAGTCTCAGCTGCTCTGGATCTGTATATAGGTGAGGAGAACAAATCAGCAGGTGTATTGGTATTAACCCATTGTGTATATAATGAAACTTGTATAATAATGCTTAAAGGGAAAACACCTGCAAGTGTAAGATAGGTAATGATACCAACACCTAATACACAGCTCCAGGGCAGGGAGAGACTTACAAAAAAACAGATTAATATGAATAACAATTATCTGTCTATCAGTTGTTGTTCATGGTAAAAGTGACTTATTAATATTTGTGTGTGATCTATGTTTACATAGTCAATATCATCAAATTCTACAATCACAAAGATAAGTAAAAAATGTGGAATTACACATAGTAATTATAACTCTAACAGTTTAGAAACATACTGAATATAAAAAAACAAAAAAGAACAAAAACAAGAATATGGTACATAGTTATTAGTTAAAAAAATATACTTTTTTCCTAAAAACATTCTAGGTTTAGTATTGAGTTAGCATAGCTTGGTTTTGATAAGAAATGCAAAGTAGGCAATATAGAATACTGCAGTGAATAAGGACCACTAAATGAAATCATATATATATATATATATATATATATATATATATATATATATATATATATATATTCAGTGTATTATTCATTATTAATTTGGGAAATATCAAGAGTATTTTAAAATTATTACTCAAAGAGGAGAGTAATGATGTACTCCAAATGCTTGTAAGGAGATGGAATTATGATCCTACATTGCAGGAATAGTAACATAGCCATAAAACTACTGTGTAGTCAAAAAGAGAGGAAGAAAAAAAGTTCTCTTTTTAATAGGCGACAATACAGATAAATAAATAATAACCATTAAAATAATTGTTTTGTTGAAAGATAATTGGAAAAGGGACTAATGGGGTTGTAGAAGGGGAAAGGAATTGGGATAGAAGAAAGACTATATAGTTTGTTTGTTTATTTATTAGTATGTTTTTGGGGACAAATTGACCTAAAGACAATAGTGACGTACTAAGTGAGATTGGATAAAAGGGATGATCAGTTTATATGTCAACATATGTTTACTGCTTGGTAGAAAAGATTTTTAATAGACACATTGTAAATGATATTATAAAATGGCTGATAATGAATGCCTAGTATTGATGTGGTCTATGATTAGGTTAGTCTAGATGCTGGTAATGTATACATATTGTGAATAATTACGCAAAGTAACTAATACTGAATCTGTAATATTGATATAATCTTTGTTTGGATCACTCTCATAGTTACGAATATTATTTACTTGTATGTGAAAGGCTGATGAAATGTAGGAGGAAACTGAGATGATAAATTTTAGTAAAAATGACAATACTTAATTTATGTTAGCGAAGGTCTCCGTTAGAGTAGAATAGAGTGACCATGGTTACTCTATGAACAAGTTCACATCGTATCTCTTGTTCATACCTTGTGGTACTCTAGTCTGTAATGTGAAGATCCAATATACTTCTCTTTTAAGGAATGTCTTGTTTCTATCTCCTCCTAGTGGGTTTTTTGTTATCTGTTCAATTGCCTTGAATGAGAAGTAGGTTAGTCTATGCTCATGTGTATGAAAATGTTTAGCCACTGGGGTTCTGGGTATTTCCTCTTCTATTGATATGAGGTGTTCTCTGATGCGATCTTTTAGTTGGCGTGCCATTATGCCTATATATTGTTGTAGGCAATGTGTAAAAGTGATAAGGTATATGATATGAGTGGATGTACAGTCCATTCTTGTAGTGATTGGATATGTCTTGTTGGTTTGTGAAGAATTGAAAGTCTGGCTTATGTCAGTGTATTTGCAGCTTTTACATGGGACATATCTTTTTACATATCTACTCTGTTAGGCCACTCAAAATCTATTGCATTAGCCAAAGTAAAAAAAATTATAATAATAATAATTCACTAGATAAATATTTTCTGCTAATATCTGCAAAATGCTGCAAATAGTTGTGGTGGATTAGAATTAAATCTTAAGGAATGCCTTGCAAGTTAAAAATCTATTTGGAGGAGTCCATTAACATCCCCAACCCTCCCCGGACATGATTCACCATATTAAACAACTTTTTAAAAGGGTGTGGCATGGCCGGAATGGAGGACTGTTGTACCAGTAATTTCCCTGCCCCTAGCTGTAATAACAACAATCCAGAGCTAATCTCAGCCATCCTAGTGTTTGCAGAGCGGCCAAGTATCATTTAGCCCTGGGACACATAGAAGGAAGCTAAACAAAGGGATATATTTAGATTTCACACAAGAGAAAAACAAATCAAATGAATAAGTATCACTGTGTATGTATAATAAATGGATTGGATTTAGCAATATCTACTTTGTCTTGTATTTTTCTATGCTTATTATTGAGTGTGAGTGATAAAATAATCTGCACAAAAGATGCATTTAGCTTTTGATGTAAATATATTAGTGATGAATATTCAAATGTCAACAGGTGCTAGGTGAAATAAAAATCAAATGGAATATGTTATATCTGGCAAGTTTTCCTTAAAAAATAGAAGGAGAAATAATACATTACAATATAAAACTGTGACTATTGTGAAGGCCTCATGATTTTAATTGTAAGGGGTTAACTTTTTAGCTTGTGTGCTAAATATTTTGGGAGGGTGTTCGAAGAAATGTGTCCCTGTGTTTATTTCTTAGAAAGCCAGAGCCCATCATAAATAGCGCCAAGGTCAGTTTATTGCCACAACTTAACACAGAGAGTGATTTTTATGTAGCAGGGATGTCAGTAGAGCGATGATAAAAACCAGTGCCCTCTACCCAGAGAGATCTGAGGGCAATTAAGTGTTATGAAGGGTCATAAAATATTTTATGAATATTAGGCCTTTCAGACACCATTTCTGCTGGACATGTCATATTTGGTATGAATATAATCATCATGAAATCACAGGGGCCTTGCCTATGTGTGTATATTAACTAAATATATAACAGAAGTTATAGCCATGAACTCAAAGCTTTATGACATGTCCTAAAAGAGAGGGGTGGGCACTTTTCTGGCTTATGCTTGAAGAAGGTGGGGTCAAGAAATCTGGTATCAGAGTGAAGTGTATATAAAGGTGATTTCAACAATATAACTTTGTCATTTTTACAGGGGAGGCTGTCTGCTAAAGCGTATTTTGATGATTCTCTAATCTATCTCCCTTGAAGCAAAAACTATATTCTTCAGATAAAGTTACTAGGTTCTGTTATTTCTCCTTTTTATTTTAAAAATGGTTTGCTTGTGTGTAAACTATTAACTATTTTTTATATCAATGCACTGTGACTTGTATTGTTTTGCTCATAATAAATTTTTTAAATATTTGAGACCGTTAAAGAATTTTAAACATCTTCTAAAAAATGTAAAAGGTTTTAGATAAATACGAGGCTTAAATAAAATCTGTTAACACAGAAAACTATACAGATATTTGAATGACTTCCAAAATAAGAGGTTTTATAAGAGGAAGAAAAGATCTTATCCTTCCTCCAATAAAACCCATGAAACCCAAAATTGTTCTTTCATGATTCATATAGAGAATACAATTTTAAACAACTTTCTAATGTACTTCTGTTATTTAATTTGTTTTGTTCTCTTGGTATCATTTGTTGAAGGAGCAGCAATGCACTACTGGTTTCTAACTGAACACATGGGTGAGCCAATGACAATCAGTATATGCATGCAGCCACCAATCAGCAGCTAGAACCTAGGTTCTTTGCTGCTCCTGAACTTGCCTAGATAAACCTTAGCAAAGGATAACAAGAGAAGGAAGCAAATTGAATAATAGAAGTAAATTGGAAAGTTTTTTAAAATTGTATGCTCTGTCTAAATCATGAAAGAACATTTTGGGGTTTCATGTCCCTTTAATATCATTCAGAGCGATATATCTGACACAGAGACAGAGGAATTTGATACATCTACTATTGAATTCCCACCTAAATCGTCAACTTCTATAAATCCCTCCATAATAGAAAATGTAATAGGAAAGGTTTTTTTAGAGGAAGTAGAAAGCTTATATTCAGATTCACCAGGAGAGGTTGGAGGGGCAAACAAAAAAATCCTTTTGGGTTAGATTACAAGTGGTATGCTAATGTTAGCGAGCAATATAATAGTGTTCACGTTAATTTGCATGCGTATTACAAAGTTAAAGTAAACTTAACCGTTAGTGCGATTGAAAACCTTGCGGTTTAGGGCAAAAAAAAAAGTTGAATTAAACACAACATAAATACATTCAGATTTACAGTTAAACTAATTAATACACTATCTAATAAAAATTATTCACTTATACTATAAGTATTAAAAGTATATAGGGGTTAAAAGGTATATGGTATATGACAAGGTGTTTGAATGGAATGGCTATATTGTATATATACGTACATATACATGTGTAGGTATGTGTATATGCATGTGTATATATGTATATACATGTATATATATATATATATATATATATATATTATATACTTTCTCTTGTAGGGAGGGCACTCACAGGACTTTTTTCTTGCAAAACAAAATAATCATTATTTCCAAAAGGTTAGATTAACAGTTTGATTGTCGACGTTTCGGCCCCAATTTGGGCCTTTTTCAAGACAAAACTGCTCTATAAAAATACAAAACACACAATTGGAACCTATATAATTAAACAACACATATTATAGAAATAAAAATACAGAAAATAATTACAACAGTGATATCCCTCAACCACAACAACTTAACCTAACATAAAAATACAAATAGAAAAATAGGAGACCATGTAGATAAACAAGCTTAGACTTACTACAATATAAGACAAGTATATACAACTCAAAGAGAGACCAGCTAATACTCACCTAGATTACGAGTTTTGCGTTATGGTTTTAACGCTGAAAAAATGGCAATTTCAGTGTAAAAACAGTAACGCATCCATTACGAGTCTTGTCAGTATAGCTATACCACAAGCATTTTAGCCTGTAACGCAACGTCAATCCCGCACTCACAAAAATGACGTTTTTGCGTGGAACTTCCATAGCACCGGTATTACAGGTTGTGCAATGAGGCTAAAATGCTTGCGTTCCAGCCGATACCGACACGATCCGTTCCGCTATCTGAGAGCAGTAGTTATGAGTATTGCGCAACAAAAATGTTTCACAAAACTCATAACTAAAATGTTACAAACTACACTAATACCCAGATCTGTTGGCGCTCTACAAATACCTGATAATAATAATATTAACCCCTACTCCGCCACTCCCCAACATGGCCACCACTATAATAAAGTTATTAACTCCTATTCCCCCCGCACCCCAACATCGCAGATACTATAATAAAGCTATTAACCCCTATTCTGCCACTCCCCGACAATGCCTCCACTAAAGTTTTTAACTCCTAAACCTCTAGCCTCCCACATCACCGCCACTAAATAAACCTATTAACCCCTAAACCGCCAGCCCCCCACATCACAAAAAACTAAATTAAACTATTAACCCCTAAACCTAACAACCCCCTAACTTTAAATTAAAATTACAATATCCCTATCTTAAAATAAATAAAAACTTACCTGTGAAATAAAAAAAAAACTAAGTTTAAACTAACAATTAACCTAACATAACTCTTATACTAAAATTCAAATAACTACCAATTAAATAAACTAAATTACACATTAAAAAAAAAACTAACACTACTAAAAAAATTAAGTCTAAAACTACAAAAAAAAATACTAAATTACAAAAAAATAACAAACGAAATTATCCAAAATAAAAACAATTACACCTAATCTAATATCCATATAAAAATAAAAAAGCCCCCAAAATAAAAACCCTAGCCTATAATAAACTACCATTAGCCCTTAAAATGGCCTTTTGTAGGGCATTGCCCTAAAGAAATCATCTCTTTTACCTGTTAGTCTCACATCCCGACGTAACCATGGCAACAACAACGCTTCCAACTAACCTCATATGAGCTGCCGCCGGGACAGACACAGGAAAAATTACATGAAACCCCTCCTCACCTGTCATACAATCACACATCCCAGGCTGTCCAAAAGGCAGCACATAAGCCACTAGCAAATAACCAATTAGAGGCCCGCCCCAAGAGGGCGCAGAGTCAAATAGTACCTAGCCTCAACGCAACAAATAGTAGAATCCAAAATGACCAAACCAAAGCATAGAATCAGCAAATATCGCCTGCCTCATAACAACATCAACAGATTATAAGAACAGCATAACATGCAACTGCGGTGAAACGTCAGTAGAACTGCCAACACATAATATACATAACAGGCGATGAAAGATAGCACAGCGGCACAGCCCACAGCTCAAAGGGCAGCATAGCATGCAACTAAGATGAAACATCAGTGAAACCCCAACACAAAATAGACAATATAACACAGCGGCACAGCCCACAGTTCAAGACCCATTGGGAATGACCCGAAACACTCCACAATGGAGGCGACTGGGAGAGAATCAGACTATACGGAGGGGAAAAGAGAATAGGGAGGGGAAGAACCTATAGACTATACCAAGAGTAAAAAATCATACTCTCAGCAAAAAAAGCAAATAAACCAAATAACACAAAGGGGGCCAAGGGATGTGTATAGCTCCATTAGTTTGAGTATCCCCTAGAAAGGCAGATACGAGCCACCTCCTATCTGTAGAGCGCTCCCACAGGGCATGGGACTAAAAACCTAGTCAGAAAACAGCAGGGTTTAAGGAACAAAGGCGCAAGAAACATTATACACTAGCAAACATAATGGAAGAGCAAGTGTAGCATAATATATAGTATTAGTAAAACAATATATAGTCTAAATTGGCATTCAAACCAGCAGGTGTAAAAGTATTAAGCCTGAAAATCCAGCATTTTTCACACCTTAATAGCTCTTTATCTCTGTTCCCGCCACGTTGAAGGGGGGGCCACTTCAATGAGCATAGCTCTCAATGACGATATGGGGTGATTATGTTCCAAAAAATGTCTGGCCAACGGTTGGTCTGAGCGGCCGTCTTTGAAGGCAGTTCTAATAGCACGCTTATGATTGGCAAGTCTCTCTTGGAAGGACGTGCAGGTCTTGCCTACATAGGATCGACCATAAGGACAAGATAAGTAGTAGACAACATACTCAGATGTGCATGTGAGGCTGTGTCTAATCCAATAAGTCTTGTTAGAACTAGGGTGATGAAATTTTTCTCCTGTCAACAGGGTGCTGCAGGTCACACAGCTACCACATTTGTAACAGCTGTTCTTTGTTTTCTGTAGCAACATTTTTTATTTTTTCCAGGGGTCCGTTTTCATTAGCAGCGACTTAAGGCTGCGGCCACTTTTGTGGACCAGTCTGGGTGGTGGTTTTCCCTAAACGGTAAAGAAAAAAGTCCTGTGAGTGCCCTCCCTATAAGAGAAAGCTTCTACATACACTATTGAGGATTCCAATCAGGTAGTGAGTATACCCTGGAGGTTGGAGTGCTCGGCTACCGGCTAATTACTATATATATAAATATATATATATATATATACATACACATATATATATATATATATACACACATATATATATATATATATATATATATACATATATATACATAAACACACATATATTAACACATACATACACATGTATACACATTCATGTGCAAGTATATATACTTTGGAGCAAGTTTAACTCAAATACCTGAAAATATGAAAAACTAATTTTAATACATTTTAATATTTAACAATCACCTAGATTACGAGTTTTGCGTTACGGTTTTAAAGCTGAAAAAAATTTCAATTTCAGCGTCAAAACAGTAATGCAGCTATTACGAGTCATGTCGGTATAGCTATACCGCAAGCATTTTAGCCTATAACGCAATGTCAATCCCACACTCAAAAAAATTATGTTTTTGTGTAAAACTTTCATAGCACCAGTATTACAGGTTGTGCGTTCAGGCTAAAATGCTTGCATTATAGCCTATACCGACACAATCCATACCGCCATCTGAGACCAGTAGTTATGGATTTTGTGTAACAAAAATGTTTCACAAAATTCATAACTAAAATGATACAAAGTACACTAACACCCATAAACTACATATTAACTCCTAAACCACTGCCCTCCCGCATCGCAAACACTATATTAAACCTATTAACCCCTAATCTGCTGCCCACCCACATTGCGACTATTAAATAAAGTTATTAACCCCTAATCTGCCTCCCCCACCCACCCACATCGCCAACACTATTTAAATATATTAAGCCTGAAAATCCAGCATTTTTCACACTTTAATAGCTCTTTATCTCTGTTCCCGCCAAGTTAAAGGGGGGCCACTTTAATGAGCATAGCTCTCAATGACGATATGGGGTGCTTATGTTCCAAAAAATGTCTGGCCAACGGTTGGTCTGAGCGGCCGTCTTTGAAGGCAGTTCTAATAGCACGCTTATGATTGGCAAGTCTCTCTAAATAAAGTTATTAACCCCTAATCTGCCGCCCCCACCCACATCGCCAGCACTATTTAAATATATTAACCCCTAAACCACCGCTCCCCGACATCGCCGATACTAAAAAAGTTATTAACCCCTAATTCACAGCTCCCCAACATTGCAACACCTAAATAAAACTATTAATCACTAAACCACCGGCCCCCCACATCGCCAACACTATAATAAAGTATTAACCCCTAAACCTCCAGCCCACCACATCGTAACTACTAAACTAAACCTATTAACCCTAGACCGCCGCCCCCCACAGCGCAAAACACTAAATTAAACTATTAACCCCTAAACCTAACACCCCGCTAACTTTAAATTAAAATTACAATATAACTATATTTAAATAAATAAAAACTTACCTGTGAAATAAAAATAAACCTAACATTAAACTATAAATGAACCTAACATAACTATTCTAATAAAATTAAAAAATACTACCAATTAACAACCTAAATTACAAATTTCAAAAAAAAACTAACACTACGAAAAAATTAAAAAAAAATCTAAAATTACAAAAAATAATAAACACTAAATTACGAAAAATAAATAACACTAAGCCTACAAAAAATAATACACGAAATTATAAAAAATAAAAACAATTACACCTAATCTAATAGCCCTATAAAAATAAAAACACCCCTAACCTACAATAAACTACCAATAGCCCTTAAAATGATCTTTTGTAGGGCATTGCCCTAAGTTAAACAGCTCTTTTACCTGTAAAAAAAAATACAAAGTCCCCCAACAGTAAAATCCACCACCCAACCAACCCCCCAAAATAAAAAACCTAACTCTAAAAAAATCATAAGCTACCCATTGCCCCTAAAGGGGCATTGCCCTTAAAAGGGCATTCAGCTCTTTTACACTGCCCTTAAAAGGGCATTCAGCTCTTTTACAAGTGCCCATCCCTAATCTAAAAAAAAAAACTAACACTAACCCCATAAAATCTGCATACGCTTCCTGAAGTCTGAATATCCATCTTCATCCAGGCGGCAACACCTTCATCCATCTCGGGGACGTCTTCTATCTTCATCCCAGCGGCGCGAAGCGGATCTATCCTGGAAGACATCTTGCGCGGACCGTCCTCTTCATACGGTCACGGCCGTACACTGAAGTTGAATGCAAGGTAGTCGTTTCAAAATGTCGTACCTTGCATTCCAATTGGCTGATTTGATTCTTCATATTCAAATCAGCCAATAGGATGTGAGCTTCTGAAATCCTATTGGCTGTTTAAAACAGCAACACCAGATTCCTCCTCTGTAACAGAGACTCACCCATATAAGGTGCAATATTCCTATTTCTGCTGAAGGGAGCTAAATAACCCCAGAACAAGCCAACACAGAAATGTAAGCACCATGTGTTCCAAACAGTGGAGGGTGATCACAAAGCAGGACCACTGACAGGCTTGCATTTAGTGTATTGTAGGAAGAATACTGCCCATTACTAAAGGATCTCATTATCCTTCTAACCAGACTGTGCTCCAGCTCCTCCCAGCAGCAGCAGCAGTGTTTACTGAAGCATTTCTGTTCTCTGTCCAGTTCACGCTGCAAAAATAGTGCATTGGATATGAACCCTGATATATATAAAATATAAAGCATAGTACACATGCATGATAAGCACTTCCTGGATTTGTAGAACAAAAATAATAAACAATAACAACATTTGATTTGAATATTGTGCTATAAATCCAATGAGTGCATTTTATTGTGCATCTATATATACAGTACAGCTATTTTTTCTTTTTGTTTATTAGTCTGTTTTCCTTTGTGTCTGTGTTTGTAAGTGTGTGTATCTGAGTCTTTCTATGTGAGTGTCTGTGAGTTTTTTTGTGTCTTTGAATGTGTGTGTGTGTGTGTGCCTCGGGAGTGTTTCTGTGTGTCTGAGTTTTTTGTGTCTTTGAATGTGTGTGTGTGTGTGTGCCTCGGGACTGGGAGTGTTTCTGTGTGTCTGAGTTTTTTTTTTTTTTTAATATCTTTTTATTGAAGTCAAAAACCAGTACAGAGTATAAGGCATGTCACAAATCATTCACGAAACAATGTGTACAAAGCATAATTAGGAGACAATATATTCTAGTATCGCAAACATTTCCGTACAGTATGGGCTATCACATAAAGAGACTTCAGTTTTGTTTTAGAGTATAACAAATGTAATAGAAGTAAAAATGATCCTCTCCTAGCTATATACAAAGTCAAGTAAGGCAGCTAATCAGATGAGAGTAAGACTAGGGAGGGGGTGACTCTATAGTTATATGGGGAAAAGGGATGCAGCGGGCAAGAGCCGCTCAAAATGTAATAGGGGGGGTGGGGGGGGGTGGAGGGGTGGAGCCAGTTAGTATGTCTAAGCCAGGGACAAATTTAAGTGGGACTAGGGTGTTATTACTTAATATAAATACAATCAAACTCATCTAAACCCCTATATTCCTATAGAAGGGGTCTAGAGTTCTATAAGATATTGTCAGATGGAGGGGGGACGTCAGATTAATTGGAGATTGGGAGGGCTTGGGGGACCTCCGGGTGAGCCCCTCTCCTAGGGGAGTGCCACCTCTAGGCGATGTTGGAGAGGGAGAAGGGATATGACCCGCAGGCATAAGTACCGACGGGAAAGGGAGGAGAGAGGCTCAGTCAAGAGAAATATAATGTGCTAGAAATGTAAACGAGAACGTAGACAAACTAGGAATAACAGTCGTATAGTCACAGAAAATTAAAGTCAGTAACACATATAAATATAACTTAGCACTTAGGTAAACCATGTGTTGTTATACAAGGTTCCAACGTTCAGTGACAACCATACTAGCTAGGGCTAAACTGCGACATTATTTTTTTTTTTTTAACCTATAATATGGCTATGCTTCAGAGAAGATATGGAAGGATTATTCAAGTCTAGCTCTGGAAGTGCTTGTAATAAATAACATAACCCAGACAAATATGAGATACTAATACAACATAGAACAGTAAATATAATTGGCATAAATAAAATGTAACAAAAATGAGGAGTGTCTACAAGTTTAATGATAACCCTCTTTATCAATGAGAAATAGTTAAATTCAGGGGGGGGGGATATTAAAGCTCCATCTCCTGAAATGTAGATTAATGGTGCAAAATCTGTGGATACACATTGTGCAGATGCCAGATATGAAGTTGATATCAAGTAGACTAACCGGTATAGAAGCCAAGTCAGAATTTTTAAGATTAGCAAACCATGAGATTTTAGGGTGGCACAATATTAAAGCTAGAAATAGAACTAATCAGCTGTGTTTAAATAAGCCTGTCAACATTGGGTCCGAAGTTATAACTAACATTTATAGTAGATGTACTAAACTAGGTGTTTTTCAGATCTCAAAACTTAAGGCATCATATAATGTTGTACATATCCTGACAGTTGTTATGAAACTAGGCATAGAGGGATACACAAATCATATATTATATGAACCTGGGGGTGCTCTCACTGTAAATTTGAATTGACAATTGTATAACATTGTATAGCCCTCAGTAATAGCAAAGAGCCTGTATGGTGATGAGAGAAACTGTTTAGGTAATATACGGTATATGTACAAGAAAATCAGAATGGGACAAACAGTCAATGTGAGGGTCAAAAACTTTAGATATTGTGGTCAGAGGTGTAATAAGTGAAAATGGGGTATATGGCGGGCTACCATAACATAAGAGATTCACATAGGGAGCAAACTTACTACTTAAGGGACTAAACGTCAGGTTAAAACATCGATATCAAAATAAATCCCCTTATGGAAAATTAGATTGCATTCCCAGCGTCTATGGTGATACAGGAGGTAAATCATAAGCACATTACATATAAATAAGTGTATTCAGAAGTGTCCAGCGATGTAGAGAAGGCCATTATATATGCTAAAACCTGACATAGCTGTACTATAGCATATCCCAGAGTTTTCTCCACAACAACAGCATATAGACCCTCAATAACATAATAATATGTAACAGACTAAATGGTGAGGGACTTCAAGATAGTAGTGCTAGACCTAAACCTTATGACACGCTCCCTATGTATTAGCAAAAAAAAAAAAAAAAAAAAAGAAAGAGATATGTAGCCACAACGGCAACTCCTCTGTGTAACCAAATAAACAACTGAGCTGCCAGCAGCCCCACTCTGTAAAAGGAGATCTCAGTCCGATGTAGGGCAATCAACCGGGCATGAGGCTGTGAAGGGTAGAAAACTTAGCCAATTCCAGATCTGTGTAGAGCGCAAGCCCCCTCTACTCCTGCGGTGTGGGCTAGGTCAGGATCAAGTAGTGAGATGCAAGCCTCGAGGAGTCCCAACATCTGAAGACTCTGTGTGTACAACGGAAGATTTAGGTTGGTAAAGTCCTGTAATGAGATCCGCATTAGACAGACTGAGAAATGTAGAAAGGCTTCAGGTTTAGCGTGCAGGTGTAAAATTGGCCCCAGATCTGTCCCGTATGCTCCCTGCATGAGCGCATCTATGAAAAACAGCAGCCGTGTATCCTTTTCTGTCTCCGGCAGGTATGAAATGTAGATAGCTCCCGCAATGGCTCTTGTATCACCCAAGACCAGATCTGAACCAGGGATCTCTCTTTCCTTATGAGGGTGCAACACGCTTGCCAATGGGGCGAAGCTAATAGATTGCGGCCTTCCGTCACTGGAACTAAGTTCGTTACCTGGCTGAACCTGTAAGACTAAGCTCTGCTTCACTGCATTACTCGCAGCTGCACTCAGAGGGTGATCATGTAAAATAGATTCTGAGCTGCTCCTCGGTGCTTGTGGTTCCGATGTTGAGGCACAGGCTTTGAGCTGGGAAGTATCGCCTTGCTCGATGATGTCTATGGTAGCGGCCATTTTAAGTGCTGGGTTGGTCTCTGCTCCCCACTGATGTCTGACTGAGACCAGCAGGTCATGAAAGCAGTAATCTAGTTTTTCCTTAAGTTTGTAGAGTAGAGTTTGTATCTGATCGTAAGAGTCCTCCATAATTAGGTAGGTAGACTTGCGCTTAGGATAAAATACACAACCGCTATAGAGAAGGTATTACTCCTGCCTCGTGGTCATATCAGTTGGTATAGATCTAAACCATTGCCAAAGAACGGCTATTAAAGCTACTTCAGAGCCAAGTTGGGAAGATTCTGACCTTCTTACACAAGTGTCCATTAAAATCTTTAGCTTATACCCTCAAATATACTTTATATTAGACTAAATACTCGTTAAAATTGCAGGAGCTCAAATGCTACACGTCTTGTCCCATCAGTTGCTGGCTCCGCCCCCCCTGTCTGAGTTTTTTTGAGTGTGAGTATTTCAGAGTGTCTGAGTACTTCTGTGTGTCTGTGAGTGTGTGTGTGCCTTTGAATGTGTCTGATTGTGTGTGTATATGAGTGTGTGTGCCATTGAGTGCTTTTGTTTGAGTGTGCCTGAGTGTTTCTGCAGACATTTAAGTATCCAACAATTGAACCTCTATCGGGTTTATATGTTTATCTGGCTCTGATGCTAGCAAGTGCATCATCAGCCTCTGACCGCACAGCACGTCACTGTTATAAAGCATACCTTTGCCATAAATGACAAACACATAAGACAATGTGCATAATGGTACTATAACCATATCCTTGCAAAATGTTTTGCAACACAATTTACGTAAAACAGTTTTAAATGAGATGGAAGATCAACTGATTAATATACTATTAATGAACCTGTTCTAAAAATATGGTCACCTGCCTTGAGTTTTTTCCCTTTGTTAACTATTCTGATCCTCCATAGTAGATGGATATCCTATGGGCAATCTTATCCCCCCATCTCTAGGGAAGTGTGAGTGGGGCAGCTCTGAGGTAAAGATAAGTCCATCCCCTACCTTGTGCAACACTGAGGATTCCCCTTTACCTGCTAACAGCAGTATGGAGCAGCGGTGGTCCTCAGCGGCATGGAGCCTCCTCTTCATCCGATCTCCATAGTACACTAAAAATGTAATGGAAGGTACCGCATTCAAATTGGGGTACCTTGCATTCCTATTGGCTGAAATTTTTAAATCAGCCAATAGGATTAGAGCTACAGAAATCCTATTGGGTGTTCAAATCAGCCAATAAGATTTCAGTACCTCTCATCCTATTGGCTGATTTCAAAATTTCAGCCAATAGGAATGCAAGGTACCCCAATATAAATGGGGTACGTTGCATTCAATCTTCAGTGTGCGGAGGACGATCAAATGAAGAGGAGCCTCTATGCCACTGAGGTCTGCCGCCGTTGAGGACCGCCGCCAAGGACTGCCAATGAGAACCGCCGCTGAGGACCGCCTCTCCGGATCTGCGCATTGGGGAAGCCAGCTCTGCACCTCTGCTCCGCGCCGCCTTCTCTCCATATGAAGATAGAAGATGAAGTTGCCGCCTGGAAGAAGACCTTCTCTGACGGACTTCAGTAACAGTGAGTACCTATTTGGGGCTTAGTTTTAGGCTTTCTTTTATTTTTTGGGGTGGCTTTTTTTTGATTAGGGATTTTTTGGGCAGTAAAAGAGCTGAATGCCCTTTTAAGGGCAGTAAAAGAGCTGAATGAAATGCCCATACAAATGCCTGTTTAGGGGCAATGGTTAGTTTAGGTTTTTTTATTATGGGGTGTTTGGTGGATGGGGAGGCTATACTGTTAGGGGGGACTTGTAAAAGAACTGTTTAACTTAGGGCAATGTTTAGGGTTTTTTTGTTTGTTTTTAAAGTAATGCTCGGTTTTATATTTTAATTTTAACTTAGTATTTTTTTATTTGATGTAATTGGGGTTAATATAGGGGGTGTTAGGTTAGGGGGCTTAGTAATTAAAATAGTTAGTTATTTGCATTGTGGGGGGTTGGTGGTTTAGGAGTTAATAGGTTAATTAGGTTTGTTGCAATGTGGGGGTTTGGTGGTTTAGGAGTTAATAGGTTAATTAGGTTTATTGCGATGTGGAGGTTTGGTGGTTTAGGGGTTAGTAGGTTAATTAGGTTTATTTCAATGTAGGGGGTTGGCTGTTTAGGGGTTAATAGGTTAATTAGGTTTATTGCGATGTGGGGGGTTGACGGTTTAGGGGTTAATAGGTTAATTATGTTTATTGCCATGTCGGGGTTGGCGGTTTAGGTGTTTAATATTTCTTCCGGTCGCTTAGGGTTTTTTTTTTGTTATACTTTGTGCGGGCGGTTAGGTTTTTTGTTATTTCATGGGCGGTTACGTTTTTTTTGTTATTTTGTGCGGGCAGTTGCGTGTTTTTTTCATTTGCCTACGCTGTATCCAGGTGGATCCCTTTGGCTGCGGGCGCAGCCAATATTCTTTTGGCTGCCACGCAGCCAACATTCCTTTGAGGATGCGTGCGCAACTGGCGACGGACGCATTACAAATGCGATTATAGTATATATATATATATATATATATATATTTTATTTTATTTATTTATTTATTTATTTTTAATATCCAAATCTTTAAAGAGGGGTTATGTTTTTGTTTTTAAAAAATGTTTTTTAAACATGTTTTTAAAATATTTGTAATCATTTTGCAAAGCATTATTCTGCAAAATCAAACTCCATTCTGTAAATAAGCATATAAACTTTTGGTTTTACAGTTTCTGAAGTTCCTGCACAGTTCTTTTGCGATTGTAAATCTCACAAAATGTAAAAACACTTCTCTTTACATAAAGTATAATAAGCACTGGGGCGGACCTAGCCACGCTAGTAGATGGCTGCACATTGAGGGAGCTCTGCAGTCCCAAGTACTTTCACAAAAAGCTTAATGCAACTTTTAGCCTGATATAGCCAAATCTCAAGGCTTAAAGCCCTTTAGAACAGTGCTGGCACCCGAATATCAAAATAGCAGTGGCTCAGCGGATCCGGAACTGAGTAAAAAATTGAGGAACAGAGGTCAATTTGAAACTGCGCATCTAGGCCTACTTCCGCTCCACACAACAAATCTACAAGCCAAGCACTATCCGGCAGGAGACAGCTTGCGGGTCCTATAAGACACCTACCCAATAACACCCAGTAAACTGCACACAGCAGAGTTAAGGCGAGGACTAGTAGAACCTCTGCAAGCCGGGACCAGCACCGTCGGAGCTACAGCGCTTAGGAACATACATGCACGCTTGTGAGTAGCCTGGTGAGTAGAGAGATTCTTGAGGGCACACAGAACACGGCACTACCACCAAAGAGGTATCGCAAGGTACCGGTAGAACAACCGTAGGGGAGTCCTACTTCGGTTAAGGGTCTGTGACCAGAAACACATCAGACAGTGCTGTGGGAGTAGCGGACCCGCTGTGAAACCGCTACACAAGGCCCAAGACATAACCCTCTGAGGTGTGTTATAGGCATAAAGCAGCCTGAAATACCATAACACCTGTGGGGGGCCCCACAAGGCACAGGATTTTGACAGAAGGCCGTTCCTAACACAACAGAAAAGGCAATCATAAAGCAATAGGTCATAAGACCTGTCCCAACAACCGGAACTACCTCCACATTGAAGCCTAGCACTCAGTCATAAAGATCCTAGTCCTGCAAGGTATCACCCCTCTGAAAACAGGAAAATAAACACAGAGAGTGACTCCTACCAACAACCCACCTCTATACGTCTAATAGCCCGGTGGTTGGGCAATAAGCCCATTGCGGTGCCCTAATACAAATACTCTTGTGAAAAAGGAAACACTTAAGTCTCACCTAAGCTATTATTAGGGGATAACAGAGGACCACATTGCTGCATACAAGCCAGGCATTCTATGATGTCAAACAGAAGGGTCTCAAGGCCAGTTAAGGGCTCTCAATCCACCAACATGGAGAACTACCTTATCTCAACCAAATTGTCTCCCTTCCCTAGCAGAGAAACATCAGAAACTCGTAGACAAGCAGTTACTGCCCAGATTCACAACACTGAGTAGTCACAACACAACTATATCACTAAAGAAGACATCAAACATTTATCCTCAAAGAATGACATCAAAGAAGCCATGTTAGATGTAAAACACATGTATGGTGAGCTCAAAAAAGAGATAGTTGCAGTGGATCAGCGAGTTACTCTGAGAAAAGAGAAGCAAGAAAGCATTTATTCAGACCTACAGCACCAATCCAGTTGTATGCAATCGCAAGAAATGGCTGTGCAGAGCCTGACTGACCGCCTAGAAGACCTTGAAAATAGGAGCAGGTGGAACAAACTGTGGCTCCGGGGAATCTCTGAGTCGGCGAGCCCTCCTGATATAAGCCATTATATTCAGGAGCTATTCAAATACATCAAAAATTCAATGACAGCAGCTGAAGTTCAGATTGAGCGAGCTCACAGGGCGTTGTGCCCCAAGCCACCTGCAAGAGCACTATCCATGGACATCATTGTCAAACTTCTGTCTTGCAAAGATAAGAAAGACATCCTCAGGCACTCCAGAAACAAATATCTTCTAACATATGAAGGAGCCGACATAATATGAAGGAGCTGACATACAGGTATTCACCGACCTATGCCCAGCAACTCTCCAGAAGAGAAGGGATCTACGATATGTGACATCGACCCTTAAAGATAAAAAAATTCACTACAGATGGGGGATCCCCACCTGTGTTATTGCCATCAAAAATAACACCACAGCAATACTCAGGACTGCCTCAGACTTGCCCGCCTTCAATCAAGCACTGGGAACACAGAACCCAACAGCAGGCCCTACACCCACAAGTCCTGTGGAGTGCCACAACCTGGATGAGAATCGATCTGGCTGAAGATTTGCTTAGAAGGAGAACATGTCAGTTACCAAGAACTGGTCCTTTTCCACATAACTGAGGCTGATGGCCTCCACTCTAACCGATCATATGGGACATAAAGGCCTGCTGGTCATGATTCAGCTAAGTTCACACACTTTGTCATAGTGTGTTTTCTTTTATCTAGAAATGTTTTTCATCAGTTAATTGTTGTTAAAGTTGTTATATACAAGTTTTCCTCTCATCCTAGAAAAGAGCCTTTGCTTGCAATAAGCAGACACCATAGAAAAAATTATTCAGACCGGCTCCAGACCCTTGCCAAACACACCCACTAGCTCACAGTTGTCCAATCCTAATAGCCACATAAGGTGGGTAACTTACTTTTATTAAGACTTCATAATCTCTGTTACTGACGCCATCTCATAGAGAGATGACCCCTTAATATCATACTGGCTACACCAGCCAGCCCCCTTAGCTCCAATACTACAACACAATGAGAATGAAGCACAACACCAAGGTCAAGCTTTAACACACTTTGGTGGGACTGCCACTAGGACCACCTTGGTACTGTGACACACACACTTGGGTCTTGGTAAGGAAAAATGGTCCTGCCCATTGTTATGATATGTTATCTTTCTTCCAGGTTTGGTTGTTATAAAGTTTCCATTATTTTATTGGTTCATGTATGTCCTCCTCCTACGTTTGATCAGTCCGGCCCCGGAACCACATTGGATATGTCCACTAGCTTACAATAGCTCAAAGAATACAATCACATAGGACTAGCCTCCCTTTCACAAATCCACGCCCCATGAACATCACACCATATGGTGGTTAATACTGCCCTGTGGAGGACATACCAAGCTTTGACACAACTAGACCGAAGTGTAATATCACTACGGCCTCTCTTTCCTGCTAGGTAGGAGTGATACTAGGTCTCCATCACTCTTGCATTTGAGTCAGTTGCAACACCTGCTTAACCAACAGAATAGATCACATAGACTTCCATGTACCCCACATAGAGCAGATATAGTGCTTATTTCAAACTACACAATTATTTTTTACCATTTATATATAATAGCCACTGAGGCCTTCTGGCCATAGTGGTAGTCAAACACTACAATGATAACACACTCCCAGGGATGACAAATGGACACTTATGTGTTCTGGGATAATCCCTCCTCCACGACCCATATACCGAGGTCTAAGATAAGAGTGGTGGCCTAATATTCTGATTTGTTATGATGTTTACTCACACGTTAGTTGTTATTAAGTTATCCAGGATTGTCCCTAGGAAAAATGTTTAAACATTAACTAAGCTTTGTTTTCATCATTATTTTTTTACTTTTGTAGTTGCATTAACGTATATATACAGGTGGCCCTCGGTTAACAACGGTTCAATATGCACCGTTTCAGAATAACGCCTTTTTTTCTAGTCATGTGACTGCTATTGAAAAGCATTGAGAAGCAGTGCATTGATTAAAATAGCCAGTAGGTGGAGCTGTCCGCTTGTGTTGCAGCAAAGATATGGATTGGGCATACTTTTCAACACTAAAATACCTTTCCAGCTCGCCCAGACTTAAAAAGATCCAGAGGGCAGATATCTGATTCTGACTGGCTCATTCTACGGCAGACCCATAACATTGGCTAATCTGTATTTCCTCAGCAACTTGCAAGACTCCTTTTTTAAAAGGTGGAACAAAAATTATTGAAAGTCCATACAGGGATTTTGTTTCTGGGGGTGATTTTAACACATCCCTGAATCCAGGTATGGACACTTTGGATGGATTCTCCAGCACTCCCCACAGAGTGAACAGACACTTAGCCAACTCCCTCAGGGACCTGAACCTGCTTGATATCTGGTGCACATTCAACCCTATCATTAAAAACTTAATTTTCTATCCCCACCCACACCGGAAATACACTAGAATAGACTACCTTTTTACAGATTCTATCCATTACAAACGGTAGTGGTATAAAATCAATAACATGGCCAGATCACACCCCGTTTTGTTTCTCAATTGTATGGCCTGAAACCCCTGTGATGCCCTATGTGTGGAGACTAGATGACACTTTGCTGGACAATCCCATCCTAAAACAGGAGTTGTGCAGCGCCTTGGAAGAATATTTCAGAATTAACGCTGATTATTCCCTTTGTAATGCCACTGTTTGGGAGGCACACAAATGTGTGCTCAGGGGGATACTGATCAAGCATAGATTCGCCCTAAATTGGAAAAAACGAGAATATAATATGCTATTGACTCAGGTGACCCAAAATGAATCGGCTCACAAAGAGCAGCCTAGGGATACAACTTTACAGAACAACTTAACACAGGCTAGGTCAGCCCTTCTACACTTCTTACAAGAAGAGCATCAAAAGAAGGCGCTAATCCTTAGACAGCAGTTTTTCGAACAGGGCAACAAAGCGGGAAGGCTTTTGGCACGTGCTATTGCACGAAAAAAGCTTAAAACATATGTTCATGAAATATTGGACCAGAACGAGGTTAAACACACAGAAGGTCTATCCATTGCCAACATATTTGGGGCTTTTTACGAATCCCTTTATAACATCCAGCCTCCCGAAAAAAGGGGGAAGGGATCCTCCCGGTCGCCCACTTCTGAACAAGCCATGCTGGAATATTTATCTAATGTAGACATGCAAAAATTATCAAAAGAGGACGCTGACTATTTAGACACCCCCTTCACACTAGAAGAGGTACTACTAGCCATTAAAGATTTACCCGCAGGAAAAAGCCCGGGCCCAGATGGGTTCGGATCCGATATTACAAAACATTCTCTGAGATACTGGCACCTCAAATGCTCCTCATTTTCAATCAACTCTCAGATACACCAACTTTACCAAGTACAATGCTAGAAGCATACATTTCTGTGATCCCCAAGCCTGATAAGCTTGAGAACAAAACCAGCAGCTATAGACCAATATCCCTGCTTAATTCCGATGTGAATATCCTGGCCAAGATTTTGGCCAATAGACTGAACAAACTTCTGCCTCAGCTGGTCTCCACAGACCAGGTAAGGTTCATTCCTGCCCGAGAAGCGCGTGATAATACTCTTAAAGTAATATAGCTGATCTCATACACCCCTGCCAACTCTATTCCTCTGGCGTTAATTTTAATGGATGCGGAGAAGGCATTTGACCTGGTTAGCTGGTCCTTCATGCGTCTCACTTTACATAAGCTGGGCTTTGGTACTAGCTTTATAAACAAGGTGCTTTCACTCTACTCTGCACCCAATGGACGGGTTCAAGTTAATGGTATGTTCTCCCAAACATTTCCGATCACTAACGGAGCGAGGCAGGGATGCCCTCTCTCCCCGGTCCTATTTGCACTTACCATAGAGGTTCTGGCGAGTAAAATTCGTACTAACCTCAATATAAAAGTTGGGCAAACATAACATAAGTTAGCAGTGTATGTTGACGACATCCTATTAACCTTGTCAGACGCTGTCCCCTCCCTACAAGCATCAATGGCAAAATTTGAGGCCTATGTGTCAGTGTCAGACTTTCTTCTCAACCCATCAATATCAGAGATTCTAAACATTACAGAACACCCTGACACTTTTGGCTCACTACAGTCACAATGTCCTCTTAAGATTGCCCCGCACCAGCTAAAATATCTGGGTATCACTCTGACTCCTTCCATAAAATAATTAGTAGACTTGAACTATTAACGTATCAGAGATGAAATCCTAAGAGACTTAGCAAATTGGAAGAACAAGACCATTTCATGGATGTGTCGCATCCATATGGTCGAAATGAATATATTACCCAGGGTACTCTATATCTTGCAGACAATTCCGTTGTCATCCGGTTCATATCTCATTCACCAGATACAATCTGCAATTGATATGTACATATGGAATGGACTAAGATCCAGGATTGGTAGGAAAACAATTAGAGAAAGAGGTGGAACGGGCGTACCCCTTTTAGACTAATACCGTAAGGCTATCAGTCTCCAGCATTTGGTAGAATGGTGTCATTGCTCACCTAACAAGGCCTGGATAGGTCTAGACAATGAAATTCTACAGACAAAATGTGGGATCACTTGAATAGGTGCCTGCTTCTCACTGCCCTGGTCTGATTCAGCACTATCCTTTGATTGGGGAGATCTTTCAGATTTGGGACAAACTAATTTAAGCTGAGACACATTTCCACCCTGATGTCAGGTTAGCAAATAAAATTCATACCCCAGTAACCTCATACACCCTTGCGGAAGCAGCCATAGTTAACGCCTTCCAGCAGGGAAAACATAAAACACAAAGTGCACTGGCTGAGTGGGACAATTGGATGTTCTCCTTATGGTTCCCAGTCGCGCAATTTAATCACTACCACAACAGTCACAAGGATAAGCCATCACTGATTAGAAATAAAGACACCCTATTAGAAAAAAAGACACCCTTCGAGACTCTCTGCACTATCTCACATACCCCAAACCACTTAATCTCACTCTTGTATAAAATGCTGCTGGTAAAGAGCAACTCTGTCCTGCCCCCCTATTTGGAGGCTTTGCGCAAAGATCTTGAAAACTTGAACATTTCTAAGTTACAGGAGATGCATTACAAATTCCTGAGCCGATGGTATCTAACACCCCAGAGGCTAAATAAAATATACCCAAACACCAACGGGGAGTGCGGCTCTCTTTTACATATTTGGTGGAACTGCCCTCACATAATCCCCTTTTGGAATGGAGTACTCCTGGAGAGTAGTAGGCTTCTCGAAATCATCCGGCCCCCTAACTCACATTATCTCTTATACCACAATCTACCCAAAATAACAGAGGAAGCAAAGCAGCGCTTGCTTATGCTGATGCTGAACGGCGCCAAGGGACTTAAACCAAAACACTGGAAATCACAACAGATACCAAGCCTGGAAGAATGGAAGGCCGGAGTCGAAGACCTGCTTAGGCTGGAAAGGTATCACTACCTTAAATTGGTTAAATTGGCAACCTCTGAACATATGTTACTAATATGGGAGGGTAAGGCCCTCTAAAAACTGACTGGTGACATACGGGCCTATATTGATGCAAAATACAAAAATATCCCATCCTCGACACCTCAACCCCTCCTTGAGCGAGTTGCTTTTATTCAGCCATCCCTGCTCCCGCACTGCCTGTATCATTTTCCCTTTTTTTTTTCTCTCTCCTTCTTCTTCCCCACTCCACCCTTGATCTTCTCTGTTTCTTCTAGTTTCTTAGTGGGCATATGACTTTAACCTTCACTAACACCCCTATTCAGAGTGTAAAGGAATAGGGACTCATTATATCTTGATACTCTTAAACAAGGTTTGAGGAGATGCCTACGTAATTTAATATCTGTGTACAATATCATGGTTATTGTTAAATTCAGAAAAAAAAGCCATGTGACAAGCTCCAAGATAATGGAAAGTTAAAGGGTCACGGAACCCAAATTTTTTCTTTCGTGATTCAGATAGAGCATGAAATTTTAAGCAACTTTCAAATTACCTTCATTCTCTTGGTATCTTTATTTGAAATGCAAGAATGTAAGTTTATATGCCGGCCCATTTTTGGTAAACAACCTGGGTTGTTCTTGCTGATTGTTGGATAAATTCATCCACCAATAAAAAAGTGCTGTTCAGAGTACTGAACCAAAAAAAAAGCTTAGATGCATTCTTTTTCAAATAAAGATAGAAAGAGAATGAAGAAAAAATTATAATAGGAGTAAATTAGAAAGTTGCTTAAAATTGCATGCTCTATCTGAATCACAAAATAAAAATTTGGGTTCAGTGTCCCTTTAAACCTCAGCATTCCCACAGGACTCTGAATTTAACTCTTATTATATAACTGAGGTCTAGATTGGTTCAGCACCAATTTGTAAAACTGATAAGAGTTTACTTTTGTTTTTCATTCTTTTTGATCTCACTTGTAATGCTGTCTAATCTCATACAATAAAGCTTGTTTTAATAAATAAATTAAAAAAGTATAATAAGCACTTTTACGGTATCATCAGTATTAATATATTATCCATGACACATGCCAAATTGACCAATCATGTCCCTGTACAAAAGGCTTCACTATTGATTAAACATATCTTCAAGGTACATAATAGCTTAAATTTAAACATGTAAATTATGACTTTCTTTACACACTGTACAAAGGGATCACTCCAAACAACTATAATGAAATACTTAGAGCTGTTAAATGGCCATTGTATTTGTCTGTCTCATTTTGATTACCAGTTTATATTCCAATAACAAGACCTTAAAAACCTGAATATGTTTTCGATTAAAACATTTTTTATGGCCATGTACTTTTTTTCTGACAAATCAATTTAGGACTCAGGAAATATCCGCTAAAACTGAAATATTGATATCTAGAGCCGATATCAGAAAGATTTTGATTAAAGGGACACTGAACCCAAATTTTTTCTTTTGTGGTTCAGATAGAACATGCAATTTTAAGCAACTTTCGGCTAGATTACTAGTTTTGCATTATGAGCGGCTCGGTACTAACTTGCAAGTTATTTCCACCGCTCACTTCCCTATAGCGCTTCTATTACAGGTTTTAAAAAAAACGGCGTTAGCAGGCAATATAGCAGCGTTGAGCTCCATTGAGCTCCATAGCGCACCCAAATACCAGCGCTGCTTTGAGGCTTGAGCTGGTTTACGTGCTCGTGCACGATTTCCCAATAGATATCAATGGGGAGAGTCGGCTAAAAAAAAGCCTAACACCTGCAATAAAGGAGCGTAAAGCTCCGTAATGCAGCCCCACTGATTCCTATGGGGAAAGAAAAGTTATGTTTATACCTAACACCCTAACATAAACCCTGAGTCTAAACACCCCTAATCTGCCGCTCCTGACATCTCCGCCACCTACAGTACACTTATTAATCCCTAATCTGCCGCCCCTAACATCGCCGCCACCTACCTACATTTATTAACCCCTAATCTGCCGCCCCCAATGTCGCCGCCACATACCTACCCTTATTATCCCCTAATCTGCCGCCACCAACGTCGCCGCCACTATACTAAAGTTATTAACCCCTAAACCTAACCCTAAGTCTAACCCTAACACCCACTTACTTGAACATAATTAAAATAAATCTAAATAAAAATTACAATTAATACCTAAATAATTCCTATTTAAAACAAAATAAATACTTACGTGTAAAATAAACCCTAAGCTAGCTACAACATAACTAATAGTTAAATTGCATCTATCTTAGGTTTTATTTTTATTTCAAAGGAAAGTTTGTATTTATTTTAACTAGGTAGACTAGTTAGTAAATAGTTATTAACTATTTACTAACTACCTAGCTAAAATAAATACAAATTTACCTGTAAAATAAAACCTAAGCTGTCTTACACTATCACCTAACCTTACACTACAATTAAATAAATTACATTAATTAAATACAATTAACTAAATTACAAAAAAACAAACACTAAATTACACAAAATAAAAAAGAAATGATCAAATATTTAAACTAATTACACCTAATCTAATAGCCCTATCAAAATAAACCCCCCCCCCAAATAAAAAAAAAAACATAGCCTAAACTAAACTGCCAATAGCCCTTAAAAGGGCCTTTTTGTGGGGCATTGCCCCAAATAAATCAGCTCTTTTACCTGTAAAAAAAAAAATACAAACAACCCCCCAACAGTAAAACCCACCACCCACACAACCAAACCCCCCAAATAAAATCCTATCTAAAAAACCTAAGCTCCCCATTGCTCTGAAAAGGGCATTTGGATGGACATTGCCATTAAAAGGGCATTTAGCTCTTTTTCAGCCCAAACCCTAAGCTAAATTAAAAATAAAACCCACCCAATAAATCCTTAAAAAAACCTAACACTAACAACCGAAGGTCCACTTACAGTTTTTGAAGACCGGACATCCATCCTCAACGAAGCCGAGTGAAGTCTTCATCCAAGCGGCAAGAAGTCCTCAATGAAGCCGGAAGAAGTCTTCATCCAAGCGGCAAGAAGTGGTCCTCCAGGCGGGCAGAAGTCTTCATCCAGACGGCATCTTCTATCTTAGTCCTTCCGATGCGGAGCGGCTCCATCTTCAAGACATCCGGCGCGGAGCATCCTCTTCATACGGTCCCAGCCGTACACTGAAGGTTCCTTTAAATGACGTCATCCAAGATGGCGTCCCTTGAATTCCGATTGGCTGATAGAATTCTGTCAGCCAATCGGAATTAAAGGTGAAAAAATCCTATTGGCTGATGCAATCAATGTAATTTATATAATTGTAGTGTAAGGTTAGGTGTTAGTGTGAGACAGGTTAGGTTTTATTTTACATGTACATTTGTATTTATTTTAGCTAGGTAGTTAGTAAATAGTTAATAACTATTTACTAACTAGTCTACCTATTTAAAATAAATACAAACTTGACTGTGAAATAAAAATAAAACCTAAGCTAGCTACAATGTAACTATTATTTATTTTGTAGCTAGCTTAGGGTTTATTTTATAGGTAAGTATTTAGTTAATGATAGTAATTTTTATTTAGATTTATTTTAATTATATTAACGTTAGTGGGTGTTAGGGTTACACTTAGGGTTAGGTTTAGGGGTTTATAACTTTAGTATAGTGGCAGCGATTTTGGGGGCAGCAGATTAGGGGTTAATAACAGTAATGTAGGTTGCGGCGATGTTAGGGACAGCAGATTAGGGGTTAATAATATTTAAATAGTGTTTGCGATACAGGAGTACGGCGGTTTAGGGGTTAATAGGTAGTTTATGGGTGTTAGTGTACTTTTTAGAACTTTAGTTATGAGTTTTATGTTACGGATTTGTAACATAAAAGCCGTAACTACTGACTTTCAGTTTACGGTATGGATCTTTCAGTTATGGGCTGTACCGCTCACTTTTTGGCCTCCCAGGCAAACTCGTAATACCGGCGCAGTGGAAGTCCCATTGAAAAAGGACTTTTTGAAAGCTGCGGTAGTTACGTTGCATTACGGCCAAAAAAGTGTGCAGTATAGATATACCTGCAAGACTCGTAATACCAGCGGTAGTGAAAAAGCAGCGTTGCGAGACTTTTTCACTCATAATGCAAAACTCGTAATCTAGCCGTTTCTAATTTACTCCTATTATCAATTTTTCTTTGTTCTTTTGCTATCTTTATTTGAAAAAGAAGGCATCTAAGCTTTTTTCTTAGTTCAGCACTCTGGAAAGCACTTTTTTATTGGTGGATGAATTTATCCACCAATCAGCAAGGACACCAAAAATGGGCCGGTATCTAAACTTACATTCTTGCATTTCAAATAAAGATACCAAGAGAATAAAGAAAATTTAATAATAGGAGTAAATTAGAAAGTTGCTTAAAATTTCATGCTCTATCTAATTAATGAAAGAAAAAATTTGGGTTCAGTGTCCCTTTAAGGCCTTAGTTAGAAGACTGCAACTAAAACTAAATTTAAATTTGGTGTCAAAATTACTACTGGTGGAAGTAGGTATTTCAACAATAATATAAGAATGGTACTGGCACTAGGACCCAGTAACCCTGGAAAAAAGACTGAGCGAAATGTAACAGTCCGGTGCTAACCCTAAAAAAAGGTTTAAACAATAAAAGTTAAGAATAAAGGTTTTGGGTTTATTAAGCACTCTTTCCTAGTCTAAGTAGTAAGGAATTAAAACATAACTTTTAATAATTAAAGGTAAAAATGAGGAAACAACCTCTATATAATAAATTAAACCCCACCAACCAAAATAATCAAGTGAGATAAAAAAGTGCATGTATTCACCCCCCTGTTTCCTGGCCGATAGCTGCAGTCGTCGGCATCAGGTGCCAGGGGTGAAAAAACATGCAGTAAATGATAAATATAATAATAAAATGCACAAACTAGTTTCGGCCCAAGTACTGGCCTTTTGCAATGTGAATAGTAACAAGCAGAAGCCCCAAATGCCACCCTTTTAAATACAGACATGCTGCCTGCTATTCACCAATCATGGTGCAGCATCCAGAGCCGCCCCTCATACAGCCTATCTACGCTGTGTGTCAGTGGCGTATTTAGGTTGTGTGCTGCCCTAGGCACTTAAAACTCTGCTGCCCCCCTACCCCCCCTAAGTTTTATACTGTTTTTCGGCCATAATATTTTTTGGTCAGGGTATAATGTTATATATATATATATATATATATATATATACACACACACACACATAGTGTGTATATATATATATGTATATATACACACACATAGTGTATATATATATATATATATATATATATACACACACTACATATATATATATACACATACACACAGTATAAATAAATATATATATATATATATATATACACACACACAGTATATATATATATATATATATATATATATATATATATACACACACAGTATAAATATATATATATATATATATTATATTATATATAAATACACACAGTATATATATATATATATATATATATATATATATATATATTATATATCAGTGTATTTTACACATAACATTCACAAAACAAAATGTAGCCACATGTATGCTGCAAATAGTTTATTTTACATTTTAGCACACTCTACACAACGCATAGTCCCTGGACCCTAAGAAATAATATACTGTATATACGGCTGAGACTGAGTGGAACCATAGCATCAGTTACCGTGTGTGTGTCATGAATTATTTTTAGAGGCCAGAGAACCGGATCTGCTGCTGTTTAGTAACTAAACAGTGGCAGATCCGGTTCTCTGGCCTCTTAAAACAATTCATGACACACACACGGTAACTGATGCTATTATAACCAGTATAAACAGAGAGAGGGCTAAGGGCTTCCTCCTGTGCTGTCCGTTATCAGTCTGCTCTGTATAGTGAAAGTGTTGGCTGCCAGCCGGTATCTGCACACTATTCTTACCTCGGTCACTCCGGTCCTGAACTCTGCTACACCGAATGTTTCCCTTCTTCAAGTTCTAACTCTTCCACACTGCTCACTAGTTGCTATGGAGACGAAAGCGCACGCGTGCGCAATATTGGACACAGGACACCGGTTACATAGCAATATGTCTGTTTAACACCATAAAGGTGGAGTTACACTGGCCTTCTGCCTGATCTATACATAAGGCTAAAAGACACTCAGGCAATAGCTCTCGAGTGGGAAAGTGTCCGCTTTGTCAAAGAGCTATGTTAATGGAGATTTTGTAATCAGATCAGAATTATTTTTCCCCTATGGTTGCTCCGCTCTCAAAAGAGCCTGTAGAAAGTGCCGCCCCCTCCAATCTGCCGCCCTAGGCCCGTGCCTTGTCGGCCTAGGCCATAATACGCCCCTGCTGTGTGTGGCTGTGGTGTGGGCGTGTGCTGGTTCTGTGCATCACTATTGGTGGACAGATTGTGACATCACATCACAGAAGACAATGGCCCCTCTTTATTAAAGGTCTTGCGGACCTGATCCGACATTGCGGATCAGGTCCGCAAGATCTCGCTGAATGCGGAGAGCAATACACTCTCCGTATTCAGCACTGCACTAGCAGCTCACAAGAGCTGCTGATGCAACCCTGCCCCCTGCCGCCAGCAGGGAGGTGTCAATCAACCCGATCGTACTCGATCGGGTTGATTTCTGGCGATTCCTGTCCGTCTACTCAGAGCAGGCGGACAGGGTTATGAAGCAGCGGTCTTTAGACCACTGCTTCATAACTGCTGTTTCTGGCGAGTCTGAAGACTCACCAGAAACACGGGCCCACAAGCTCCCTACGGAGCTTGTTAAATGGGCCCCATAGTGTGTAAACAGACTCTGACAGGATTAGTGTATAACAATACAGTGAAATCCTGGTTAGTAGTACTGTATATGTTCCTGAGTATTACACATATTTGTGCATTCGTTGCAATTGGAGGAAATGGATTACAGGGCACACAGTGATACTGCAGTATAGAACATACTGTTACTGACAGTGAACCCTCATATCATACATTTAGCTTGTCCTTGTAATTACACAGTGCACACAGTGATTGTCCACACCAACCCTCGCTGCACATAGAGATACTGCAGTATAGAACATTCTATTACTGACAGAGAACCCTCATATAACATATGTAACTTATTATCATTACACAGTGTACACAGTGATTGTCTACATTAACCCTCACTACCAGGGATAGGCAAGGTGTCCATACACGGACACTGGTGTCCGTGACTAGCCCTTGCAGTGTCCGCCACAACCTTAGTATATCTTTTCTTTCTGATTAAATAATAGGAATAAAAAAAATGTAGTGTGAATAAAGTTAGTGGCTTGTCAAGAGACCGCTAGCGATATTGGGTGATAAATTATGGAATAAATAAAGTCTGAGTGAAATACTGGATGTCTATCTGCATCTGTATAATAACACCCAGCTCTATACAAAGACACATTAGTGACAATTGCACATGCATATAGCCAGACAAGGGCTGGTTATAGGATCAGTGGTATCTGCATCAGTATTATAACACCCAGCACTATATAATGACACAGTAGTAACACTGGCACATGGGTATAGCCAGATGAGGGCTGGTTATAGGATCAGTGGTATCTGCATCAGTATAATAACACCCAGCACTATATAATGATACAGTAGTGACACTGGCTCATGAGTATAGCCAGAGGAGGGCTAGTTATAGGATCAATGGTATCTGCATCAGTATAATAAGACCAAGCACTTTACAAAGACACAGTAGTGACACTGGCTCATGGGTATAGCCAGAGGATAGCTGGTTATAGGATCAGTGGTATCTGCATCAGTATAATAAGACCAAGCACTTTACAAAGACACAGTAGTGACACTGGCTCATGGGTATAGCCAGAGGATAGCTGGTTATAGGATCAGTGGTATCTGCATCAGTATAATAACACCAAGCACTATAAAATAATGTTTTTAATTTCAAATGTACCTTGGTGTCCTTCACTAAGGTTTGTACTTTGGAAAATGTCCGCCACAGCCTTTGTCTGTACCTATCCCTGCTCACTACACACAGTGATACTGCAGTGTAGATCATTCTGTTAATGACAATAAACCCTCATATCATACATTTAGCTTGTTATTGTCATTACACAGTGCACACACTGATTGTTTACACTGACCCTCGCTACACATAGAGAGACTGCAGTATAGAACATTCTATTACAGATAGCGAACCCTCATATAACACATGTAACTTATTGTCATTACACAGTGTACACAGAGATTGTTTACACTAACCTTTGCTGCACACAGCGACACTGCAGTATAGATCATTCTGTCACTGACAGAGAACCCTCTTATCACACATGTAACTTGTAATTGTCGTTCCACACTGTACACAGTGATTGTTTACACTTTCCCTTGCTGCACACAGAAACACTGCATTATTTAACATTTTATCACTGACAGAGAACCCTCATATCATACATGTGACCTGTTATTGTCAATAGACAGTGTACACAGTGATTGTTTACACTAACCCTCACTGCACACAGTGATACTGCAGTATAGAACATTCAGTAACCTGTTATTGTCAAAACACACTGTACAGAGTGTGCCATACTAAGTTCATATATACACTAGCCTCAATTATGATGTCAATAGGGGGTGGCATTGGGAGTGGATCATTATATAGCGATCATGATAATAACAGTGTAATCAATGCACACCCTCATCTTAAAATGGCATGTGTGTGCAAGACCCTAGAATAATTATAACAGTTGTCAACCACACTACTCATTAATCAAAATTATTAGATGTGCAAATTGAATAATAAATCAGTATAGAAATGTATCTAGAATGGAATTCAGATATCAGGAATGGTAGTATCCCCCCACTGTACCGCAGTGGAAGGTTCATTCTCTAAAGATACAATTAACTGATTATCTGATACTTAACATGGTATAGCTACCAACCATCCACTCCTTTTGGAGCAGTATTTGTTATCACCCACCGCCTCTAATACCGGGTTTCACTTGCTGCAAACCCCAACATGTAAAGGGTCCTGTGCCTCCTCCATGATTGGAGAGGAAATGTCTAGCCACACTAGTGATTTGTTTGCCTTTCTCCAAATCTCTACGGGCATTATGGATATTACTTAGGTGTTCCGTCATGCGTTTGCCCAATTTTCTAGTGGTCATCCCACCCCAACATAGAAATGTTCACATGAGCATGAGATGCAATAAATCACATTAGTGCTTTGGCAGTTAATATGTGTATTAATCCTCCATTTCTTATGGAATCGATCAATCGTAAATTCTTTCTTAATCATGTGTTGACACACCTTACAGTTTCCACAAGGGACAGAACCCCTATATAGTGGTGTTTTTTTTTTGCATTTCTATTGAAGTGGCTTGTAGTGAGACGGTCATTAAGGTTAGGTGCTCTTCTAGTAGGTATTTACCATTAGTGTTATACTTTGAACTCATTTTGTACTTCTGAAAAGTAAAATGTGTTTAGTGAATAAAAGATACAATTGGCAATTTATATATGTGACTGTACCTGCAAATAGTTTATTGCCAGATTTTTTTATACACAATCTATTAATAAAGGTATAGTTAAATGATTTTAGGGGGAATCTAGCACAATTTGTGTATAAAGGTCAATAATTTCATAAATGCAGTCTTGTGAAAAGAAATTGGAGGAGCCTCCATGCCGCCGAGGACCACGGCCGCTGAGGACTGCCTCTCCGGATCTTTGGGGAAGCCAGCTCCGCACCGCCTTGGCTACGGATTAAGATAGAAGATGATGTTGCCATCTGGAAGAAGACCTTCTCCGCCGGACTTCAGGAACGGCGAGTACCTATTTGGGGCTTAGTCTTAGGCTTTTTTTTATTTTTTGGGGTGGCTTTTTTTTAATTAGGGTTTTTTTGGGGCAGTAAAAGAGCTGAATGCCCTTTTAAGGGCAATGCCCATACAAATGTCCCTTTAGGGGCAATGACTAGTTAAGGTTTTTTTTAGTTTTATTTTTTTTTTATTTTGGGAGTTTGGTGGGTGGGGGGTTTACTGTTAGGGGGGACTTAGTATTTTTTACATGTAAAAGAGCTGTTTAACTTAGGGCAATGCCCTATAAAAGGCCCTTTTAAGGGTTACTAGCAGTTTAGTTTAAATTAGGAGTGTTTTTTATTTTGGGGAGCTTTTTTTATTTTCATAGGGATTAGGTTTAATTTTTTCATTTTTGATAATTTGGTTTATTTTTTTCTGTAATGTTATTTTTTGTAATTTTAGATTAATTTCATTTAATCTTAGTTTTTTTTTTAAAGTAATGTTAGGTTTTTAATTTTAATTGTAACTTGGTATTTTTTTATTTTATGTAATTGTGGTTAATTTAGGGGGTGTTAGGTTAGGGGGCTTAGTAATTAAATTAGTTATTTGCGTGGGGCGGAGTCCGGCCGTGCAGGCAAATGGCCGCAGTGTGAATCAGCTCCGTGCTGGGGAAAAAGACCCAGGACTATATACCTGCAAGAATCGCTTTACAAAGTGGTATACAGGCGTCTAAATATGTGGGGACACTAACCGCTATGACATGAAGGCAATTTGACAAGCGACTAAGCTAAAAACGGACTGTTATTTAGCCGCAAAGGAAAAACGACCGCCGCCATATTGGAAAGGGCCGTGTGCGAGCCATGCGGCCACAGATACCGGAGCCCATCTCAGACCCAGCTCATATATGGAGGTAAGCTGAACCAAATGAAACGCAACACATAACGACCGCACAGCGGGACAAAGGGCCATCTAATGTTACATATTAGCACCGTCAGAAAAAGAAATATAACGCCCATAAACTTAAAAGTTACCTCGAATGCATGCCTGATTAAATGGGCCTCACTATGATAGGAGAGGAGGACATAAAGCACTGCCCGAAGATATAAGACCCTGAGTAGCAATAACGTAATAGAGTGTGGAGTGCACATTCTGCTCTCAGTAAACCATCACAAATGTACACCACATCTGACCGTAAAATTCCAATGGGGCATCACTAACAACTTGAATGGTTATTATCTACTCCTCCAAACAATAATCCTGGGAAAGGGCATACAGGTCAACTGAACACTCTCCAGCACTTAAGCAAAACATGACGACTAAACGCTTGAATAAAGGAGAGAAGCTCCCGAAAAGCCAGACCAATGTGCCAGTTTCTGTGAGCACATTCTTTCAACTGCCAGACACAGCAACCAACCCTGCACATCAGACTGCAAATACTAATGAGACTCCTCATGACTTATCAAGCGCTGCAGAATTACAGATAGCTACCTCTTATATTACACAACTAAAACAAGACATTGCTAACCTGCCATCAAAAGAGGACTTTGCCTCCCTAAAGGCATTAATAACTAAAGAGCTTACCTCCATGAGAACTGACATAAACGCCTTAGGGTGCAGAGTAGAGGAAGTAGAAGACACGCAAACTACCATCTCTGAAATGGTGGGGAGCCTAGAAACACATGCCAACGTTCAATCCTCACAAATAGAAACAATGCAAGAAAGAATTGAGGATCTCGAAAACCGCAGTCGGCGGTCTAACTTAAGAGTAAGGGGTATACCAGAGTCAATAAAAAGCTCTGAACTTAGAGAACATATGCAGAACCTCTTTCACCATCTGATGGGGGGCCCAGATATACCTGATATGGAACTGGAAAGAGTACATCGGGCTCTGCGCCCACCTCCACCAACTGGTGCACCCCCTAGGGATGTTATCCTTAAATTTTTGAGATTCACTGACAGAGAGGAAATCTGGTCCAAATCGAGACAACTGAGGAAAATAATGTATCTGGATCATGCCCTACAAATTTACCCAGACCTATGCCCAAGCACTTTACAACGTAGAAGAGACGTCCGATTTATCACCACTGCACTACAAGAGAATGATATCAAGTATCGTTGGGGGTTTCCCTTTAGTTTGGTGGTATCTAAGGAAGGCCAGATTCACACCTACTGAGGGCCTCAAGACCTGGAGTCTTTCTCTAAGGGCTTGGGCCTATCAATCCAGCCGCCTCAACTATCTGAGAAGTCTCCTGACAACACAGCTTCATCATCACATCTCTTGGCAGGGACACAATGGCACAAAGTTGCTAATAAGAAGAGGAAAGACAGACTGAACTCATGATGTATTATTGAAAGACTTAATTGTCTCCCAAGATCCATGGTTGGGTGAGATTGGTGTAAAAATCACTTGTCATGCCTTTATTATCTGTTGTTGTTTATTTTAATTACAGGCACCCATTTGCTTGAAACGCCCACAAAGACAATTCTAGTGACTATACGAAGTAATTACGTTATATATGGATAGTTTTAACCTGTCATAACCAGGCCACTCCCATAGTGCAAAAATATATGAACCATGTTACTTTTACCCACTTATATCATCCTCTCAATGGATGTTAAATAATTCCACTTCTGCCTGGGCCTAAGTACCCGGCTGACCCCACATCCTATTAGGATAACTGTTTTGCCGGAGGGACTATCCCTCAGCCGCTCCGGCGATGTGTTCACATGTTCTAATGTTTACTCGTTAACTTTTGTTTTTGTTGTTGTTATCCTTGATGTTTGTTTTTGTTTTACACATTGTGCTTACATAATCACACATACCCCTTCTAATACCTGTATATTGATTTATAAGGTATGGCTCCTCACTCTAACACCTACTCCCCATTATCAACAGGTGGACACTAGCACCACTACCAAGCGACAGATCGTGATCATACTGACATATAATGGCTCCCAATAACGCACAGCTGCACATCATAACAGTTAATGCTAAGGGCCTTAATTCCCCAAACAAAAGAAGTATAGCTATTAAGGATTTTAAAGATAACAAGGGGGATATCATAATGCTGCAGGAAACCCACTTCCTTCACAAGAAAGAACCCAAAACATTTAGTTACAAGTTTGGAGAGGCATACTTTGCATCGAACCATAGTAAAACCAATGGGGTGGGAATCTTAATTAAACGAGGTATACCCTTTACTCTATTTAGCTTAACACGAGATCGAGAGGGCAGATACTTAATCTTGACTGGCAAACTCTATAACACAATAGTCACAATGGCCTGTGTATATGCCCCTAACACCCAGCAGGACATCTTTTTCAAACGCCTTTCAGATGCCATACTTGAGATTAAAAGGGGTCTACTGATACTAGGAGGGGATCTCAATGTCTCTCTCAACACAGCATTAGACACATCAACTGGGCTCTCCTCAACACCAAACCGGGTTCTTTATAGAATCAAACAACATATTAGAGACCTAGCAGTACACGACACCTGGAGGATACATCACCCGGTAGACCGCCAATATACCTTCTTCTCCTTTCCACACTCCCGATTTTCCCGCATAGACTACATCCTTTTAGACGTGTCCTGCTTGTCCATGGCAATAAGGTCAGCGATAATCCCCACAGGCTGGACGGATCACTCTATGGTGACCTGTTCTATTGAATGGCCCTCAGCCCCACACTCCACATTTCTTTGGAAATTAGACAATAATTTATTAGACCATCCACTGTACCAAGAAAAAATAGAGAATCGTCTGCAAGAATACTTTCAACTAAATGTAGCATCCATAGATGATTTTAGACTTATATGGGAAGCACATAAAAGCACACTTAGAGGGGATCTTATCAGTATACAGTCCCATAATCATAAACAACAGTGCACCGCACTACAGACCGCACTGAACAACATTACCTTGACTGAGGAGAAACTTAAAAAAACACCGACAGACACGACATTGAAAAAGGATTTACAGACGCAGAGGGAAATAGTTGGCACCCTTTTAGACAGAGATTGCAAACTACTTGCACTCAAACTACAACAAACTTATTATGACAGCGACAATAGATGTAGTAGATTGTTAGCACGCAAATTGAAACGACGGACTCACCGCTCATATATTATGTCTATCAGTAGACCAGGGAAAGGCATGGTATACTCTACCTCTAGCATATCAGAGACATTCCGTACATACTATGAGTCCCTCTACAACTTACCAACTGTTCCCCCTACTGACGCAACTAATATTAACCTCATAGAATCTTTCCTCAAGGACTTTGACATACCACAGATCACCCAGGAACAAAAAGAATCCCTTAATTCCCCTTTCAATATGAGAGAACTCCTGCTGGCCATAAAAGACCTACCGACCGGAAAAAACCCTGGCCCAGATGGCTTCACTAACTACTATTATAAAAAATACAGTAAGATTCTAGCTCCACACATGCTGACCCTCTTTAACTCCATCTCCGGTAAAGAACCATTCCTTAACAATTCCCTCGCTGCACACATAACACTAATCCCAAAGGAAGGTAAAGACCACTCAAGAGTCGAAAACTATAGACCGATATCACTATTGAACACCGACGTGAAAATATATGCCAAGCTGCTGGCGACCCGGTTGAACGCCTTACTCCCAAATTTAATCCACGCTGACCAAGTGGGCTTCGTTCCCACAAGGGAAGCCAAAGACAACACTGTACGAGCCCTTAATTTGATAGATTATGTTAATAATCGTGGTGTCCCAACTGTGGTAATATCCACAGATGCTGAAAAGGCGTTCGACCGGGTCAACTGGCAGTTCCTCCGGGTGGTCCTTATGAGAATGGGCCTTGGCGAGACATTTGTAGATAGGGTATTTGCAATGTACCACTGTCCGACAGCTAGAATCCGGGTAAACGGATCTCTATCAGCCCCATTTGTGATATCTAACGGAACTAGGCAGGGATGCCCCCTGTCCCCGCTCTTGTTTGCCTGCGTCATAGAAATGCTTGCACTTAAGGTTAGAAACACGGTAGACATTGAAGGAGTTGAGGTTAAGGGACATCAACATAAGATGCTTTTATATGCAGATGACGTGCTTTTTTTCTTGACGAACCCCAGACAATCTATACCAGAATTATTGAAACAGCTAGATGCATTTGGAAAGATTTCAAACTTTCTTATCAATCAGAATAAATCAGAAATCCTAAACATAAACATACCAGAGGGGGATTTAATACCTATCTCACGTATATGTACATTTAAGTGGCAAAAAAGCAAACTGAAATATCTAGGGATATTTTTAACCCCAAAGATTACTCAAATATTCGAGACAAATTTCCTACCACTTCAATCATCAATAGTATCCACCCTGTCTTCCTGGCGTAGAAAACCTCTATCCTGGATAGGCAGGATCAGTGCCATTAAGATGAGTATTCTGCCAAAAATATTATATATTATACAGACACTACCCATAGCCCTTCCACGCACTTTTCTTACGTCCCTGCAAACTAAAATATTTGAATTTATATGGAACAAACGACACGCTCGGATCAATAGGAAGGACATGTATCAGACACTAGATAACGGGGGAATGGGGGTACCTGACCTCGTCGCATATTGGAAGGCCACGCACTTACAGAGAATAGTGGACTGGTATACTAACTTTGACTTTAAAATCTGGGTTCGCCTCGAACATGACATAACCGGTACATTGCATTTAGGCACAAGATGCTGGACACCATCAATTACTAGATCACCCCAGATATACGTCGCACACACAGTACAGGAGACCATGCTGATATGGGAAAAGATATTAGTAGAGCACCCCAACATTTCGTCCACTTACTCTCCCCTTACCTCTTTCATCTCTAATAAAGAATTTACCCCTGGCCTAGTAGCAAAGATAAAAAATGACACACAACCGGACAGGGAATTGATGATGTGCCACCTAGGTACTGAAACTCAGCTGTTCCCTAGAACGGCCCTAACCGAACAAGGCTTTAATTGTTTCAGAGATTGGTATTTTTATATGCAGTGTTACAATTACCTGTCAGGACATCCGCATAAAAGGAATATGCTGAGGCCACTAACGACATTCGAGTCCCTATGCCATAAAGAATCTCCTACAAAACACACCTTATCAATGATTTATGCACTACTGAAACAAAATCCACCAGGTCACACCCCTCACTTCATCAACAGATGGGGGGAGGAATTGGGAATTCAGATATCACACATCGACGCCTCTAAGATATTTATAGCCATTAAGAGATCCGCCACATCTAGTAATCTCATTGAGTTAAACCTGAAAATTCTCCATAGATGGTATCTTACTCCATCAAGATGCCAGAAAATATTCAGAGAAGCCTCCAATCTCTGCTGGAGGTGCCATGATCAAATCGGCCATATGGCACATATCTGGTGGCTTTGCCCTAAAATAACCCCAATATGGGATGAAATCTCGAAGGAAACATCAAAGTTACTAGATAAAGCCTTACCAATAGACCCACTCTTGTGGCTATTTCACTTAGTCCCCAAAAAATTCACCTCAGAACAAACTAAATTATTTAACATAGCAAGTAACAGCATTAAGAAACTAATAGTCAAGAACTGGAAAAGTTCTATAATCCCAACCGCTGCGCAATGGGTTCAGGAGTGCAATCGCACTATACAGCTAGAGGAATACCACTACCTTAAACAACGAAGGTTAGACAAGTACATACAGATTAAGATTTTATGGGAAGAATACTTGAGGAATAAGTTTGATACCAATAGGATATAAAACACTGAAACATACGACACTAGATACTGTCAGAGGAGGTGGAAACCGACCATGAGATACCAGAGGGGGAAAACATGAGGGGCCACAGGAAGCACAATGTGTTGTTTTTTGTTGTGTTTGTTGTTTATTCGTTTAATCTGTTACTATATGATTTATTGTTCATTACCTTTCTCACTACATCCATATTTGTAAACAGCACTGTACATGTACAACCCATACAGCTGTAAAGTCATATTGACTTGTAATCCTATCAAAAGTGCACTTATGATGTATAACTTTATTATCTGTAAAATAAAACTATTTTTGAAAAAAAAAAAAAAAAAAAATTAGTTATTTGCGTTGTGGGGGGGTTGGCGGTTTAGGAGTTAATAGGTTAATTAGGTTTATTGCGATGTGGGGGTTTGGCGATTTAGGAGTTAATAGGTTAATTAGGTTTATTGTGATGTGGGGTTTGGCGGTTTAGGCGTTAATAGAATAATTAGGTTTATTGCAATGTGGGGGTTGGCGATTTAGGTGTTTAATATTTCTTGTAGGCGCTTAGGTTTTTTTCGTTAATACTTTGTGCAGGCGGTTAGTTTTTTTATTATTTTGTGCGGGCGGTGAGGTTTTTGGTTATTTCGTGGGCGGTCACGTGTTTTTTGTTATTTTGTGCGGGCGGTGAGTTTTTTTGTTATTTCATGGGTGGTCACGTGTTTTTTTGTTATTTTGTGCGGGCAGTTAAGTGTTTTTTTGCCTACGCTGCATCCAGGTGGATTCTTTTGGCCGCACACGCAGCCAACATTCTTTTGGCTACCTCGTGCAGCCAACATTCCTTTGCGGATGTGTGTGCAACTGACGACGGCGACGGATGCATTACAAACAAAATTATAGTATAGATATATACGTATATATATATATATATATATTAGAGGGGCTATGTTTTTGTTTTTAAAAATGTTTTTTTGTAATCATTTTGTAATAGCATTATTATGCAAAATCAAACTCCATTCTGTAAATGAGCATATACACTTTTAGTGACATTTTAGCTGCTCAATTATTTAAATGACGCATGGAATATGTTGTGACCACTTTCTTTTGTTGAAAGTTCCTGCACAGTTCCTTGTGATTGTAAATCTCACAAAATGTAAAAACACTTCTCTTTACATGAAGTATAGTAAACACTTTTACGGTATCATCAGTATTAATATATTATCAACCGCACATGCCAAATTTACCAATCATGTCCCTGTACAAATGGCTTCATTATTGATTAAACATATCTTCAAGGTATATAATAGCTTAAATTTAAACATATAAATTATTACTTTCATTACACATTGTACAAAAGGATCACTCCAAACAACTATAATGAAATACTTAGAGCTGTTAAATGGCCATTGTATTTGTCTGTCTCATTTTGATTCCCATTTTTAATTCCGATAACAAGACCTTAAAAACCTGAATATGTTTTGGATTAAAAAGATTTTTATGGCCATGTACTTTTTTCTGACAGATCAACTTAGGACTCAGGAAATATCTCCTAAAACTGAAATATTGATATCTTGAGCCAATATCAGAAAGATTTTGATTAAGGCCTTAGTTAGAAGACTGCAACTAAAACTAAATTCAAATTTGGTGTCAAAATTAACACTGGTGGAAGTAAGTATTTTCCATTAGTGTTATACTTTGAACTCATTTTGTACTTCTGAAAAGTAAAATGTGTTCAGTGAATAAAATATAAAATTGGCCATTTATATATGTGAATGTACCTGCAAATAATTTATTGCCAGATCTTTTTATACACAATCTATCAATAAAGGTATAGTTAAATGATTTTGGGGGGAATCTAGCACAATTTGTGTATAAGGGTAAATAATTTTATAAATGCAGTCTTGTGAATTAGAATTAAGGATGTTTTTGTCATCAAAATTTACTTTTTATCTGTTTATCTAAAAGACAAATTGTTACTATGAAAAAAAAACTAAAATGTGGCTACAATTGAAATGCATCTATCTTTCTTTATATCTCTCCCTCTTTACTCATCCAGATTTCCAACTGCCTCTCTGCAATTTCCTCTTAAATGTCTTCACACTACCTCCAACTCAATCTGTCCAAAACTGAGTTGACGGTTGGAGACTCTATTCTCAACACCTCACCCCAGGTCCGCTGTCTTGGGGTCACACTTGACTCAGAACTCACATTCAACCCACATATACAAGCGCTTACCAAATCCTGCCATTCACACCTACGCAACATTTCCAGAATTCAACCCTTTCTTACTCAAAAAACTACAAAAATACTAATTAATTCCCTCATTTTGTCACGCATTGATTATTGCAATCTACTTCTAAATGGCTTTCCAAAACACCGCCTACAATCTATAATGAATACTTCTGCTAGACTCATCCACCTAAGTCGCCGATCTACATCAGCTGCTCCGCTCTGCCAGTCTCTACACTGGCTCCCCATACACTCCAGAATACAATTTAAAGTATTAACCCTAACTTACAAAGCACTCAACAGTATAACTCCCAACTATATTTACTCTGTCATCGTGAAATATTCCCTATCCCATCCTCTTCGATCAACCTCTGACCTACGTCTCTACACTGCTGTTGTCTCTACGTCCCACTCCCGTCTCCAAGACTTCACACGTGCTGCTCCTGTCCTCTGGAACTCTCTACCCCGCTCCATAAGACTGTCTCCAACCTTGTATAGCTTCAGAGGCTCCTTGAAAACTCACCTATTCAGAGAGGCTTACCATCTCTCCTCCATCTCTCATCCTAAACAAACTAATACATGAACTGCCCGACTCACTGCTGCAACTACAACCGATGTAACAAGCTACCCCAACCTAATGTCTCTGCACCCTAAACCTGTAGACTGTGAGCTCTCCGGAGCAGGGCCCTCTTCCTCCTGTACTAGATTTGTTTAGTTTTATGTTTTGTATTGTATCACAAATCCTTGTCATTGTATAGCCCTATCACAGTACCCAGCACTACAGAATTTGGTGGCGCTATATAAATAAATGATAATAATAAATGTAGTTTAGTCAGAAGACAACACTTCATTCCTGAAAATAAAGATTTCAGTTTATGTTTTAAGGGATATGAAACACTTTAAGATTGTAATATAAAATGTTTAATTATGCATAACATTGTTGTGGCATATTTTTCGGTAGTTTAAGTCAAAAAAATGTAGAGTTTTCCAATTCTGAGACATGTGAATGCAATTCTGCAGACTTTACAAGCCTAGCCCTGCCACATATCTTTCCTTAATTGGACTAAGCAATCAGATAAGGAACTACAAAATTATGATAAGGTTTGCTAACAAAATAAACATCACCTGCTTCTCTAAATAAGGCACTTGGTGTGGTATATTAAAGCTACAAGTCCACAAATCTGGAATTGCACAAACTCATTTTATTCCTATATTTATACTTTTTCATTAAATGCATCGATGTGTATGACAAGCTATAACTCGTCATGCGCATTACAATCTGACGAGTCCTTTTCGTAATGCAGGGGGATTGCTGATCAAACACTGCTTTTGGTGATCCCACCCACTACAGGCCCAGAGATTGTTGGTGGCCTAGTGAGCAGCACTCCTAGGCATCACGTGGTGATGTCACAAAGGGGCTGAGCCAGAATTCACCAGTGCTGGATGGGAAAAGTTTTTCTAACCCCTCGATCTCAGCTCTCATAGCAGCTACAAAGCTCTAAGACCCCTCATTTGAAAGAAAATTTGAGCAGTAAGAAACACACATGGAAATAGTACAGTGTACAATGAAACCTCCCTAGTAGACAAGACCCTCTTTTAAAAAATACATACATATTGTTTGTATTGTCAGGTGATCACTGTAGTAACAGTCAACACCTTGCAAGTGGCTACCCTTGATGACAATTTAGTAAGGTGGTCACAGTAACAGCAGTGGTCAGTTCGCCATTTTCAATATTATTTACTAAAATCTACCAAAAATATATATATATTTTTTTACAGTTTTGGCTGCAGCTTTCCCATGTGCCATTAATTATAAATATAATAATGGCATATTGTGAATCTACTGGGCCTGCTAAAAAAACAATATACAGGTATATATAATTTATGTGGGTCACTCACTGAATTTTGACTACAATAGGAGTTTAAATGTAAGTAGCTCAAAATTGTTAAAAATTGGCTCAGTACTGGGGTGAAAAAAGGCTTAGCAGCAAAAGGGTTAATATAAATATTTTTTTAAAAATTCACTTGCACTGACAGTGGCACCTTACACACAAACATCTTTATCACCAAGTCATCAGTTCCTACAAATAAACATAACTGAAATAACTGCTAGTACTAAATTGTATTTTTTTCATAATTGTGAGGACCTTTCAAATAATTTGCATAATAACTGTCCGATGGTGCATAAACTGTTTGATAACCAGCAGTAAATGGCACATCACATGATAGAAATAATAACTAGTGTGACATACATGTATATGACGTTTCTTCTGATTACAGATGATATGCCAGGGGAGTTTTGCTTTGTCTTAACATATTTCAAGTGTTTGGTATGTTTCATTTTGAAGATATTTAGTGTACCACTTGCATTTTATAACACAAACAACTAATGCCTTTCTGATTACAGTACTTTATTTTCTTTCATGTTACTTTGTATACAAAACTATTACCTTTAGGTTGCATGTATAAGCTGTATTATGACGTAAATATTGCCTAAATAACAGAAGATATTGTTGTTTACACTTTAGGGCCGATTCATCAAGCTCTGTATGGAGTTTGATGCAGCTGTTTCTGCGCAAGCCTTCAGGCTCGCCAGGAACAGGAGTTAAGAAGCAGCAGTCTTAAGACCGCTGCTCCTTAACTCGTCCGCCACCCCTGAGGCTGCGGACATCAATCCGCCAGATCGTATACGATTGGGTTGATTGACACCCCCTGCTAGTGGCCGCGAATCTGCAGGGGGCAGCATTGCACAAGCAGTTCACCAGAATATGCTTTCGGCATTTATAAATGTCTGGCGAACATGATAAATCGCCCCCCTTTCTCCCATCCTCCCCTCTCCAAACTGTCCCGTTTTACAAATGTAAATATGTAAATATTCTGAAGTCTAAACTATTCAGAAACCCAAACCTTTTTCAGTCCCAAGCAGTTTTGATTTGATTAAGGATTTTCTACCTTAAAGGGACACTTAACCCAATTTTTATCTTTCATGATTCAGATAGAGCATGCAATTTTAAGCAACTTTCTAATTTACTCCTATTATCAATTTTTCTTCATTCTCTTGCTATCTTTATTTTAATGTAAGAATGTAAGTTTAGAAGCCGGCCCATTTTTGGTTCACAACCTGGGTTGTGCTTGCTGATTGGTGGCTAAATGCACCCACCATTAGCAAGTGCTGCCCAGTGTCCTGAACCAAAAACTGGCTGGCTCCTTAGCTTAGATGCCTTCTTTTTCAAATAAAGATAGCAAGAGAATGAAGAAAGATTGATAATAGGAGTAAATTAGAAAGTTGCTTAAAATTGCATCCTCTATCTGAATCATGAAAGAAAAAAATTGGGTTTAGTATCCCTTTAATATAGTAGAGGGTGGTGGTTGTTAAAATATTACAATATCCCTTTCTAAAGTTAATTAGAAAGTAAATAATGTTTTTGCAATATCATTGTTAAGCAGATGGAGAATTATGAAAATGTTGATAAAAGTTGGTGAGTTGATAAGGGCAAGAAGAAATGCAGAGTGTACTTAAAGAGACAGTAAACACTGTGTTATTACAATCATATCAGCATTTCAGAGTCTGGAAGTTGTAAGCACAGATTAGCACTTTATTTCCTGCATTTTAATTTCAATGATCTAACTCCATTCACCACCTTGTTTGAAGGAGCCAATCTGGACTTAGGAATGCCACCTCACCCATGCTTTCGACTTCCTCCAATCATTGCGTGCACCCTTTGGCATCCCGCTCATTGGGCAAGCAACGATTGGAGGAGGCCGGATTTGTCATCCATGTGCTAAAGAAAGCAAGAGATGCGGGTGAAGGATCGGCGTTATGTTTACCATAATGCAAAGGTATTTTAAAAAATAAGCGACTTTGTAAACTTTAATGAATTAAAGTAACCCTGTTTTTAAGATTATTTTTTGATAGTGGGCTTTAATTCATTAAAGCTTACAATCACTTTAAATTACAGAAAAAGGAGGCAAAATAAGTAAAAAAAATGTACATTGAAAAGTTGTTTTACTGTGTATAATAAAGCATTTTGTATTACAGTCTCAAGGTGCTTTCTGTCTCTCAGTCTATAAAACTTGATATGATATTGATGATAAAGCTCATGAAATGCTAAATATTTGTGTAATAATAACTGCACTTCTAGCTTATGTATATTCATTTCATGTGATTTCTGTCATATTTTTGTTTCTGATCTGCCAGTCCTATACATTGTATATCTTTGCTACGTAGTCATCCCAGCTTGTTTAATGAATAACAGGAAGGTTAGATCATTCAGTGGAAACGAAACTTAATACTGCAAGCTCATATGTGTTTCATTTCTCATGAAACAGAAACTAAATGAAGCTGCAGTGCTCACTTAGCCCATATGCACCACCCACAATCACAATATTAACTTTCTAGATTAGAGAATGGCACAGATCCCATAATTCCCTTTGTGAAAATAATATCTCACAGAAAAACTCTCTGCAAAAGTGTACCATGAAAATAGCAGAATTCCTAAACAACTGTGCCCCCCCCCCCACGTGACATCCACAAGTTGTAAGTGACCCTCTATTACAATCAATTTAGTAGCATTTGTCGCATAACAGTTCCTCATTCAGCGCATAGATAAAGTTCCACTGTAAAGGATACAGAGAACACAAAAACAAATGAATTAAAGGGACATTAAGCACAAAATACATTTCAATCATGCACCTCCCTCTAATCATTGGTGATGCCGTTATATAACCTAGGTCACACTGCAGGTATCTGAAGAAGAGTTACTGCATATGTGCAAACACATCAGCACTGTAATGTAGTGAAAGTTAGATTTCAACATGGCAGCATCGATGACTAGAGGGAGGCAGGGAACAACCTCAATACAGTACTATGCTTATGCAATGTATTTATTGTTTAATGTTTAAGACGCAGAAAAAATAGGAATTTTGAAAAGAGATAAAATGCCAGTAAACTTCAGAAATCAAACTGCATATGTGCATCTAATTCATTATTAATTTAATTAATTTTTAAGGTTTTGCATATTCATAATTCAAGTAGCATCAATAATCCAAACAGTGTTGCCTGTATTGGATTGGAAACTTATAAAATTGTAGGCCAAAAATACAAACTTTTTCCTTGGCAAACTAATTAAATGAACTGGGGAACATTGTTGCATTACTAGTGCATTATTATTCTTATTAAAACATTACCTAGTCCTTTGTCTCATAGTCATTAAACATTATTTGTTCCACAAATTGTCTGCTAGAATATGTTCCTTAATTCAAATTAATTCCATACGTTAAAAAGATTTTTTTTTTTCAAAAGTTTATCACATACTTTCCTAAATCTTGATTATAAATTTTATTTTTAAAGGGACATGCACTTTTTTCTTTCATGATTTAGACAATACAATTTTATAAAAGTTTCTGATTTAATACTATTTTCACATGTGCTTTGTTCTCATCTTATTATTTGTTGAAGAGATATCTAGATAAGTAGCGTGCACATGTCTGGAGCACTATATGGCAGGAAATAGTGTTGCCACCTAGTGCTCTTTCTAATGTATAACATTGTTGCAACACTGCTCCAAGAAAACTAAGAAAATTTGATAATAGAAGTAAATTAGAATGTTGTTTAAAATTGTATGTTCTATCTGAATCATGAAAGAAGATATGTGTTTTATGTCCTTTTGAGGCCAAGAAAGTCTAGTGGAGGGGCTGACAGATGCAGCAGATTTGACATGAGAGGAGAGTTGTGTAAGAAAGACGAGTCTGACAGAAGCATCTATAAACTGCAATAGGAAAAGCCAGCAGCCTGGATACACAATTACTAGTTTATAAATTAACAACAATACACATATCAGCTATAACCTTTATATATTGATGTTTGGTTGGTTTAAATTCAAGATTTATATACTCAGTGTTTGACTAGCATATTTATTTTCTTTAGTTTCGCATACAGTTTATGGACCTTTATTATGAAGTATATTCCTGAATATTGGCTTCCTATGTGGATCACTACTATGAGAGAGATCTACAGGACAGTCATATCCTGAGTTGAGAAAAAGAGAACGCTCTTGGCTTATAAACTGGAATCTTTCATATCTGTTAGCCACCTGTTTTTATATAGTAATTCAGCATTGGCAGGTTATTGTCATGTATTTGGAGAGCACCAACTGATTCTGCCGTACTATAAACATAGATATAATATGCAAAGGTAGTGTTTATAAGTAAGTAATGGGTAGAGGGCACTGCCAAGTCTTGCCAACTGTTGATAATCACCTTACATGAAGGTGAGATGATCTACAGGACAGCTGGACGCATAGGCTTACATGCTAAGGGGCTTCAATAGGATATGAAAAGAAGCAGAGGGACTGAGGTAAAAAAAAGTTTAGCATGTACTGTATGCATCCTTGAACAGTAGAGTCTTTAACTTGGAAATTTGAAAACTAGGGGTGAGACTTGTGGAGCGAGGTAGAGAGTTTCACAAGATTGGGGCCATTCTGCAGAAGTCTTGTAGATGGGAATATGAGGAGGTGAAAGGAGAGGAGCCGAGAAGGAGGCCATGAGCAGAGCAAAGGGGATAGGAGGGAGGGCATCTGGAGGCAAGGTCAGAGATATAGAGGGGAGCAGGGCTATTGAGGGGCCTTAATGATAGTGTTTGGTCATTCACAGAAGGTACAAAGAATTCGGCACAAACACATCCAAAGGCAAGCTCAATAAACAGACAAGGGCTAGAGGAAGGGCTGGGTTAATATAGTCTGTGGGTGATTTTTGATGACCTGCAGCTAGTAGTAAAGTAGTAAAAACAGAGAAAGAATAGCAACAAGAAGCCTAAAGCTAAAGTCTTCAAGTTGTGCACAGGTAAAGCAAAAGCCTAACAAGCTGAGGACCCAGGTTTGACTCCAGGGCATGCCAGTTACTAATTTTTCTTAATGTTTTAAAAGTATACTTAAAAAATGTTGCATGATATGTATTATATAGAACTGTACATGTGCTGAACATGCGTATACACTGTGTGTAGAATAAATATATTGCCTTAAATTAAAAGGAACACAATTTTTCAATAGGAGCTCTAACCTGTCTGTCTGTCTGTCTCAATGGACAATAAATACATAATTAAAAATCCTCTCAACAATAAGGTTTTATACAGGGTACAGCCATATACAAAAGAAACAAAGTAGCACAACATTTACAGAGCGAAATTCATGTCACGTAGGTAACTAAATAATAAACATAGTGAACCACAAAACAGTATCGCTTATGTATCCACAAACTGTGCAAAAAGTCACTTTTTACAAAAATGTTCAAATGTTTACTTGTCTCCTGCTGCAACGGCAGCTTAAGTGCTTGTGGCGGAAGCAGTACACTCCTGCATGTAAAGCAGGCTTCAAATCAAAGTGCTGCTGAAAAGCTGGAAAGTGTTGCCAGGTTCTCAAAATAAAAAACGACTGCATTGGCTGCACACTCTAGTGACCTATTTATAACTGTCCCTAATTGGCAGAGAAGGTAATCTATACTAAACTTCTCTTACCCCAGATCCTCTACTTCTTTCATGAGTCTCTTGTATCCTCTTAGCATGTAAACTTAAGAACCAAGCTGTGCTGTAGATCACCATCATGTAAGGTGATCCACAACAGTTGGCAACTTTTGGTAGGTTAGCTACCCATTTATCTGATTTATAATTTGCCTCTTAAAAAAAGGTTACTTGGTGCTCTAGAGATAAATTATAATAATAATAATTGGCTGGTTATAAACTTTTTACATGAAGACCTAAAAACTGCAAAAAATTCATAGATATTCATTTTAAACTCATAGGGCTAGATTACGAGTAGTGTCCTAACAAAAACTAACACTAAAATTACTGGGTGGGAAGCTGGAGCTGCTGTGAAGTTTAAAAGGAAAGTATTTTTTCACAACAGGAGTGAAATGTAAATTTTGATGAATTAAAGTGCCCCTGTTTTTAATCAAAGTTTTAAAAACTGGGCACTTTAGCATCAAAATTTTGATGCTAAAGTGCCCAGTTTTTAAAACTTTGATTAAAAACAGGGGCACTTTAATTCATCAAAATTTACATTTCACTCCTGTTGTGAAAAAATACTTTCCTTTTAAACTTCACAGCAGCTCCAGCTTCCTCTGGTCTCACAAGCCATTTCTGATGTCAGAAATGATTGATAGGTCATCCTCCAATCACAGCTTCCCCCCGGGGGAATCAGTGTCTGATTCAATGCTGTGATTGGAGGAAGACGGATGCCTCATTTTAGACCCAGGAAGAGGCTTTGAAACGGGTGGAGGAAGCTGGAGCTGCTGTCAAGATTAAAAGGTAAGTTTTTTTTCACAACAGGAGGGAAATGTAAATTTTGATGAATTAAAGTGCCCCTGTTTTTAATCGAAGTTTGAAAAGCCGGGCACTTTAGCATCAAAATTTACATTCACTTTAAGTCCTCATTAAAAAATCCCCCCCTAAACAAAAAAAACTATACTAACACTAAAAGTTACTATAGCATTAACCCTTTGAAGGTCTTTTTCTAGGGAATTGCCCTAGGGTGATTTTGCTCTCTCTCTTAAAAAGATACAACCCCATTCTACAATTAAAGACCCCCCCCCCCCCAAAAAAAAGGCTAAAAAGAAAAAAAATCATGTCCTAAAAAAAGATGGCTCTGAAAAGGGCATTTGGTTGGGCATTGCCTTTACAAGGGCATTTGTTAGGACAGAGCCCTAAAGTCAACATATGATTAAAAAAAAAAAGAAGCCCTATACTAAAAAACATATGATAAAAAAAAAAAGATGCCCTTAAAAAGTGCATTTGGTTAGCATTACCCTTGAATTCTTAGTCCAATCAACCAATAGAACCAATAGAATGAAAGATTTTTCTATTGGTTGATTGGACTAAGAATTAAAAAACCAGCCAACAGAAATGCAAGGTCACCCTTATATAAGGGGGAACTCACATTCAAGCTTCAGTGTGTGGCAGTGACTGCATGAACAGGAGGTCTGCAAGAAGATAAAAAGATAATAAAAAAGAAGAATCAGCTGGAAGAAGAGGGCCGCCGGCATGGAGATGAAGAGGACCACCTTGGAGGACCGCTGCAATGAAGAAAGAAGAGGAGAACCACTGGAGCTGATCACGTAGAAGCCGGAGTATGGGTGATATATTGTTCTTTTAGCCCAAAAGAGAAATAATTTTAGCGCAATGCCCTACAAAATGCCCTTCTTAGGGCAATCTTTTTTTTTTTAAATACATATTTTTTAAGGTTAGGGATTTTTTTTAGATTGTTTCTTTATAGAAGAGGGTTAGACATTTGAGCAAGGCCGTACCAAATCCCCTTATCAGGGCAATGTCAAACAAAATGCCTTTCTCAGGGCATCTTTTTTAGGATAGTTTATTTTTTTAAACTTAGAATTAATTTAGTATAGGTCTTTTGTTTTATTGGGCACAAGATCTATGTTCCAAATGCCTTTCTATGGGCAATGCCCAACCAAATGCCCTTTTCATGGCAATTTTTTAGGTTTGTTTTAAGAATAGGGTTTTTTAATGAGCAAAAGAGCTGAAAATACTTTAAGGCAGTGCCCTACCAAATGCCCTATTCAGTGCAATTTTTAGAGTAGGTTTTTTTTTAGACAGGCTTTTTTTATTATTATTTTTTATTGTAGAATGGGGATGCATTATTTTTATTTTTTTAGAAAAAGAGCTACATAATTTTTAGGTCAATGCCCTACAAAGAGCCCTTCTAAGGTCTAATGCTATAGTGACTTTTAGTGTTAGTATAGGGTTTTTTATTTTGGGGTGTTTTGGGGGACTTTAGATTTAGGATAGGCATAACTTGGGGGTTTTATTTTTGGTAGTGCCTTTTTTTGTAATGTGTTTTTTTATTTCTTGTTATGTTAGTGTTTGTTATTTTGTGCAACTTAGGGGGTGTTATGTTATGGGTCTTGGGGGGGTCTTGGTGGGGTTAGCTGTTAAGTAGTTAAGTAGTGTAGAGCTAGTTTGCATTGGGGGCTGTGGTGCTTTAGGGGTTTATAGGTTAAGGGGTGTTTGCTTTGAGGGGTTATGATGGTTTAGGGTTAATAGGTTAGGGGTGCGTTTGCATTGGGGGGTTGTGGTGGTTTAGGGCTTAATAAGTTAAGGGGTGTTTCCATTGAGGGTTGGGGCAGTTTAGGAGTTAATAGGTTAGGGGGTGTTTGCTTTTGGGGGGTTGTGGCAGTTAAGGGTTAATAGGTTATGGGGTGTTTGTATTGGGGTTATGATGGTATAGCAGTTAAGTAGTGTAGGGGTAGTTTGCAGTGGGGGGTTATGGCGGTATAGGGGTTAATAGGTTAGGAAGTTTATTGCAGTGGGCTATTGGCTATATAGGAGTTAATAGGTTAGAACGTTTATTGCAGTGGGCTATTAGTGGTATAGGGGTTAATAGGTTAGGAAGTTTATTTCGGTGGGCTACTTGTGGTTTAGAGTTTAATAGTTTAAGGAGTTTATTGCAGTGGGCTATCGGCGGTATTTGAGTTAATAGGTTAGGAAGTTTATTGTGGTGGGATATTGGTGGTATAGGGGTTAATAGGTTAGGAAGTTTATTGTGGTGGGCTATTGGCGGTTTAGGGGTTAATAGGTTAGGAAGTTTATTGCAGTGGGCCATTGGCGGTTTAAGGATTAGTTACTGTAGGGTTAGTTTGTGGTGGTGGGTTATGTCGGTTTAGGGGTACATATGTATATTTATTAGGCTTGGTGCTATATATGTAAAAGGGATCCTTTACTTTACATCACCAATGTCGGAATAATTTGCCAGCATAGTCACCCATTGTGATGTATAGTAAAATGCCTCTCAGCGATGCTTCCTTTAAACCGTAATGTCGGCACTTATGAATATTTTGTCTGCATTCTTGACATTGCGTCGGATCCCTTTGAATATATTTCCACCTTGCAGCACTTTTGATTATCAGGGCCATAGTGAGAATACTTTGTAATGCTCATAATTTATTACACATGAAACACAAAAATCATTATGCATCACAAAAATCAGATAAAAATAAGGAATATAATATCTAAAGTAAAAAATAAATAAAACAAAACCTCATCATTCCTTTCTTTCCATTCAGAAAAAAAAACACTTCTACCCCTCCTCTCTCCCCAATCTCCTCCCCTCGTTTCAAAATTTCTTATAATTGATCCAATATTTGACCTTGGACTTCTTGATCCAAGGTTGAAATATATAGTCCCCATTTTTGTTTAAATTTTCTATAAAAATTTTATCAGATTGGAATTGGATACCAAATTGCTCCGTAATCATATGTAAATTAATTAAATTCACCAGATTTTTCAAACTGGGTGCTAATTTTGATTTCCAATTTTTAAAAATTAAATTTCTCCCTGCCGGAATAACCGTATTAATAAATAGTGTCAGATCCCCATTTGTTACTATCAGTCAGGAAAAGAATCTCCTCCTGTAAACCTATTCCTATTTCGCTCTGAGTTTACATATTTATTATTTTTTTAGCCATTCATTAATCTTGTTCCAAAATGTTTTAATCTGATAATTTAAAAAAAAAGATGTAAATAGTGAGCCTATTTTTTTCAGATTTTTTTTACATAGTTATGGTTCCCTCACTTTGAATTTACTTATGATTATGGAAGTAATAAAGGACTGATAGAATATACATATATATGATTTTCTCCAAGAGAATAATTATTTTATCCACCCTTTTAAAAATAGATTTAATTTAATCTACACTAGTTGAAATTCCAATAATGAAATTCCATCTGTATGTAATGTCTTCTAAGACATTATGTTCTATATCTATAAATAAAACCTTGTACCACAGGGATAATAAAAGAGTAGCCATTTTTATAAAGATTCATCATCTTTTAAATACCTATATTTTCTTGTATCCATCTCCTGACTTGTGCCTGTCCACAACTTTATCCCGGAGATCTTTTGACAGTACCTTGCCACCCATAGCTGATTGTTTGCTTTATTTGCACTACCAGGGACTGATATGCTCCAGGAAAGTTTTTTTCATGCTGAGCTAATCAATATACCCACAGCTGATCACAGTTGAGGATCAAATGGCTTTCTGTGTGCCGTTGAGAAGGTGATTAGCTACACCTGATTGAGTTTATAAGTAATTTTAAGAGGGGGTGATCCTTTTTCCAACTCAGTGATTCTGTTTTTGAATTGTCTTTATTTTTGCATGACATGTTGGTGTTATATCTGTGACTTGGATGTTATAAGTTGCACTGAGTAATTACAACTGGATAAACAAAAACTGTGTCTGTCTTTATTTCAGGCTGCAAAGCAATAACATGTTAAAATGTGATTATTTTCAAGGGGGGGTGATTCTTTTCAATACCCACTGTATATATGTATACATATATATGTAAGTGTTTATATATTTACAGTATATATGACTGTAAATATATATATATACACACATATATATATACACACATTAAGGGGCCAATCTATCAAGCTCCGAATGGATGCCTCGCGTTTCTGGCGAGCCTGCAGGCTCACCAGAAACAGCAGTTATGAAGCAGCGGTCACAAAGACCTCTGCTCCATAACCCTGTCCGCCTGCTCAGAGCAGGCGGACAGGAATCGTCACAATTCAACATCGAGTATGATCGGGTTGATTGACACCCCCCTGCTGGCGGCCAATCGGCCGCGAGTCTGCAGGGGGCGGCGTTGCACCAGCAGCTCTTGTGAGCTGCTGGTGCAATGCTGAATACAGAGAGCGTATTGCTCTCCGTATTCAGCGAGGTCCGCCAGACTTTGTTAAATAGAGGCCTAAATATGTATATGTATATATGTTAAATCCAATTGCCTGCCTGAGATCTCATATAAAACACAAAGGCTATAAAGGAATTCAAAAATGCCTGGGACATGCATAAGGCTATCCTAAGGAAAACATAACATGTAATATGGGTAGCCTTGATGGGCCTTTTTGGATCTTATCTACCGTCAAATTCTATGTTTCTATATCTATGAGCCTTTACAACTTTTGTGTACAATATTTTTTTTGGTAATCATTTTTATTAGATAGTGTTATTATGAATGTAACTATAATTTGTAATGTATTTTTGATGTGTTTTGTGACACTTTTTATTTTTGTGAAACATTTAACCATAGATCTGAAGTCACAGTAATGATTCTAGCGTAAATTGCGATTGTGCTCACAAGATCGCGTTTACTTTTAAACTCATAATACGAGCGGTAAGCCCAAGGAGTGCAAACCCTCACGATATACCCCTTATCGTGTGTTGGCAAACATTTGCGCTCCAAACGTAATCTAGCCCAGAATGTTTTATTCTTACATTTAAATCCCTGCTTTAATTCTTCAAACAATGTATCTACTTATCAATTGGTGAATATATACAATATCTTTATCCTGCCAATTATTAAAAGCTGTAGAGTGTTTATCATCCGGGACATCTGGATTATTAAATAGGTAACCAATATGAAATTGTACTATCAAGTTGCATATACTTACAATATTTCTGCCACAATCTTATAGGGTCACTTATCAAAACCAATTTTCTAATCTCTCCTAGTAATTTAGTTACTGGAATATGTACAAAAGCTTTAGTCATAATTTATTTTTCTAAATCTCCCTCTTCCATTTTGAACAGCGATTGCTTGCAATATGAAAGTGCTTATTTATAGCTGACTCTAATTGCCCACATCAAATGAGAAAAGAAACCCCTAAAGAGCCATATTACTCTGTCGTATTTTTACATCTACATGAAACAGATGTTGAATATGTTCTAAAATAATTTTGGGGTAAAAAGGGTTAAGTAAGAGCTGCTTAAATTTAAGCTGAAGCTAACAGGAAGAACATGATTATGTGCAACTGAGTCCTGGGACTTTACTCCTCACTGGCTGACATGGACAACAGCCACAGAAAAAAAGTTGGTTTATTCAGCATAGGAGTATCTGTTTTTTATAAATAAAAAGGAGGGGGGGGGCGTAATACATTTTTGAAACATTCTCTTTTTCATAGAACAGAGAAAACATATGAGTATTGTGTCTCTTCAGGAGTCATAATTAAAGGCAAGTTAAAGGGATATTAAAGAGTATGCTATTGTAATATAAAGTGTATAGTTATGGGTAGCATACCTCCCAACATTTCAAAATTCAAAAGAGGGACCCCCCCGCGGCAAAAAAAATTGAAATGTGGTGGACGGGGCTTAAAAAAATCATAAGACCAAAGTAATTTAAATACAATTCTAAATAAAGTCATGTATTTTAATACACTTAGGCAGCAAATCAAACACAAGCTCAAACCAGTAGTATGGCTATGTGAGCTATGTATTTAATTAACCTTTGCAGAGACATTGCTAAATATTTTTATCTTAATTGGACATTTAATAATAAATTCTTTAAAACTGCTCTCTGCATTCCCCATTAATATTCTAGATTCTGGCCCTTAAAGTCAGCAAAAATGCACAGTAGCACACTACATAGCATACACTTACACATGCAGATACACACACACTACATAGCATACACTTATACATGCAGATACACACACACTACATAGCATACACTTACACATGCACATATACACACACACTACATAGCATACACATATACAGGCAGATACACAGACACTACATAGTATACACTTATACATGCAGATACACACACACACACACATTACATAGCATACACTTATACATGCAGCATACACTTATACATGCAGATACACAGACACTACATAGTATACACTTATACATGCAGACACACACACACTACATAGCATACACTTATACATGCAGATACACACTTATACATGCAGATACACATACACACACTACATAGCTTACATTTATACATGCAGACACACACACACTACATAGCATAAACTTATACATACAGATACACACACACAGAGTTATGGATACAGATAGACACACACACTATATCATATATGGGTATCTGTAATTCATTGTATGGGGTCCTGGGGTTGGCAAGCACATTAGCTGGCAGTCTGCGGCTGCCACTGTTCGTTACCCTGGAATTAGCACTTCTCATTGTATAAAACTGAAGGCATGCTAGTATTATCATCAGGGGTTAGACATCATCACTACCAGAGGTAGGTTAGAGAGGTCACCATTACCTGTGGTCAGAGTGTGTATACAGCCTTCTTACTCCTGCTTAACCCACACACCATTCCTTTTCCACAGGGAATCTAACAGCAAAGCCAGCTGCTTCTGAGTATGGGCCCAATAGAATTTAAAAAAAATAAAAAAAAAATTTAATGCATGGGGCAAATCGGGACAGATGGCTAGCAACCCGGGACAGGGGGACAGACCCCTAAAATTGGCACTGTCCCATGAAAATCAGGACAGTTGGGAGGTATATAGAAAAAAATTGCAATATATTTTTATTATTTATTTTGTCACTTTCTCCTGTAATTGTTAGTTTTCTAAATTCTACTGAGTTTATATGAAGAAATGGGTGCCATCATGTTTCCCTCTTATCTATTTTTTCCCCCTGAGGACAATTAGGAACAATTAAAAATTAAACAGGGAATAAAAACTATTTTTTTAAAGAATGCTGTGTAAAACATAAGGTTGTTAAAATAATTCTCTCACAGGGTTTCCACACAGTCTTTTTATTATTTTATAGAAAATAAATATTTTATGCAAAGCAAACCTTTAAACTTACATTTTCAATACTTAAATAATATTAATGTAAAACAATAATACATCTTTCTTTTACTCTAAGGCTAATCTTTGCTTTGAATAAATCATTATGTTTAGCAGGTATTTACTGTATAATATCTCTTTAAGCAATACCACTGTATAATGCCGTCCATAAAAGTTTTTTTGCTCTCACACTTCCTGTTTCTATTCAGACCTCCTCAGTGCCTGTTGCTGAATGTACAATGAACAGAATGCAGTAAATATCTGTACGAAAACTCTTAATGGAGAACACTCCCAAGGAATGTAAACTTAATTAAAAGGTAAGTAGTGATATAGACGTTATATTCTGCTTTCCGTTAACACTTATGCAGTACTATTCTGCTGTCTTTTAAACAATGGGAAAACAGCTTGAATTTCTTTCTCTAAAAACAGACCCACCCAAATGTGCGGGGGAAAAAAGTTATAGTCTTGTGCATTAAAGTGATTTTTTTTTTATCATTTCTTTGCATTAAACACAATTTTCTCTCAAGATAAATATTTTCTTTCCTGCAAATTACAAAAAAAAAAATGTTATATTATATGAAAGTGAAAAAAACAGATGGCCAAATTAATAATCATATAAAATAATAATTTGCTGCATTTTTATGTATTCGGGGCTATAAACACATGAACATCATCTGTAACTTTTTCTGCTTAGTATTGTTAATCTGATGTAGATTTCAAGTGTTATTTGTCAATTGCATTTTTACAAATGGTTAGAACTTTTAAATGCAGAAATTGACTGATATTTTCTTTTCAAATCAGATTGTCATCATCTGACACAAATTTGTCCCGTAGGTTTTGTTTTTGTAATTTCCTTTAATCCAGTGATTTGACTTTTAGGTCAAAATAATCGAAATGTAACTAATTATATATCTATATTTAGAAAACCAGAAGTTAGTTATTGATGCCCCTCCCCCCCATTGTGGAAATCCCTTGCTTTCCCCCACCACTCTGTCAGGCCTATCCCAATGCATCCCAATGCCACCTATGTCCCACCTAGTCCCGCCCATCACAAATTACCGTTGGTACACCTGAAAGTGCCCTCCCCATATAATTTCTTGAGAAACCACTGGTGTCACATACATACTTTACATTAGCTATCATACTGTAATGCTAAATCATAGGTGCAAAATGAAGAAATTAAATGATTATTGGTTAGTGTTTTGTTACAGCGTCTATAATAAATAAGTAGCACCCGTGTTGTTAAAAAGAATAGTAGGCTCTGTATGTAATATCTGTCACTACTTAAACATCTTAAATATTTTTTGCATTGAAAAGGTTAAGTTTGAAACTAACAGGGAGTGCATCTATGTATACAGCTGGGCCTTAAAGACCCATTGTCAGATATCCCTAGCTGCAAAACTAATTTCAGGGAGGGGTTACACCAGCTACTGCCCCCCCCCCCCGCCATGGACAAATGACACCTATTAAACTCACCTCAACATGTCTTTTATAGCCATTTAACCCACCATGGGGACTCTGCCATGGTGCTGCAGACACTAAACTGAACTGAACTGATGGATGAACTGGAGAGAGACAGTGAGAGGTCGACTGTAAAGCCCCCTACCGAGAAAACTGTTAGTTAGCACAAAGAGTGACCAATCAGGACATGCACTGTGTCACACTCTCACCACGTCTGTCACTCGCTCTCTCTGTTTCTCCAGAGGACGTCTACCATTATAAATGACCATTGAACTCTCTCTCGCTCGATTTTTGGGTTATTGTATATAATCTCCGGGCGTCAGGGAGCTGCTATTAAAATGCGTGCGACTCCCGGAACTTCCGTGAGAGTTGGGATGTCTGCTTTGTTCAAAGGCTCATAAGCAGAACTATGTATGCTTTATTGGTGGACAGAGACACATCTAATAGGCATAAAAACAAACATTCTCAGTAAAGGAACATCTGATTTACAAAAATATTTGCTTATTTAAAAATGTTCTTTTAAAAGCTACAAAATAAAAAAAAACCCTTTAAGTGACACTAAAGTCAAAATGAAACTGTTATGTTCAGACAGAGCATGCAATTTTAACCCTTAAACTGCTGAGCCATTTTCACCCCTGTACAGAGCTGCTTTGGGGGTTTTAAATGCTGCTCACAATTAATCCTCACTGTAGGATATTTGTCATGCTGTTTTTTCAGCAGACCCAGCAGATTCACACTACGCCATTATTTTATTTACCTATCATGACACGTAAGAACTCAACAACAAAATGTTTATTTTTATTAACACTTTAACCTCTTAAGGACATATGACGGAATTTTTCCGTCATAAAACAATTGAGCAAACTGAAAGCTGTGTCCTTAAAGGGTTAATAAAGGTTATAAAAAAATAGTGTGTTTTTACCCTAAACTCTGTTGTAACAAGAAGTTGTTGTTTTTTTACAAATAATAAAAATAAAATTGGGTATATGTATATAACTTTGATGTGCACATTTATACACGCCAGGTGATAACTGTTACCACGGTATAAAAAACTGTATAGTAGCTTTATTTTAAAGAGAGCCTTCTGGGTGTTAAAACAAGGGATACCAGTACGGTAGTGGTTAGTAGTAGTAGTACCTTTTGAAATATTTTTTAAGTAAAGGTTTTCCCTATCTCAAACCTTCTCTTTTGTGTTAAAACAATGGGTCATGGGGGTTTCTAGGACTGCAAATTATTTGGGGGAGAGTAGAATGTTTTTATTTTATTTTTTATATATCTACACCATTTGAAAGAGCAGATGATTTCCTTTCAAATGGTGGGTCTTGGGTTCTTCTAGGATTTAAAGGGACAGTCTACATTATATTTTTATTGTTTTAAAAGATAGATAATCCCTTTATTACCCATTTCCCAGTTTTGCATAACCAACACTGTGATATTAATATACTTTTTACCTCTGTGATTACCTTGTATCTAAGCATCTTCTGACAGCCCCCTGATCACATGACTTTTTTATTTATTATCTATTGACTTGCATTTAGTACTATGTTGTGCTAAATCTTAAATAACTCCTTGGGTGTCAACACAATGTTATCTATATGGCCCACATGAAATATCAGTCTCCTGTTGTGAAAAGCAAATACAAAAGCATGTGATTAAGAAGCTGTCAATAGAGCCTTTGAAACAGGCAGACATTTAGAGGTTTAAATGTTATAAAGTATATTAATATAACAATGTTGGTTGTGCAAAGCTGGGGAATGGGTAGTAAAGGCATTATCTATCTTTTTAAACAATAACAATTTTAGTGTCGTCTCGCCCTTTAAGGGAGCCAGGATTGATGGGACTAAATAGTTAAACAAAGCCAAAAGAGCCCAGCACCAATTTCTCTCAATTCTGTAAGTGTGCAAGTCACAAGGAGTATCTGTTCCCCCAGCAATGTAACTTAAACAGTAAAAATAGTGACAGCACCACAGGTATTATTCAGGTGAAAGGTTTAATAGGAGAACCTCAAGACCACAGGTACATGCGACATTTTGGACCTACATGGTCCTTAATCATGCAGAATTAAGGACCATGTAGGTCCGAAACATCGCATGTACCTGTGGTCTTGAGGTTCTCCTATAAAACCTTTCACCTGAATGATACCTGTGGTGCTGTCACTATTTTTACTGTTTAAATAGTTAAACCCAATCCAGCTCCCTTAAGTCCTATAGAGCTGCACTTCCCCTTCCTGGATTCCAGGGCCTTGTGAAGTTTCATGGGCGTGGTGGCCTGGATTCCCCTAGCAATTCCGAGCAACGAGACCACAAGGGACTTGGGGGTAAGTGCAGGGGAGGGGCTACAATGAGCTCTGAAAGCGGTTTCCCAGAATGACCACAAGTTGATGTCATCCACACTTAACTCTATGGGGCCGATTTATCAAGTGTCTGGTGGACATGATCCGCTGTAGTGGATAATGTCCGCCAGACATTGATAAATGCCGACAGCATACGCTGTCTGCATTTATCATTGCACAATCAGCTCTTGTGAACTGCTTATACAATGCTGCTAGCAGGGGGTGTCAATCAACCCGATCGTATACGATCGGGCAGATTGCTGTCCGCCTTAACTCCTGTTTTCGGCAAGCCTGAAGGCTTGCGCGGAAACAGCTGCATCAAGCTCCATAAGGAGCTTGATGAATCGCCCCCTTGTGTGGATGATGACCACGTGTCATCATGTGCAGTTAAACAACTTTCAAATTTACTTTCATTATCAATTTGTGCCTCATTCTGAGGCACCAGCTCCTATTGAGCATGTGCAAGAGATCACAGTGTGCACGTATATGACGCCTGATGAAACAGCTTAATGCTGAGAAACGCGTCGCTTTGTTTTTATTATTTTAATAAAACAATTTTTTATCTTGAACACTTGCTACCATCTTTACTGCTACTTTTATCCCTCTGGTTGAGAAGGAACCATTTCTGGGTTTATCCTGACCATTGGTGTTTCCTGGGTCTATCCTGACCATTGGTCCCTTTGGAGTTCCATCTGTGTCCAGCTGGCCTTTGAATAAGTCTGGTGGGTGACTGCATTGATCCCATCCTGCCTCTATAGCATCAAGGGAGATGCTACAACTATTGTGAGTACCACTCCTTTCTTTTGAAATTGATATACCCGTGTTAAAACAATACTAGGCCATATAGGCACCTGTGTTTCTTCTTATCTTTCTGACACAGACATCAAATCATTACCGGCTGTTGGTCTTCTGGGTGACTGTTATAAATCCCAGACTGTCTCCTTAGCACTGATTGAGGTGCTTCTATAAATGTGAGTTCACTCCCTCATATATCAAGTTGTTTTTGGACCAAACAATATTGGGCCATGTGGCGCTTCTGTCTTTTCTTGTCTTTGCACGTATATGAGTCTATATTTGGCTGATGGCTTTCACATGGTACAGTGTGCAGGGAATTGTAAACAATCTTTGAATTTTCCCCGATAATTTGAAGCAAGTGCTGTTTTATTGTGCATTTGTATATATATATATATATATATATATATATATACACTGTATACACACATGTATACACGTATATACATACATTTACATACACATATTTAGACAGTTATAGGAATATATATATATATGACCAAAACACAGCTGGCACTCTCTCTCACATTTGAAGCATCTCACCCCATCATCAGACTGAGGCCCCAATGAAGTGCTGCAAGTCAGCGATATGTTCAAAAGGGATCCAATGTGATGTTGAGAATGCTAGTGAAATATTCAAAAGTGCCGACATTACTATTAAAAAGGGGCGTTTTACTATACATCACATTGGGTGCTGATTCTGGTAAAATATTCCAAACAGCATCAGAACTGACATTAGTGATCTAAAGCAAAGGTTCCCTTTTAAAAAAATAGCACAAACCTAATAACTATATCTATCTAGCCATAAACCACAATAACCAACCAGCGGAAACTAACCCTGCACTAACTAACCCCTAAACCACCAATAGCCCATCGTAATAAACTTCCTAATCTATTAACCCCTAAACCACCAATAGCCCATCGCAAATGCCTCCTACACTATTTAACCCCTATACTGCCAATAGCCCACCGGAAACACCCCTGCACTACTTAATCCCTATACCACTAGTAGCCCACCACAAATGCCCCTACACTACTTAACCCCTATACCGACCAATAGCCCAATGCAAACACTCCTGCACTACTTAACCCCTATACCGCCAATAGCCCACCGCAAACATCCCCTACACCACTTAACCCCTATACTGCCAACAGCAAATGGCAAACACCCCCTACACTACTTAACCCCTATACCACCAATAGCCCACTGCAAACACCAATAATAGCCCACTGCAAACATCCCCTACACAGTCACCACTTAACTCCTATACTGTGAATAGCACACTGCAAACACCCCCTACACTACTTAACCTCTATACCATCAGAACCCCCAACGCAATAAGTCCCCTAAGCTTTTAAACTCTCTACCGCCACAACATATTCAGGGTTAATAGCTTAGCATGCATGCTTATTTGCCAGTCTTTGGTCAAAAAGTTATAGCCAGCTGTAATATATGCAAATATGTTAAAGAACCGTCCCAGCCAACCTAGATTACAAGTTTTGCGCTATAGAGGGTGACAAACGAATGTTGCGTTATTTCACCCTCCATAGTGCTGCCATTACGAGTTTTGAAAAAGCCACCTTGTGCGTGCGATATGGTGGTGATGAGCTCCATACCGCACAAAATACAAGCGCTGCTTTGACGTGCTCAAGCACGCTTTCCCTATAGACATCAATGGGGAGAAAGTGTTAGAAAAAAAACCTAACACCTGCGATCGCGGAATTAAAAGCTCCGTAACGCAACCCCATTGATGTCTATGGGGAAAAAAAAGTTAAGTTTAAGTTTAAACACCCTAACATAAACACCACGTCTAAACACCCCTAATCTGCTGCCCCCGACATCGCGGACACCTAAATAAACTTATTAACCCCTAATCTGCCACCCCCGACATCGCCACCACCAAAATAAATCTATTAACCCCTAATCTGCCGCTCCCGATATCGCCGCCACTATGATAAAGTTATTAACCCCTATTACTCCGCACCCCAACATCGCCCACACTATAATAAAGATATTAACCCCTATTCCGCCGCTCCCCGACATCGTCGCCACTAAATAAAGTTATTAACCCCTAAACCTCTGGCCTCCCACATCACTACCACTAAATAAACCTATAAACCCCTAAACCGCCAGCCCCCCACATCACCAAAAACTAAATAAAGCTATTAACCCTTAAACCTAACAACCCCCTAACTTTACATTAAAATTACAAGATCCCTATCTTAAAATAAATAAAAACCTACCTGTGAAATAAAAAAAAACTAAGTTTAAACTATAAATTAACCTGACATAACTATTAGACTAAAATAACTACAGATTAAATAAATTAAATTACTCATTAAAAAAAACTAACACTACTAAAAAAAAATAAAAAATACTAAATTACATTAACCAAAGTGCTTCTACACCCAATATAAATGTAATGTTCAGTCAGGTGCCGCATATGGCCTAGGCTCTAGAAAATACTACTCATTTGGCTGTGCTAATATCATAGCCATTCTTCAACTTCACTCTGGCATTGATACCTAGTACCTAGGGGTTTAGAAGCCAGTATAATGCTCACCTCATTCCATATTTTCTATAAGTTATAGACCCCCCTCAGTAGTATATTCCATGATCCCTCCAGCCAACAGCCTGCATGTATGGTAATAACCACCTGACTGTATAATTTCTCTTATGTGCCCTTGTATTTCTAGATGCCAAATATCATATGTTCTATGTTGACTCTTTGATTTACTCCTAATTCTCCAGTAACTATCTTAGAGGTCTCACTACATTCCTCCTGTCGCCCTCTCATATGGCTCCGCCCCTCCATACTCCCCCATATTTGAATAGCGGTGCTTAGCCTCTGAATTTCCTCCCCCCTCATATTTTTGAAGCTAAAAACTTCAGTTGCTAATTTACTCCTTCCATTACATATTCAGGTCCATAAGCGACCACTCCATATGCTATTTTTCCTCCATGCTACATTTGTTTTCCCTGGTCCAAAAGTGGCCATTTGCGTTATCTGAGGAAATAAGTGAAGAATATAATAAAAAATATAGCTGCAAGCAGCAATAGAGGTGGCCAGCGCATCATTTTTGCAATGCCATATAAGTAGTTATGTCACAAAATAAAGCTATACAACAACTGTTTACAGTTCTAACATAAGCATTTGGAACAAAAACACATTTTCGAAATGTGTGCGTTTTTTTAAAATGGCTGCCACACCATATGACCTATACTTTCAACATGAACAAATGTAACTCTAGGTAACAATATATGGTTATACAGCAAATTTCACAACTTTAACATAAGTGGTTGGAAAGAAAACACAGTTTCAAAATTTTTGCGTAAACCAATATGGCTGCCCCGATCGTAAGATATAAAGCCTCTATATTATGCACAATAGTGCTCACTATAGATGTCATTAAACATGGCAAAAATAAAGCATTTTTGTAAAACGTTTTTTGCTTTATTATTACTTTAAATATATCGTTAAGCAATTTTGAACAATTCAAAATGGCTGCCAAACCACATGACGTATCAACTTCTCTCATGTTAGTCATAAGATAACTATATAAACAAAATTGCAAGTCTGTCCCATAAGCGGTTTCGGAGAAGAAGATTTTTATAGTTTTTAAAAATGGCGCATATGAAACAAAATGGCCGCCAAGCTATGCAATGTATGGCTTTCAAATTGCACATACTAATGCTCTACAATTTGCAGAAGTTTCATGAAAATTTGCAAACGTTTTATTTCACGAAGGCGACTGCGCAATGCAAATTTTAACTGCAATATTGTCTTTAAGGGTTATGACTATGTGTAATCATGTGTCTATTACACTGTAATATTGTTAAATATTGTAAACCTAATGTATAAAGTGCAAAATTACCCAATTAAATGGTGATAAAAAGGTTAATGTCTCACAGCAGCCATGTTGATTATGGAAAAATCGCAATTTTAACAATCTCGGTAGAGGACCTTGCAAGGAGCATACATGCAAAATTGCGCTTTATTGCACTAAGCAGTTTAAGAGAAGAAGATGTTTAAAGATTTTCGCAAAATGCAAGATGGTTGCTACATCATGTGACCAAGTCACTTCTGTTGAGCAATGGAAAATCTAGGTCATAGCATCACTAAGCACAGCAAGTTTCAAAGTTGCAACATAAGCAGTTCCAGAGCTAAAGATTATTAAGCAGTTCTCGAAATTTGTCGCAAAAAACAATATGGCTGCGTAACCTTATGACCTACGAGTTCAATATTGCATGAGATGTAGCATTGCAATAGGCTGTACCAGCATACCTGATTTCAAGAGTTTAGCATAAGTAATTTGTGTTTTGTGAGCAATTGACTCAAAAGAGGAAGTATTGCATTACAAATAATTACGATAAACATAAAACCGATATTGCTGCCGCATCATGTGACTGATTCTCTCCTAATGAGCAATTATGAATCTAGGTAACAATATAAGACTGTACAGCAAATTTCACAGTTCTTACATAAGCGGTTGCAGAGAAAATAGACTTTCGAAATTTTCACGTAAACCAAGATGGCTGCCCGATCGTAAGATATACAGCCTCCATATTATGCACAATAGTGCTCACTGTAGATGTCAATAAACATGGCAAAAATAAAGCATTTTTGTAAAACGGTTTTTGTTTTATTATTAATTTAAATATATCGTTAAGCAATTTTGAACAATTCAAAATGGCTGCCAAACCACATGACGTATCAACTTCTCTTGAACAAATCTGAATGTTAGTCATAAGATAACTCTATAAACAAAATTTCAAGTCTGTCCCATAAGCGGTTTCGGAGAAGAAGATTTTTATAGTTTTTAAAAATGGCGCATATGAAACAAAATGGCTGTCAAGCTATGCAATGTATGGCTTTCAAATTGCACATACTAATGCTCACTATAGACCTCTACAATTTGCAGAAGTTTCATGAAAATTTGCAAATGTTTTATTTCACGAAGGCGATTGCGCAATGCGAATTTTAACTGCAATATTGTCTTTAAGGGTTATGACTATGTGTAATCATGTGTCTATTACACTGTAATATTGTTAAATATTGTAAAACTAATGTATAAAGTGCAAAATTACGCAATTAAATGGCGATAAAAAGAGGTTAATGTCTCACAGCAGCCATGTTGATTATGGAAAAATCGCAGTTTGAACAAAATTGGTAGAGGACCTTGCAAGGAGCATATGTGCAAAATTGCGCGTCATTGCACTAAGCGGTTTAGGAGAAGAAGATGTGTGAATATTTTTGCAAAATGCAAGATGGCTGCCACATCATGTGACCAAGGCACTTCTCTTGAGCAATAGCAATTTCAGGTCATAGTAGCACTAAGCACAGCAAGTTTCAAAGTTGTAACATAAGCAGTTCCAGAGCTAAAGATTTTTAAGCGTTTGTCGAAATTTGTCGCAAAAAGCAATATGGCTGCCAGAGCATGTGACCTATGAGTTCAATTTTGCATGAGATGTAGCACAGCAATAGGCTGTACCAGCATACCTGATTTTAAGAGCTTTGCAAAAACAGTTAAGCAGTTATGGGCAATTGAATACAAAGCTTGGCGGAATAAAAATAATAATAATAATAAATATAGCTGCAAGCAGCGATAGAGGTGGCCATGCGCATCAACATTGCAATGGCATACAATCAGCTAAGTCACAATATAAAGCTTTATAAAAGTTTTTACAATTCTAACATTAGCAGTTGGATAGAAAACACATTTTCGAAATGTTTGCCTTTTCAAGATGGCTGCCCCACCATATGACCAATACTTTCATCACGATCAGATGTAACTCTAGGTCACAAGATTTTGTTTTACAGCAAATTTCACAGCTTTAACATAAGCGGTTGGAAAGAAAACACGTTTTCAACATTTTCGTGTAAACCAATATGGCTTGTGACCAATTCCTTCAACATGAATAACTGTGACTCTAGGTCACAATATAAGGTTATACAGCAAGTTTCACAGTTCTAACATAAGCAGTTGCAGAGAAAATAGATTTTCAAAATATTCGCATAAAACAAAATGGCTGCCAGATCATATGATATACAGCCTCCATATTATGCATAATAATTGTCACCATAGATGTCAATAAGCATGGCAAAAATAAAGCATTTTTGTAAAACGGGTTTTGTTTTATTATTAATTTAAAAATATCGTTAAGCGTTTTTGAACAATTCAAAATAGCTGCCAAACCACATGACCTATCAACTTCTCTTGAACAAATCTGAATGTTAGTCATAAGATAACCCTGTAAACAAAATTTCAAGTGTGTGGCTTAAGCGGTTTCGGAGAAGAAGATTTTTATAGTTTTTAAAAACAGCGCATACGAAACAAAATGGCCACCAAGCTATGCAATGTATGGCTTTCAAATTGCACATACTAATGCTCACTATAGACCTCTACAATTTTCAGAAGTTTCATGAAAATTTGCAAATGTTTTATTTCACGAAGGCGACTGCGCAATGCGAATTTTAACGGCAATATTGTCTTTAAGGGTTATGACTATGTGTAATCATGTGTCTATTACACTGTATTGTTGTTAAATATTGTAAAACTAATATATAAAGTGCAAAATAACGCAATTAAATGGCGATAAAAAGGTTAATGTCTCACAGCAGCCATGTTCATTATGGAAAAATCGCAATTTAAACAAACTTGGTAGAGTTCCTTGCAAGGGGCATGTGCGCAAAATTGCGCTTTATTGCACTAAGCGGTTTAAGAGAACAAGATGTTTAAAGATTTTTGCAAAATGCAAGATGGCGGCTACATCATGCGATCAAGGCACTTCTGTAGAGCAATGGCAAATCTAGGTTATAGCAGCACTAAGCACAACAAGTTTTAAGGTTGCAACATAAGCAGTTCCAAAGCTGAAGATTATTAAGCAGTTCTCAAAATTTGTCGCAAAAAGCAATATGGCTGCGTAACTTTATGACCTATGAGTTCAATATTGCATGAGATGTAGCAGAGCAATAGGCTGTATCAGCATACCTGATTTCAAGAGTTTAGCATAAGTAATTTGTCTTTTGTGAGCAATTGACTCAAAAGAGGCAGTATTGAATTACAAATAATTACGATAAATATAAAACCGATATTGCTTCCGCATCATGTGACTGATTCTCTCCTAATGAGCAATTTTGAATCTAGGTCACAATATAAGACTGTACACCAAATTTCACAGTTCTTACATAAGCGGTTGCAGAGAAAATAGACTTTCGAAATTTTTGCGTAAACCAAGATGGCTGCCCGACCGTAAGATATATAGCCTCCATATTAAGCACAATAGTGCTCACTATAGATGTCAGTAAACATGGCAAAAATTAAACATTTTTGTAAAACGGTTTTTGTTTTATTATTAATTTAAATATATCGTTAAGCAATTTTGAACAATTCAAAATGGCTGTCAAACCACATGACGTTTCAACTTCTCTTGAACAAATCTGAATGTTAGTCATAAGATAACTCTATAAACAAAATTTCAAGTCTGTTCCATAAGCGGTTTCAGAGAAGAAGATTTTTATAATTTTTAAAAATGGCGCATACGAAACAAAATGGCCACCAAGCTATGCAATGTATTGCTTTCAAATTGCACATACTAATGCTCACTATAGACCTCTACAATTTGCAGAAGTTTCATGAAAATTTGCAAATGTTTTATTTCACGAAGGCGATTGCGCAATGCGAATTTTAACTGCAATATTGTCTTTAAGGGTTATGACTATGTGTAATCATGTGTCTATTACACTGTAATATTGTTAAATATTGTAAAACTAATGTATAAAGTGCAAAATTACGCAATTAATTGGCGATAAAAAGGTTAATGTCTCACAGCAACCATGTTGATTATGGAAAAATTGCAGTTTGAACAAACTTGCTAGAGGACCTTGCAAGGAGCATATGTACAAAATTGCGTGTCATTGCACTAAGCGGTTTAGGAGAAGAAGATGTTTGAATATTTTCGCAAAATGCAAGATGGCTGCCACATCATGTGACCAAGGCACTTCTCTTGAGCAATAGCAATTTCAGGTGATAGTAGCACTAAGCATAGCGAGTTTCAAAGTTGTAACATAAGCAGTTCCAGAGCTAAAGATTTTTAAGCGTTTGTCGAAATTTGTTGCAAAAAGCAATATGGCTGCCAGAGCATGTGACCTATGAGTTCAATTTTGCCTGAGATGTAGCACAGCAATAGGCTGTACCAGCATACCTGATATTAAGAGCTTTGCAAAAACAGTTAAGCAGTTATGGGCTATTGAATACAAAGCTTGGCGGAATAAAAAGAATAATAATAAATATAGCTGCAAGCAGCAATAGAGGTGGCCAGCGCATTATTTTTGCAATGCCATATAAGTAGTTATGTCGCAAAATAAAGCTAAATAACAACTGTTTACAGTTCTAACATAAGCATTTGGAAAAAAAACACATTTTCGAAATGTTTGCATTTTTTTAAAATGGCTGCCACACCATATGACCTATACTTTCAACATTAACAAATGTAACTCTAGGTGACAATATATGGTTATACAGCAAATTTCACAGTTTTAACATAAGCGGCTGGAAAGAAAACACAGTTTCAAAATTTTTGCGTAAACAAATATGGCTGCCACAGCTTGTGACTAATTCCTTCAACATGAACAACTGTGACTCTAGGTCACAATATAAGACTGTACAGCAAATTTCACAGATCTTACATAAGCGGTTGCAGAGAAAATAGACTTTCGAAATTTTCGCGTAAACCAATATGGCTGCCCGATCGTAAGATATACAGCCTCTATATTATACACAATAGTGCTCACTATAGATGTCAATAAACATGGCAAAAATAAAGCATTTTTGCAAAACGGTTTTTGTTTTATTATGAATTTAAATATATCGTTAAGCAATTTTGAACAATTCAAAATGGCTGCCAAACCACATGACGTATAAACTTCTCTTGAACAAATCTGAATGTTAGTCATAAGATAACTCTATAAACAAAATTTCAAGTCTGTCCCATAAGCGGTTTCAGAGAAGAAGATTTTTATAGTTTTTAAAAATGGCGCATACAAAACAAAATGGCCGCCAAGCTATGCAATGTATGGCTTTCAAATTGCACATACTAATGCTCACTATAGACCTCTACAATTTGCAGAAGTTTCATGAAAATTTGCAAATGTTTTATTTCACGACGGCGACTGCGCAATGCAAATTTTAACTGCAATATTGTCTTTAAGGGTTATGACTATGTGTAATCATGTGTCTATTACCTGTAATATTGTTAAATATTGTAAAACTAATGTATAAAGTGCAAAATTACGCAATTAAATGGCGATAAAAAGGTTAATGTCTCACAGCAGCCATGTTGATTATGGAAAAATCGCAATTTTAACAATCTTGGTAGAGGACCTTGCAAGGAGCATAAGTGCAAAATTGCGCTTTATTGCACTAAGCCGTTTAAGAGAAGAAGATGTTTAAAGATTTTCGCAAAATGCAAGATGGTTGCTACATCATGTGACCAAGTCACTTCTATTGAGCAATGGAAAATCTAGGTCATAGCATCACTAAGCTCAGCAAGTTTCAAAGTTGCAACATAAGCAGTTCCAGAGCTAAAGCTTATTAAGCAGTTCTCGAAATTTGTCGCAAAAAACAATATGGCTGCGTAACCTTATGACCTATGAGTTCAATATTGCATGAGATGTAGCATAGCAATAGGCTGTACCAGCATACCTGATTTCAAGAGTTTAGCATAAGTAATTTGTGTTTTGTGAGCAATTGACTCAAAAGAGGAAGTATTGAATTACAAATAATTACGATAAACATAAAACCGATATTGCTGCCGCATCATGTGACTGATTCTCTCCTAATGAGCAATTATGAATCTAGGTAACAATATAAGACTGTACAGCATTTTTGTAAAACGGTTTTTGTTTTATTATTACTTTAAATATATCGTTAAGCAATTTTGAACAATTCAAAATGGCTGCCAAACCACATGACGTATCAACTTCTCTTGAACAAATCTGAATGTTAGTCATAAGATAACTCTATAAACAAAATTTCAACTCTGTCCCATAAGCGGTTTCAGAGAAGAAGATTTTTATAGTTTTTAAAAATGGCGCATACGAAACAAAATGGCCGCCAAGCTATGCAATGTATGGCTTTCAAATTGCACATACTAATGCTCACTATATACCTCTACAATTTGCAGAAGTTTCATGAAAATTTGCAAATGATTTATTTCACGAAGGCGATTGCGCAATGCGAATTTTAACTGCAATATTGTCTTTAAGGGTTATGACTATGTGTAATCATGTGTCTATTACACTGTAATATTGTTAAATATTGTAAAACTAATGTATAAAGTGAAAAATTACGCAATTAAATGGCGATAAAAAAGTTAATGTCTCACAGCAGCCATGTTGATTATGGAAAAATCGCAGTTTGAACAAACTTGGTAGAGGACCTTGCAAGGAGCATATGTGCAAAATTGTGCGTCATTGCACTAAGCGGTTTAGGAGAAGAAGATGTTTGAATATTTTCGCAAAATGCAAGATGGCTGCCACATCATGTGACCAAGGCACTTCTCTTGAGCAATAGCAATTTCAGGTCATAGTAGCACTAAGCACAGCGAGTTTCAAAGTTGTAACATAAGCAGTTCCAGAGCTAAAGATTTTTAAGCGTTTGTCGAAATTTGTCGCAAAAATCAATATGGCTGCCAGAGCATGTGACCTATGAGTTCAATTTTGCATGAGATATAGCACAGCAATAGGCTGTACCAGCATACCTGATTTTAATAGCTTTGCAAAAACAGTTAAGCAGTTATGGGCAATTGAATACAAAGCTTGGCGGAATAAAAAGAATAATAATAATAAATATAGCTGCAAGCAGCAATAGAGGTGGCCAGCGCATTATTTTTGCAATGCCATATAAGTAGTTATGTCACAAAATAAAGCTATATAACAACTGTTTACAGTTCTAACATAAGCATTTGGAAAAAAAACACATTTTCGAAATGTTTGCATTTTTTAAAATGGCTGCCACACCATATGACCTATACTTTCAACATGAACAAATGTAACTCTAGGTGACAATATATGGTTATACAGCAAATTTCACAGTTTTAACATAAGCGGTTGGAAAGAAAACACAGTTTCAAAATTTTTGCGTAAACCAATATGGCTGCCACAGCTTGTGACTAATTCCTTCAACATGAACAACTGTGACTCTAGGTCACAATATAAGACTGTACAGCAATTTTCACAGATCTTACATAAGCGGTTGCAGAGAAAATAGACTTTCGAAATTTTCGCGTAAACCAAGATGGCTGCCCGATCGTAAGATATACAGCCTCTATATTATGCACAATAGTGCTCACTATAGATGTCAATAAACATGGCAAAAATAAAGCATTTTTGTAAAACGGTTTTTGTTTTATTATGAATTTAAATATATTGTTAAGCAATTTTGAACAATTCAAAATGGCTGCCAAACCACAAGACGTATCAACTTCTCTTGAACAAATCTGAATGTTAGTCATAAGATAACTCTATAAACAAAATTTCAAGTCTGTCCCATAAGCGGTTTCGGAGAAGAAGATTTTTATAGTTTTTAAAAATGGCGCATACGAAACAAAATGGCCGCCAAGCTATGCAATGTATGGCTTTCAAATTGCACATACTAATGCTCACTATAGACCTCTACAATTTGCAGAAGTTTCATGAAAATTTGCAAATGTTTTATTTCCCGAAGGCGACTGCGCAATGCAAATTTTAACTGCAATATTGTCTTTAAGGGTTATGACTATGTGTAATCATGTGTCTATTACACTGTAATATTGTTAAATATTGTAAAACTAATGTATAAAGTGCAAAATTACACAATTAAATGGCGATAAAAAGGTTAATGTCTCACAGCAGCCATGTTGATTATGGAAAAATCGCAATTTTAACAATCTTGGTAGAGGACCTTGCAAGGAGCATACGTGCAAAATTGCGCTTTATTGCACTAAGCGGTTTAAGAGAAGAAGATGTTTAAAAATTTTCACAAAATGCAAGATGGTTGCTACATCATGTGACCAAGTCACTTCTGTTGAGCAATGGAAAATCTAGATCATAGCATCACTAAGCTCAGCAAGTTTCAAAGTTGCAACATAAGCAGTTCCAGAGCTAAAGATTATTAAGCAGTTCTCGAAATTTGTCGCAAAAAACAATATGGCTGCGTAACCTTATGACCTATGAGTTCAATATTGCATGAGATGTAGCATAGCAATAGGCAGTACCAGCATACCTGATTTCAAGAGTTTAGCATAAGTAATTTGTGTTTTGTGAGCAATTGACTCAAAAGAGGAAGTATTGAATTACAAATAATTACGATAAATATAAAACCGATATTGCTGCCGCATCATGTGACTGATTCTCTCCTAATGAGCAATTATGAATCTAGGTAACAATATAAGACTGTACAGCAAATTTCACAGTTCTTACATAAGCGGTTGCAGAGAAAATAGACTTTCAAAATTTTCGCGTAAACAAAGATGGCTGCCCGATCGTAAGATATACAGCCTCCATATTATGCACAATAGTGCTCACTATAGATGTCAATAAACATGGCAAAAATAAAGCATTTTTGCAAAACGGTTTTTGTTTTATTATGAATTTAAATATATCGTTAAGCAATTTTGAACAATTCAAAATGGCTGCCAAACCACATGACGTATCAACTTCTCTTGAACAAATCTGAATGTTTGTCATAAGATAACTCTATAAACAAAATTTCAAGTCTGTCCCATAAGCGGTTTCGGAGAAGAAGATTTTTATAGGTTTTAAAAATGGCGCATACGAAACAAAATGGCCGCCAAGCTATGCAATGTATGGCTTTCAAATTGCACATACTAATGCTCACTATAGACCTCTACAATTTGCAGAAGTTTCATGAAAATTTGCAAATGTTTTATTTCACAAAGGCGATTGCGCAATGCGAATTTTAACTGCAATATTGTCTTTAAGGGTTATGACTATGTGTAATCTTGTGTCTATTACACTGTAATATTGTTAAATATTGTAAAACTAATGTATAAAGTGCAAAATTACGCAATTAAATGGCGATAAAAAGGTTAATGTCTCACAGCAGCCATGTTGATTATGGAAAAATCGCAGTTTGAACAAACTTGGTAGAGGACTTTGCAAGGAGCATATGTGCAAAATTGCGCGTCATTGCACTAAGCGGTTTAGGAGAAGAAGATGTTTGAATATTTTCGCAAAATGCAAGATGGCTGCCACATCATGTGACCAAGGCACTTCTCTTGAGCAATAGCAATTTCAGGTGATAGTAGACTAAACAGTTAAGCAGTTATGGGCAATTGAATGCAAAGCTTGGCGGAATAAAAAGAATAATAATAATAATAATAATAATAATAATCCGAACAATAACAATAGGTTGTCCTGCAACTTTGTTGCTGGCCACCTAATAATAATAATCCGAACAATAACAATAGGTTGTCCTGCAACTTTGTTGCTGGCCTTTGTTGCTGGCCACCTAATAATAATAATCCGAACAATAACAATAGGTTGTCCTGCAACTTTGTTGCTGGCCACCTAAATAGAGGTTCCTATTATATACCTAGCATAATACTATATTGTTATTTCATGTATAATAATAACTATTGTAAATTTGACACTGTTGTTGTTTTTGTTGTGAGGTATTCCATACCTTTTGTATTCACCAGCATAACCTCAATAAAAAATTATAAAAAAAAAAAAAATACTAAATTACAAAAAATAAAAAAATATAAAATTACGAAAAATAACAAACAAAATTATCCAAAATAAAAACAATTACACCTAATCTAATAGCCCTATCAAAATAAAAAAAACCTAGCCTACAATAAACTACCAATAGCCCTTAAAAGGGCTTTTTGTAGATTATTGCCCTAAAGAAATCAGCTCTTTTCCCTAAAAAAAAATACAAAGACCTTCCCCAACAATAAAACCCACCACCAAACCAACCCCCCAAAATAAAAAACCTAACTCTAAAAAAAACCTAATCTACCCATTGCCCTGAAAAGGGCATTTGAAGGGGCATTGCCCTTAAAAGGGCATTCAGATCTTTTTCTTGCCCTTAAAAGGGCATTTAGCTCTTTATAGAAAAGCCCAAACCCTAATCTAAAAAAAAAACCCACCCAAAAAAAGTTTAAAAAACCTAACACTAACCCCTGACCATCCACTTACAGTTTTTGAAGTCCGGACATCTATCCTCATCCAGGCGGCGAGAAGTCTTCATCCAGGCGGCGAGGTCTTCATCCAGGCGGCGTCTTTTATCTTCATCCAGGTGGCATCTTCTATCTTCATCCCGGCGCTGCGGAGCGGCTCAATCCTGAAGACATCCGGAGTGGAGCATCCTCTTCATACGGTTGCCGCCGTATACTGAATCTTCAATGCAAGGGAGCTTTTTCAAAATGGCGTCCCTTGCATTCCTATTGGCTGATTTGATTTTGGAAATTCAAATCAGCCAATAGGATGAGAGCTACTGAAATCCTATTGGAAATTCATATCAGCCAATAAAATCAGAGCTACACTGAAAATTGAACCAGCAGCCTTCAGAATAGCAGCCATTACTCCTGATCTAATCATTCTAGCTATAACCTAAAAAGGAGTTCTCCTGATTAAATTGATTTTACTTAGCAAAATAGACATTTCATCTATTGGGCTAGATTATGAGTGGCACGCTAAAAGTAGTGTGCGTATTACAAGTTTCATTTAAATGTATTCGCTTGAGCACAGTTGAAATTATTATGCGGCAGGATATCGCATCTTCAGAACTCTGGCTAACTGTTACGCAAGACAAAAAAAGTTGCACAAAAACCATCAAAAATCATTTAAAAGTACAGTTACACTCATAATAACACTGTCTAATAAAACTGATTTTAAAAAAATACACTAAAGAGTTATAAGGGCTCCAAGATATGAGGTCACAGGTGTTTAGAAGAAGAAAAAAGGTCTGCAAAGGGCTTTAACACAGAGATACATACATTTACATGTCTAAATATGCATATATATGTGTGTATATACTATATATATATATATATATATATATATATATATATAGTAAATATATTTAGTTGTATGTATGTTTATATGAATTAACAGACATATATATACACATATAAACACAAATACATATGTATATACAGTATATATATTTGTGTGTGTGTGTGTGCATTAACCTCTTAAGGACATATGACGGAATTTTTCCGTCATAAAACAATTGAACAAACAGAAAGCTGTGTCCTTAAAGGGTTTTAAAGCACTTTGCAGTCAAGTAGCTTAAAACATGAAAAATCATATTTATTAAATATTCATATTTAATAAAGTGTTAAACTATGTATTTACTGTAAACATTTCATATGTTTTTCACATAGGGGAATATGTTCTAAGTTTTTTTAAATAGATATATCTATATCTATCTATATATCTATACCTATATATATTCATATAGATATATAGGTATAGATATTTATTTTAACAAAAAAAAACATATATATTTAGAAATATGTTTTTAAGAATAAATAGAACATATTCTGCTATGTAAAGAACATTGGAATGTGAAATATTAATATTTCATGTAGGGTTAGCACACTTGAGAAAACATGACCGGGTTTGCGTGCAAGTAAGAGGGTTAGGTTTATTCCACTTTTCACACTTGTTTGAAAACTTTTTACTTTCACCTTGTAATACATGCACTCCTCGATGGACACAAAAAGCTTACTTATAGTGAAGTTAACATGCAAGCGAGAGCAATAAATATCGCTCCTCGTAATCTAGCCCATTATAGGCACTATAGACCGGAGTCCGGCTTCCAATATTGAGGTATAATGCGCCATTGGAAACAGTTTATAAACAAAATTGCTTCCGACAGCATATTTATCGGTTTGCGAGGGCACACAAACCGAATTACAGCTCAATGGAAACGAGCCCATACTGTTTCTTACACAATTCACATGTTAAAATATATACTATGGGGCCTATCTATCAATAGTATCAAGCTCCGAATGGAGCTTGATGCCCCGTGTTTCTGGTGAGCCTGCAGGCTCGCCAGAAACAACGGTTATGAAGCAGCGGTCACAAAGACCGCTGCTCCATAACCCTGTCCGCCTGCACTGAGCAGGCGGACAGACATCGCCAGAATTCAACCCGATCGAGTACGATCGGGTTGATTGACACCTCCCTGCAGGCGGCCCATTGGCCGCGAGTCTGCAGGGGGCGGCGTATTGCTCTCCGTATTCAGCGAAGTCTGGCGGACCTGATCCGCACTGTCGGATCAGGTCTGCCAGACTTTAGTAAATAGAGGCCTATGTATCTAGATGTGAAGTCTAATCTATATTTGATTTGAAACTTATCGCCTAGATACAAAGGTATCACTTTTTTTTATATAGTTACATGTTTTACATGGTCTCCTGCCACATTTTAATGTTCCTTTTCTTTCTAAGCTACATTCTTTTGACTTGTTAGTCCTTGCAGTATATTCATAAGTTTTTACCCTATCTCATTTTGTTGCCGCCCTTCTGGCTACTTATGAGCAGCCTACAGGTAGTATATTATATATGTTAGGGTCAATTTTTAATTTATCCATCTTTTCTATTATATTAAACACTTTGTTATATTGGTTGCTATAGTTAGTAATAAATGTAATCTTATTTTGGTTACTATTTGGGGCTTCATCCCGATTATGCTTGTTGGTAACATTCTTATCCTTTAACAGCTTATACCTGCTAATTTTCCAGACTGTTCCTTTAGTTTTATTCTTTATTGTATCCTCTTTATACTAGCCGCTCTGTTAACTCTAATGAGTGTTTGTCATACTCCTCTACTGATGTACAATTTCTACGTATTTCTTTAGACGGTATGGTTGACAAAAGTCATATCTAAGAATGTTATTTCCCCCTATCTCCTTCCTCTACAGTTCAACTCTTTTATTTGTTATAAGCCCTTTCAGTAAAACATCCAAATATTTAACCCTTACAGCATCATTCTCCCAAGTAAATTTAAAATGACATTGATTTTGATTTATATATTTAACAAAGGAAATTGCATCTGTTTTTGTACCATCCCATATAAACAGTAAGTCATCTATATAGCGGAGAATCTTTGCGCTCACGAGAGAGCATGTCCATATGTTTCAATAGGAGCCTCATTCTCATGTCATAATACACAGCATGAAAACCTAGCGCAGCGAAGGGGGTAAGTTGTGCAGCAATAGGCAGGAGATTTTAAATATATATGTATATGAATATATCCATATATATTTATGTGTTTATATGTGTATAAAAAGGAAAAATGAGTGCAAATCTCCCATAAGGGGCGCTTCCTAACCAATGCTACAAAAATAAAATATAAACAATATACAATAAACCAACAAATGCAAAACCAAAGTCCATAATAAATACAAATAAAGGCAGCACTCTGTCGAAAGATGGTCAAATCCTGAAGTTGAAGGTAATCTGAAAAAGGAAGGAAACAGAGGCGCCAAAATGGCCTAGTACCACCAAAACAGGTAATATAATAATAATATAATAATAATAATTTGCGATTTATATAGCGCTTTTTTCCCTGTGAGACTCAAAGTACTTTACAAATACACCAACATAAGACATAAAAGTTAGGAGTTTCTGAAGGTCAGATAAGCGGACTGAATGCCTGATGGAAAAGGTGGGTCTTTAGCTTTTTTTTAAAGTCTGTAAGGACAGTGCCTCTCTGATTGCGCATGGTAAAGAGTTCCAGAAAGTAGGGGCAGCGTGGCAGAATGCTCTGGAGCCTGAGTTTGTCCTTATTCTTGGTACTGAGAGGAGGGATGTGTTGGCTGACCTAAGTGAACGGGATGGGATGTAGGGTGTCTGGAGATCTTTCAGGTACTGTGGGCCTTGGTTGTTTAAGGCTTTGAAGGTCAGCAGGCCAATTTTAAAATATGTTTGCCATTTAATTGGAAGCCAATGCAGGGTGTGGAGAACAGGTGTTATGTGGCAGGAGCGAGTTTGATTGGTCAATAGTCTTGCTGCTGCGTTTTGTACTATCTGAAGGCGATGGAGTTCTTTTTTTGGGAGGCCCAAGTAAAGTGCATTGCAGTAATCTAGCCTAGAGGATACAAATGCATGGATTAATGTTGGCATATCATCCGGTGGAATTAAGTGTTGTATCCTGGCTATGTTTTTCAGATGAAAGTAGGCAGATTTTATTACGGAGGAAATCTGCTGATAGGTAAGACAAATGGCTACTCACATGTGTGATGCACCCAATGGTGCTACTGGGACAGGCTGGAACTTCACAGTAGTCCAGCTCACTGAATGGAAGCAAACTGCTGCCCAGGTCAGGAGGATTCCAGAGTGGTCATAACCGGTGCCTGTGTAGGGATAGAATGCGAACTACCATGGCCGAGTACAATTTGGTAAAGCAAAATTGTTTGTTAAGGTCACACTTACAAGATGGAAAGCACCTCCAGGTGCAATACAGGTAGGCTGGGACTTCTCAGCCGCCCAGCAGACTGAACTCCAATGCCAAACAGGTTACACTCCAATCCCCAGGATAAGGGATAATAGAATCCAGCAGCAAGTGTATATGATAAAAACAATTCTTTGCTAAAAGCAATGTGTTTCTCAGCCTCTATAGGGCTGTTTCCTCAGGTTATTATACAAAACATTAAAAAATACACTTGCTATTTAAAAGGTGACCAACCCTCTGATTGGTTAATAGATAATGAGTTTTGTCTGTGTGTTGTTACATTGGAATGTTAAATATGTACAGTAAATATACAATAAAACACAAATATCTAAATACATATGTACACCCGCACACACATGTCTAATATATATATATATACTGTATATATATATATATGTGTGTATGTATGTATGTAGACATTTATATATATATATATATAAAAGTACATAAAAGACAGCATTCACTGGGCTTTGGGCTTGAAAAAAGGTGAAGCCAAGTGCCTTTTATTCAGTGACGTTTCAGGGAATACACCCCTTCATTAGGTCTTATGAAGGGGTGTATTCCCCGAAACGTCACTGAATAAAAGGCACTTGCTTCACCTTTTTTCAAGCCCAAAGCCCAGTGAATGCTGTCTTTTATGTACTTTTATGTACTTATATATATTGCAATCTACCTTTTTGCTAGGCAACCAATTCAGACCAGCATACAATGAAGCAAAATAACCATGTTATGTATTAATTCAATGGGCCAGGTATTGGTAATTGGAACTATCAAATGAGTTTTAGCTGAAAGTCAATTAAAGGGATATTAAACAGTATCATATATTAATATAAAGTGTGTAATTATTTATTTGGTTCCCTTTTCCTGTTGGTTTTCTAAAATTCACTCAGTTTCTATAAAGTAAAAATTCACTTAAAAAAGGGCCATGATACCCAAATGTTGAAACACTTAAAAGTGATGCAGCATAGCTGAAAAAAGCTGACTAGAAAATATTACCTGAACATCTCTATGTAAAAAAGAAAGATATTTTACCTCAAAATGTCCTAAGTATTCACATCCCATTGTAAAGGACTTTAAGCAGCAAATCAGTATGTCTGTCCCGGCGGGACAGGCAAGGGAGTGAGCCTCATGCACACTCATGTTATTTCTCTATTCACAGGGCCGTCTTTAGCACAGGGCAAAAGGGGCAGCTGCCCAGGGCCCAGTCTTTGTTGAGGGGCCCAAGTGTCCTTAAAATTATTTTTATTTTTTTTGGTTCATGCCAGACTGCTGATGTCATGTGACATGAGGGACACACACAGTCAGTCCTAATACTGTCACAGTCAAAAGTGCTTATATGTATTTGTGCCAGACCGTGCCGGTGTCATGTGACATGCAAAGCTACTGCCATGTGCTGTTTTAGGTGTGCACTGTTCAGCACTGGATGCTAAGCCCTAACTCGGCATCCAGCCAATTCCACTGCATCAGAAAAGGTCCTGCTGGGGTTACCACTGTTACCAGGTAACTGCTCTGGTGGTGGGGATTGTTTCTGGGTAGGGCTGACTGTGGGCGCATGCAGCAGAAAGCTGGAGCGGCAGGCACGTGAGGATTTGAGCATCTGTGCAGCTGTACACACTGCTCTCTTCAGTCTTGAGGCTGTGTGACTCGTCTCACAGTGTATCCATGCGGCCTTGGGCAGACAGCATCCAGTCTGCTGGTCCCCTTAGCCCTGCTCTTTCTGCTTTGTAGAAAGGTGTCAGTGGGAAGAATAAGCGCCCCTCCCCCATGCAGCATTGTCCAGTGCAGGGTGAGAGGGAACTTGTTCCTAGCAAATAAGTGACATGTGCTGCTAGATGATCCACTGCTGAGCTAATAATTAAAAAAAAAAATTATAAAATATATTGATTTAGTTGTTTTTTGGGATGTTGGGGTGGAGAGCGAAATTGCATGGGGGGGGGCAATAAAATGTTTGCCCAGGGTCCAGTCAATATTAAAGACAGCTCTGCCTATTCAGTTTAAGGAAGTTTACTATGAAATCTCATTAGAGTTAAGTGAAATCTCATGAGATCACAGTAAAAGAGTTAATGACCTCAGCACTGCTGATGCTGATAAGGCTGCAGTTAATTTCTTAATATTTTTTTTTATCTGCAGCTGGGCAGCAGCTGAATTTTAACTTTTTACACAGCACTTACTCTGCTGAGCTGAGGAAATTGTGAGGTTAAATATCTTCCTTTTTTACATAGAGATTCTCAGGTGATATTGTCAGCTTTTTACAGTTATATTGCATCAGTGATTTAGCATATGATTTAGCATATGAGTATTATGTCCCTTTACGTTGCCCCTTATCTCTCTCTCTCCTGCTGAAAACAAGTAGGGACAGAACATAGGATTATTTAAATTGGATTCCACAAAGCTTTGTTTGCACATAAATAAATAGAAAAGTAGTTAAAAAATGGCGGCACCCATTACTTTATAGAAACTTAAGTACTTTATAGAAACTAAACCTTAGTTTACACTTTTATTTTCAATACTTAAACAACTAATATATTTGTAAATAAATACATCTACATATTATTCTAAGGCCAATGTTTGCTTTGAATCCATCATTATGTCTACCATGTATTTACCATTTAACATCCCAACCAATGATCTATACAAGTCATCATAAAGCCACATAGATCTGCAGAAATTAAGCACATTAAGCGTAATTCTGCAACTATATTAATTTATTTTAAGATTTAAACTACATATGGAGGCATATTTAAGAAATGTCTTGCGGACCTGATCCGACAGTGCGAATCAGGTCCGCAAGACATCGCTGAATTCATTCGGAGCTTGATAGATAGGCCACATTGCGTGCAATTTTGCTCTATAAAATGGCATTAAAGAATTATAATGGAATTACAATAAGGCAGGCAGGTTTATAAACATATGTGATAGTTTAAAGTGATGGCAGACGTTCCACTTTTTAAAATTAGATGTGGAATGGAAAATATATTTTAGGTGGACTTATATTGATCACTTCTAATAAAGATGCCTTGTAACTTACTTTTGAATCTAGCCGAATCAATCTAATACCCTGTGCTTCGGTCGCCTACTTCAAAAGGATTTTTTTTGGGAGCTAAAGTTTTGAACTGTTCTCCAATCGTTTCTAGCTACAACAAAAGTCCTGTATGGCTAGAGCACCGTTTGGAGAACAGTTCAAACCGTTTGCTCACAAAAACTTTTTATTTTGAAGTGAGTGGCTGGAGCACGGAGTATTAGCATTTCATAGCTAAATTAAAAAGTAAGTTATCAGGACTGGAAAACCCACCATTTTCAGAGCTAAATATCAGGAAAAGGGGGCAAAATAAACAATGAAAGTATATTACAAATTTGTTTTACAATACACAATTATATGTATTTACAAATTTAAAAATGCTTAAATTTGTCATTTTTAATGTTACATGCAGTTGCAATTTAAAACAAGAAGAATTTTTGTCAAAAGTAAGCCAGTCCCTGAAAAACACAAAATTGGATTTCTATAACTTAATTAAAGGGACACTGAACCCAAATCCATTCCTTCATGATTCAGATAGAGCATGCAATTTTAAGCAACTTTCTAATATACTCCTATTATCAGTTTTTCTTCATTCTCTTGCTATCTATATTTGAAAAAGAAGGCATCTAAGCTGTTTTTTTTTTGGTTCAGACCTCTGGACAGAACTTTTTTATTGGTGGATGATTTTATCCACCAATCAGCAAGAACAACCCAGGTTGTTCACCAAAAATGGGTCGGCATCTAAACTTACATTCTTGCATTTCAAATAAAGATACCAAGAGAATGAAGAAAATTTGATAATAGGAGTAAATTAGAAAGTTGGTTAAAATGTCATGCTCTATCTGAATCACAAAAGAAAAAATGTGGGTTCAGTGTCCCTTTAATCTGATTTAACACATTATAAGTTAAAAAAACATCCATAGTTATAGAACAAAACTGATAACGCACAAAGTAGTTGACCTAATTTTAAGGGGAACATGAAATAATTTTGTTAATTGAAAGCTCATTTTTGCATCAGTAAAAATGCTGTGACAAACATGAGGGACAAGCATTATTTTTGAGGCAATGATATTACAATTAACCTTTTTGTCAATTCTTTTATTATCTAGAATGTCAGAGATGGCTGAAAAGCTTTGTGTCCTGTTTCCCTAAACCTTACTCTATACCCTGTCCCTAAACTTAGCCTTTAGCTAACTGAGCCTTAGCCATGACCCTAGTCTACTCTAACCTACTACACAAATGGGGAATATTATTAATGCAGATATATTATTCTGGCAGTATTAGTGTACCAGCAATATTGTTACTGATGTGCCATCATAGTTGCAAAAATGTGGATTGTTACTGCAGTGTATTACTGGCTCTATCATAGAAAAGTTACAGAGTAAAGGCAGGGCCACATACTGTTGAAGAGTCAGTGGAGCGTTCCTATTTTAAAAAAAATAATGTTGCTTTAGAAAAATGTATAATAATATTTTTTTTGACATTAGATAAAATTAAACCATTCCATCATTGCATGATTTTATTTCATTTTTACATGAAATTATTAAACAAGTAGGAATACAATTAGGGGATTATTTATATTGAACTGTTTTGCACATATAGCACTATATATATATATATTGTAGTTTATAATAAGACAAATCAACTATTTTTTTTTTATTTTTTTTTAGCTAAAGGTTTACTTCAACAACCTAAAAATGGATGAGGAAATAATGCTGCCTGCAAATACAAATGACTGGACTAAGGATCATGTGAAATTTTGGGTTTCAAATAATGTTAAAATTGAACCAAAGGAAGCTGAAATTCTTTATACACAAAATGTGTCAGGTGAAGTGCTTAAAGAACTACTCAAGGATGACCTTGTTAAAATGGGATTGACATATGGATCAGCTGTATTAATTGGCATTCATTTAAGAAAACATAATGACAAATTGAACATAGATAACAAAAGAGATAGTGTAGAGCAAAACAAACAAATATCCACACAAAAAGATAAAAAAGAATCAGCAAGAAGGCAGGGGAATACAAAATGTGGAGAGAATATAATATCAGAGGCTCGTGAATGTAGTGATGCACCTGCCAACAGTACCATCCAACCACAAACTGAGCAAGATTTGAGTAAACCTGAAAATACCTCTGATAATTTTCTCTCAAAACAAACTTGTCAGCCATTTCCTTTTGATACCGTCCATGATGGTACACGCTACAGGCAACATTACATTCTTCCACCTGAATCAGGACCCTCTAATTATATTGAACCTGTTCATGAGTACAAGGAATTTACTAATACAGCAAATGCATCTGAAGAAGATAAAAAAATAAAATTTTGCAACGAGGTGTTTAGGTTTGCAGCTGCATGCATGAACACTCGTACCAATGGTACAATCCATTTTGGAGTATGTGACAAACCCCATGGGGAAATTATTGGCATTCAAATAGAAAACAAAGATAAATACATTAATTATTTCAGTCAAATGATTGTTAAATACTTTGAGGGTAAGCAATTAGATATTGCAAAAAAGTGTATTCGCCCCCCAAGATTTGTGGAGGTGCTATATCAAGACAACTTACAGTCTGATAGAGTTGTCATCGAAGTGGATGTAGTGCCCAACTATCATCTTTGTAAATCAGAAATATTCCAGACATTTCAACAAATTGACAAGAATGGATGGAAAAGGAGTAAAGATTGTTCTTGCTTTGTTAGAGAGGGTGCAAGTTCTAGAGATATTTTAGCTAATATACAACATAATAGTGCAGACTACAAAGACTTTTGCACTCAAGTACCATCAAGAGATGATGTCAGAAAGCAAGCTGAAGAACATAAAATAACCGTAAACCCAAATTTTGATGGCGTAAAACTTGTGCGCTTAATTACAGGTGATAAAGACACTTTGGACAATTCTTACTATAAAAGATATATCTTAGTAACCAACAAATGTCATCCAAATAACATAAATCATCTTAACTTCATCCATGAAATAAAATGGTTTGCAGTGTTGGATTTTGACCCAGAATCTCTTATAAGTGGCATATGCAAATATTACAGAGAAAAAAGAGTTGCAAATCTGCATTTTCCAAATCAGTTTCAGGAAATGAATATTGAAAAATCTGAAGAGCTTAAACTTTATCAGCAAACAAGTTGGATCTTCTGTAATGGAAGATCCGATCTTAAATGCAAAGATTATGAACCAGTAAGTTCAAAGGAGTGGCAAAAATCAAAAGCGGCTGAAGTAGGCAAGTTAGTTTCTTTCTTTACAAGGAAAGACGTAATGGAACGTGGGAAATTTCTAGTCATCTTTCTTTTACTGTCCATGGTGGAAGATCCAGCTGATCCTATGAATGAAGTATTCAGAATGTTTTTTCAAGAACTGGGGGGAATAAATGACATCTTATGTATATGTGAAACTGCCCAAATTTTTCAGAGATGGAAAGATTTACAACTTAAATATGTAAATGAAAAGGAATTAGAGGATAGATGTGTTTACAACCTGAGCGTTAAAAATATAAATGGTACTATCTTAAAACTGAAATCTCAGATACAGTCCACTAAACGAATTTTGCCATCTGATATGGGTTCTTCTATTTTGCTGCCAAAAAAGGATGAGGAAGTGATGACATGTTTGGAAATTCTTTGTGAAAATGAATGTCAGGATACAGAGCTAGAAAAATGTGAAAATAAATTTAATACATTTATGACCACTAAAGAAGAGCATTTTTATCGTGGTGGAAAAGTGTCATGGTGGAATTTCTACTTCTCAATGAGAAACTTCACAGGCCCATTTATTAAAAGAGATGTTTATGATAAGTTAGAAGAGATGATAAAGTCTTGTTCCAATTCTCAGAAGCAGATAAGTGTAAAAACATTTACACTTTATCACCATGTGGGCTGTGGAGGTACAACTGTGGCCAAACACATTCTCTGGGATCTTAGAAATACATTTCGATGTGCAGTGCTAAAACAGAACCTATCAGACCACAAAGAAATTGGGGAGCAAGTGGTGAATTTGGCCACATATGGATGCTCTGATCACAAAGACTATTTTCCTGTGCTTCTGCTTGTTGATGATTGTGAAGAAGATGAAACATATGTTTTACAGAACTACATTCAGGCAGCAATTGCTGAAAAGAATATAAAATATGACAAACCTGCAGTGATCATTTTAAATTGCACAAGATCTCAAAACCCAGAACAAACTTCAATTCGTAACTGTCTTCACAGTGTTTCTTTGACACATGTCCTTTCTCCACAGGAACAAAGAGCTTTTGAGGCAAAACTTAAAACTATTGAGAAACAACACAATAAACCAGATAATTTCTATTCTTTCATGATATTAAAAAGCAACTTTGACGAGAACTATATAAAAAACATTGTGAGAAATATACTCAAAGGCTTAAATATTGAAAGAAAGGAAGACCAGCTAATTGCTTATCTCGCCATGCTCAACACATATATATGTGATTCAACCCTATCAGCTTCCATATGTGAAGATTTTCTAGGAATAACAGGAACAGGGGCATTTTGGGGTAAAGAGACCATAGAAGAAAAAATGGGGATTTTTTTTACTATAATGTTACAAAATGAGTTTGAAGAATGTGGAAAGTACCAGGGAATACGCATAATCCATCCGCTAATTGCTAAGCATTGCTTAGATGAGCTCAGATCAACATTTGACTTATGCAAAAGTGACATTGTATTAAATTTACTAGGAATTCAAATGTTTTATGAAAGATCAATAGGCAGAGATAAATTTGTACAAAACATGAAAAGCATGCTAATCACCAGACATCGAAAAGAACATGGTGATGAAACTGACACTTTGTTTTCTCCTCTAATTGAAGATATACGAAAAGAAGAAGGCAATGAAAGTGTGAAGAAAGTTCTGGAAGCTGGAGTTAACAGTTTTAAACAAACCCCATACATTTGCCAAGCATTAGCAAGACACTTTTACCTCAGAGAGAAAAACTTTTCTAGTGCTTTAGAATGGGCAAACAAGGCAAAGAAAATTGCACCTGGTAATTCTTTTATTTTAAATACATTAGGTCAAATATATAAATGTCAATTAAAGAGCTTGATGGATAAAAAGAATCATCTAACAGCAGACAAATTGAAAAATCTTCTTGAAACTGCTGTATTTGCCTCAGAAACATTTGAACAATGCCAAGTACAGGCAGGAAAAGGAGAAGCTGAGAGAGAGGACTCAAAATTAACAAAGTCTAAAAGAACTCAAATGTATAATATAGCTGGATATCTTGGACAGATCGAAGTCTATGTGTGTACAGTTGAAATACTTTTGCAGCTACCATGGTTAAAGCCAAATGATGTAATATCCAAGAAACAGTTGTTAAATTACTTGTCAGGAAAACGGGACATTTCAGTTGAGAACACTGGTGAAAGTTATACAGATTTTTTTACTATACTCACTGATTTTAGATACTTTCTAATCAAAATAAAATCCAAACTAGAGGTCTTGTTTACATTCTTTGATGATTATTTTGTCTATTTAAAACAAAAAAATATGATGAGGGAAAGCACAGAGTTTAAAACAAATGCAGCTGTTTCTGATCTTTTTAAAATTTACAGAAAAGTATTCTGTAATGAAAACTTAATACAGACCTTAAGCAAAGAAGATGGACTAAAAGGGAGCAATTTTCTGCATTTAGAAAAAATCAAGGCAGGTCTAGAGTCGTATAAAGCTGACCGATTTTCAGGAATACTGCAGTATCTCACTAAAAAAGATCAAGAGAAATTGGAAGCAATAGTAAAAGCCTATAAATATTTACTAGACCATCAAACAAACCTAGAGAGGGAAAAACAAAATTTCATTTTGGCTAATATTGTACTTCAGTGCGTGTTTCCTAAATCAAAATATATTTGTCCCATGGAAACCTTGAAAAATCACCTCAGACTGATTTTGCAGGATGTTGGATTTGATTGTAAAGATTTGGAGCCATACTTCCTTGCTTCATTGTTGTTCTGGCCACAATCACTGAGTGAGCTTGACAATGACTCCAAAGATCTAGCAAAATGTATTCCTACAATGAAAAAAATATTCAAAGAAAAGTACAAATATAGCTTGCATTCAAAACAACCAATTGCTCATTTTTTCTTAGGAAGACATAAGAGACTTATTCATAGAGGAAAAATTGATGAACATTTTAAAGGAGTGCCTGGATTAAATTTCCTCTGGCAAGATGGTGAGATATGGAAAGAGAAGCCAGTACAAGATATTTTACTCCGTGTAAATGGCAGGACAGAGAATAAAGTTATATATTTGGAAATAGGCAATGATGAAAGCGTAAAGATACCAGTACGCCCTGCTCATTTTGGACAGCTGAGAAGAGGAAATAGCATTGAGTCTGTTTCTTTCTATTTGGGATTTTCAATAGATGGTCCAATAGCATATGGTATAGAAAGCAGAACTTACGCAAACTGTTAACTAAAAGAAAAATCACTAAATTTACACTAGTTCTATTAAAGTGACATAAAAGGGACAGTAAACACTTGACATTTTAATATAACATGTTTAGTTATACATAGTAAAATAACTTTTCTATTTACTTTCATAATTTATGTTGCCCTTTTTTATATAATTTAGTTTTGAAAACTGTAGATTTTCTAACTTTTGGAACTGGAAATAGATACTGCAGACTTATCAAGTCTAAACCTAGCTTGTCTTCCCCAAAATTAATTAACTTCTACTCCATTAAAATGTTTTATAAATTAGGGATTATCACAATCTATAAATAAATGTTGTTTATTGATGTTCAGGTTCACAAGCAATAATTTTTATTATCAGCAACGCATTTTACATGATCATTTCTGTGAGATTAAGTCCTAGGGGTCAATTTATCAAGCTCCATACGGAGCTTGATGCCCTGTGTTTGCTCGCCGGAAACAAAAGTTATGAAGCAGGGTTCTAAAGACCGCTGCTCCATAACCTGTCCGCCTGCTCGGAGGAGGCGAACAGAAATCAACCCGATCGTAATGCAGTCGGCATATATCTATAGTATGTGCAGCAGACATGATACGCTTCATCGTATCATGTCCGCTCGCACATTAATAAATTGACCCCATATACTTAACATGAACCAGGCACAATCACAATTTGTAAAATTTTTGACAAATTTACAGGTCTACTTTCCACTTATCAAGTTTCACAACTAAAACAATTTTATAAACTCCCACACAACATTTTTTATACTTATAACCGAGTAGCCCAAAAAGATAAATGTAACATTTGCTTTGTGAATGGGAAAAACACATTGACATTACCGCTGCTATATCAAATGACTTTAGAAACATCACCGTGCAATAACAAATGTTACCTGCTCAATCAATTAAAGTTGCAAAAATAATCTTAAGTACTTTTACACTAATACAAATGCAGAGAAGTGTCCACTGTACCATTAGTGCCCCTGTTCAAATCCCTTAGAAAGACATATATGTCTCAAAGGTTTTAGAGAACGATAGGTAAATTGCACACGTCATCTGCTGGCATCACTATGCACTGTGATGTAATTGTTAAACACATAAAACTGCCATTTTGTTTGACATTCATCTGCACATTTGCTTTTGGATTATAAAAAATGCTTATTATTTGCAAAATGTTCAGATACACAATATACAAAACTACACAACCTGTAAATTATCTGGATTGTGTTAATCTGGTTTCCTTCACAGTGTCTTGTCTGGGCCAAATTTAGCCTCCTACACTGATATAGCATACAGAAATAATATGAAATACAAAATGGCATATATACAGCTCCTTTACAATCCATAATGAATGCCTCTGCCAGGCTCATCTTCCTTGTACGTTGCTCTTCATCTGCCGCACCTCTCTGCCAATCCCTTCACTGGCTTCCTCTTGCCTCCAGGATTAAACACAAAATTCTCACTCTGACACACAAAGCCCTCAATTGCATTGCTTCCCCTTACATCTCAGACCTTGTCTCCAAATACTTTCCCTCCCGTCCCCTTCGCTCTGCTCATGACCTCCTCCTCTCCTCCTCTCTTGTTACCTCCTCACATTCCCGTTTACAGGACTTCTCCAGTTTGGCTCCCATCTTGTGGAACTCTCCGCCTCACTCCACAAGACTCTCCCCTAGTTTTGAAAGCTTCATGCACTCCCTAAAGACTACTGTTCAGGGATGCATACAACCTACACTAACCTTTCCTAATACCAGTTCCTCTCCTTCATTGCTATCCGCAATAAACCCCCTTAGCATGTAAGCCTAAGAGCACAACTGTTTGCAGATCACCTTCATAAGAGCGTACTACAACAGTGCGACTCTCGGCAGGGCCCTACCCATTTGATCCCTATAAATGTTATATTGTATACCGCCTATGTTTATAGTGCTGCGGAATCTGTTGGCGCTCTACAAATAACCGATAATAATAATAATAATATACAAACCTGTAATTACATATGTATGTATGCTTAGTAATAAATATGTATACTTTGTTACAGGCACATCATTTATTATGCTTTTTATCCTAAACTGTTTTGTTGTTAGGTTGTATGCCAATGCTTTACTGAATGTTTAATATATGTAATTATTTCAGTGTAATGTTTTATTATTTTATTAGTTAATAGATTAAATAGTTTCACATTAAATAAATAAATAAAAATCATGTAATAATTATGTGCTACTTTGAAATATAAAGAAAATCAATGTTTAAGCAATTGATTTTTGCTTTTTGAACACAATGAAAACAACAAAGATATATGTATTCCTTCTCCTTCCTCATAAAGGGACATACAATGTTATCTAAACTAAAATGCTCTCAAGACTGTCTGATATAGTATAACATTTAATCTATATGCAGCCATGATTTTAATTATTGTAGCTCTGAAACATTAGAATCTCATTTTAAACTTGTCGTATTTAGCTAATTAATTTTTATTTTCTGTAACATTTTACTGCATATTTGTACAATAAATTATATATTTTTATTATAATATTTCCTCTCATGTGACTTTTTCTATACATTGTACCCAGATTATTTTAAATTAAAGGGAGAATAAAGTCAAAATTAAACTTTCATGATTCAGATACAGCTCACAATTTGAAACAACTTTCCAATGTACTTCTTGTATGTAAATTGATTCATTCTTTTGTTATCCTTTATTGAAAAGCATACCTTGGTAGGTTTTGGAGCAGGAATGCACTACTGGGAGCTAACTACTGATTGGTGGTTGCCTATATGTTCCTCTTGTGGTTGGCTCACTGGATCTGTTAGCTAGCTCCCAGCAATGCATTGCTGCCCCTTTAACAAGAGAATGAAGCACATTTGATAATAGAAGTAAATTAGAAATTTGTTTACAATTGTTTGCTCTATCAGAACCATGAAAGACATTTATTTTGATTCAATTACTCTTTTTAAGGTATCAGTATAACCTCTCACTAAGGGCCTGATTCTCTAAAGCTCTCTGTTCTACGGATAGTCTATCAGGGAATGTACTAAAGTAAATTTTTCCCTTGACGACTTTGCATCTCCTTATTGTGAGTTCCCTAATGGTATGTATGTTAAAGAGACACATTTATATTACAATATAGTGTTTGTGATGCCCGGGGTTAACCAGCCCTGCACCCGTCACTTGTTTGTCAAAGAAAGGGTTAGCAGACTCTTTCCATTAACCAATTTGTCACAGTCTTAGCCACTCCAGGAAAGCATGTGACTTGGTTTAGAGGGTGCAAGGGTTAACAAGCATTCTCTAGTCTGTTCTAGACCTAGAAAAATGCCCATACCTCCCCTTTAACACTAACCACAATAAACTATCTCTAAGATGCCACCACCTAAGATTATATATGGGAAATCTTAAAGAAGACCCAGACTAATAAATTAAAATCCCAATGTTCAATAAAGCAAAAATTAAGCAAAATAAAAACACAGCACTATTATCATCAGTCTCTTTCAGTAACGTGATTCAAATATTAGACAAAGGCAAAACTTAATTAAGGAACATTTGTGAATCACAGTGCATGTATTTAAAAATACAGTTAACAAACAATTTACACACAGCAAACAGTTTTTTGTAAAAAGGGAGAAAATAACAGAAACTATAACTTTATCCTAAAAGAATATAGTCCTCTGCTTCAAAGGGAGATAAATTTGAGAAGTCAAAATATGCTGTAGTAGACAGCACCCCGTATAAAATAACACATTTATTGTGTAATTTTCACAGCTACATACATGACAAAATAATTTCACGTCCTAAACCAGCCTCTCTGTGTTAGAGGGGGGTGAGATACTGCCCCCAGCATTTATGACATTACATTTTAAAGTAGAGTAAATCCTAAATTTATTCCAGTAACATAACATTTCCTAGATAGACTTAAGTTATCTGCCAGCTAGTCCAATACAGTTTTTAGGTCGCAGGGAACATTTTGATACCAAATACTATGGGCTAGATTACAAGTGGAGTGCTAACTTATCGCACCCGTAAACTGGCAAATTTGCCTGTTTACAGGTGCACGATACATAACCAGACATTACAAATGGCTGGTTAATGTTAACGAAAGCTTGCAGTAGCAATTATCGCTCATTGGGGCATATTTACAGGTAATGGAGCAGTGGTCTTTAGCTTGATAAATATGCACCCTAGACTTAACCATAGATCAGATCTCTGGTTAATTTTATAAATGTTGCCCAATTGCCAAAAATAAAGTGTGAGGTTCTGTTTTGAAAAAAAAAATGCATTTTTTTTTAATAACTGTACAAAGCAGTTTTTGGAGGGATTTTTGGGGTTAAACTGTGCTGATGTGAGGTGTTATAAAGAAAAAACGGCACTGAAAAGTGCCATTACATTGCGGTATATAGAGACTGTATTTTTCCTGTAAATATATATGTATATGCTTATATACAGTTACAGACACATAAAAAGTCCAGCTCACAAGCTCTCAGCTAAGAATAAAAGCCAAATGGGACAAGCTCAGGCACCACGTCAAGGTCTCTTCCTAGTGCCTGAGTCCCTAATACAGCCACACAACCGCAGCCACACACACAAATGCAGGCTAATAAACAAACTGGGAACAAGTCAGGGTTCACAGACTTATGTAATCACTCCGGGCGTAAGCAAAGTTTAGGAATGGACAGCACATCCAGACCGGACCGGGTACACATCCCATGACCCACAACCAGGTTCAGCTGAGCCTGGTTGTGGGTCATGGGATGTTAAAAAAAAAATCTTGCCATTCTAATATAATAATAAAAGAAAATAATAGCATTAATAGCTAAAGGTGGGGCACTTTTGCAATGTGCCCCACCTGATAGCCCCTTTACACATGTGCAGTGTGTCCCCTTGATATGTAAATTAGTTCACCCATTTTATTTCTATATGGACGTCTAAGCATAGACGTCCAGAAAAAAAAATAGTAGCCATGAACTCCCATTGGCTGATACTGCATGGGGGTGGGTTTACACCAGAGGATGTCACCCATGTTTGAAAGGCAGAGAAAAAGCACGCGCAATTGTGAATTGAGGAAGAAGAGAATGCAAATTCCTATTCACTTAGTTACCTGCACACAGGATAGACAGGTTCTTGACACCTCCTCCACGTGGGCAAGGACAACACAGGGGAGATCGGTAAGTACAGGACTTCACATTCAGTGATGCAGTGGCGGCTCGTGGGTTATTCAAATGGGGGTTCACGGACCAGTTATGTAAAATAGTTTTTATAGATATATATATATATATATATATATATATATATATATAAACTTTCATGTAGAGAAGAGGCACACTCAGGGCTTAATTATCCCAATTTTTTTATTTATTAACAATTCATTAATTCAGTCAACGTTCTGGTCCTCGCAGGGACCTTTGTCAAGACTGTTCTATATAGAGAATACAGAAAAGTACAGGAAACATAATTAGTCCCACAAAGAGTAAAACACACCACTAGACAAGGCTATCTAGCATAGGACATATAATTTAAAGTGAATATAAAACACCCGAACATGAAGAGACAAACAAAATAAAAATAAAAATACCAAAAGAGTGTAATAGAAGCTTGATTCCTAGAGAGCACTTAAGTGCATAGATAAATGGAGTAACCTGAGCAATGCGTAGGAAGTCCCTCATGCGGTAGTGGAGTATCCATCCTACAAAGCGAGGCCCTATTGTCACATGTTGTGTACTGCCAAACCTTTAGATTCAGTGTGTATTGTATTAGTTTATCCATATAGAAGCCATAAAGTTGCGTAGTGCAACAGTGTAGTTACCAAAAGCAAGGACATAAAATACTGCACATTGTTTCTACATAATGTTGAGACATAAGTGTAAGCTAGACCTTAGATGGGACAAGTATACAGATAGACATAAATAGGGCGTATCACTAAGGCTGGCTAAGTGGTAGGTTACAGAGACTGAGGCACTACATAAGTACATAGTAAAATACATTCAAGAGAGCTTCAAAAGAATCAAGCTAGAGGACCCATAGAACAAGTATAGATAAAAGCATTTAAAAACAGACTCCTAACCACCCTGTAAGTCATAAATGTTACTAAGACTCTTAATGGTAATGTACGCCTATAGAATCTCCTTAAGCATTGAATATACTATAAAAGAATGCTGTGTTACACAAATATAAATATAAATATAAATAGAGGGCCCACAATGCTGCGGTATGACATCAAATATTCAGTGTACCATGCTTTAGCATCCTATATTATAAAAGACAAGTGTTTGTCTGAAGCCGTCATGCGCAGTACAGACAAACACTTGGCCTTAGATTCTATTCTCGCGCACCTCGGCATAGCTGACAGCTGACAGATTGGGAGCGCGAGGTACACAGCATACAAGCAGCTGTGAGATAGGGAGCGCGAGCTACTCAACAGCTGTGAGGTCTGCTGCGTGAGAAGCGGCAACGTGCTCCCCAGACCTCACAGCTGTTTGTGGCCGACGTGAGCGTCGCGAGGGGCGTGGCCGGGCGTCGCGAGGGGCGTGGCCGGGCGTCACGAGGGGCGTGGCCGGGCGGGGTCCCGCGAAGACAGAGCCAGAGAGGGAGCAGGAGGGGGGGGGCAGAGAGCCAAAGAGAAGGGGGGGGGCAGAGAGCCAAAGAGAAGGGGGGGGGCAGAGAGCCAAAGAGAAGGGGGGGCAGAGAGCCAAAGAGAAGGGGGGGGGGCAGGGAGCCAAAGAGAAGGGGGGGCAGAGAGCCAAAGAGAAGGGGAGGGGGGCAGAGAGCCAAAGAGAAGGGGGGGGCAGAGAGCCAAAGAGAAGGGGGGGGCAGAGAGCCAAAGAGAAGGGGGGGCAGAGAGCCAAAGAGAAGGGGGGGGCAGAGAGCCAAAGAGAAGGGGGGGCAGAGAGCCAAAGAGAAGGGGGGGCAGAGAGCCAAAGAGAAGGGGGGGCAGAGAGCCAAAGAGAAGGGGGGGCAGAGAGCCAAAGAGAAGGGGGGGCAGAGAGCCAAAGAGAAGGGGGGGCAGAGAGCCAAAGAGAAGGGGGGGCAGAGAGCCAAAGAGAAGGGGGGGGCAGAGAGCCAAAGAGAAGGGGGGGGCAGAGAGCCAAAGAGAAGGGGGGGGCAGAGAGCCAAAGAGAAGGGGGGGCAGAGAGCCAAAGAGAAGGGGGGGGGCAGAGAGCCAAAGAGAAGGGGGGGCAGAGAGCCAAAGAGAAGGGGGGGCAGAGAGCCAAAGAGAAGGGGGGGCAGAGAGCCAAAGAGAAGGGGGGGGCAGAGAGCCAAAGAGAAGGGGGGGGAGAGAGAGCCAAAGAGAAGGGGGGGGGGAGAGAGAGCCAAAGAGAAGGGGGGGAAGAGAGCCAAAGAGAAGGGGGGAAGAGCCAAAGAGAAGGGGGGAGAGCCAAAGAGGGGGGAGAGAGAGAGCCAAAAAGGAGAGAGAGCCAAAGAGGGGGGAGAGAGAGCCAAAGAGGGGGGAGAGAGAGCCAAAGAGGGGGGGGGGAGAGAGCCAAAGGGGGGGGGGGAGAGAGCTAAAGGGGGGGAGAGCCAAAGAGGGGGGAGAGAGAGAGCCAAAGAGGAAAGAGAGTCAAAGAGGAGAGCAAAAGAGGGGAGAGAGACAAAGAGGGGGGAGAGAGAGCCAAAGAGGGGGGGGGGGCAGAGCCAAAGAGGGGGGGGGGAGCCAAAGAGGGGGGGAGAGAGCCAAAGAGGGGGGGAGAGAGCCAAAGAGGGGGGAGAGCGCCAAAGAGGGGGGAGAGAACAAAAGAGGGGGGAGAGAGCCAAAGATGGGATGGGAGAGCAAAAGAGGGGGGGAGAGCCAAAGAGGGGGGGAGCCAAAGGGGAGGGGGGAGCCAAAGGGGATGGGAGAGCCAAAGAGGGGGGAGAGAGAGAGCCAAAGAGGAGAGAGAGCCAAAGAGGGGGGAGAGAGAGCCAAAGAGGGGAGAGTGAGAGCCAAAGAGGGGGGAGAGAGAGCCAAAGGGGGGGGAGCCAAAGAGGGGAGAGAGAGAGCCAAAGAGGAGAGAGAGCAAAAGAGGGGATAGAGCCAAAGAGGGGGGGGGGAGAGCCAAAGAGGGGGGGGAGCCAAAGAGGGGGGGGAGAGCCAAAGAGGGGGGGGGGAGAGCCAAAGGGGGGGGGGAGAGCCAAAGAGGGGGGAGAGAGAGCAAAAGAAAGGATGGAGAGAGCCAAAGAGGGGAGAGAGAGAGCAAAAGAGGGGAGAGAGAGAGCAAAAGAGGGGAGAGAGAGAACAAAGGAGAGGGGGGAGAGAAAGCAAAAGAGAGGGGGGAAAGAAAGCAAAAGAGAGGGGGGAAGAGAGAGCAAAAGAAAGGGGGGAGAGAGCAAGGGGTGGGACCGCTGTTCTGAAAAAAATGGCCCGTGTACACGGGCTTTAGTACTAGTTGAATATAATAGAAAAGAATGCTGTGTTACACAAATGTAAATATAAATATAAATAGTGGGCCCACAATGTTACGGTATGATGACATCAAATATTCAGTGTACCATGCTAATCCTTTATACCCTTGTGTGGTATATGAATGGGGGCAGTTGCTGAAGCGTTAAACATGTAAAGCCCAGAAGCTAATACTTAATTTCAAACCGGCAGGGCGTTATCAGGATTAAATAACCCCAGATAGTTGCAGGTCATGCGCAAAGCCATGTTCATTGCAAGCAAGCCAGGTGGTGACATATGCAGGTGCACTTACCTCTGCTACGAATGCTATCAGCGGGGGTGAGCAGATTGTGTTCTGCTCTGCCCTTATGTACCGGGAGACTGTCGGCCTGACTGACGACATATGGTGGGCGGTTACGTCCCACCTTGAGGGTCGTCATGGAAACGGTTGTACTCAATCAATTTTATACTGTCTATGTAACGCCGTAACCGGAACTAATGTATAGCACACAGATCACACAGTGTATTACAAACAATACAGGGAGTGCAGAATTATTAGGCAAATGAGTATTTTGACCACATCATCCTCTTTATGCATGTTGTCTTACTCCAAGCTGTATAGGCTCGAAAGACTACTACCAATTAAGCATATTAGGTGATGTGCATCTCTGTAATGAGAAGGGGTGTGGTCTAATGACATCAACACCCTATATCAGGTGTGCATAATTATTAGGCAACTTCCTTTCCTTTGGCAAAATGGGTCAAAAGAAGGACTTGAGAGGCTCAGAAAAGTCAAAAATAGTGAGATATCTTGCAGAGGGATGCAGCACTCTTAAAATTGCAAAGCTTCTGAAGCGTGATCATCGAACAATCAAGCGTTTCATTCAAAATAGTCAACAGGGTCGCAAGAAGCGTGTGGAAAAACCAAGGCGCAAAATAACTGCCCATGAACTGAGAAAAGTCAAGCGTGCAGCTGCCAAGATGCCACTTGCCACCAGTTTGGCCATATTTCAGAGCTGCAACATCACTGGAGTGCCCAAAAGCACAAGGTGTGCAATACTCAGAGACATGGCCAAGGTAAGAAAGGCTGAAAGACGACCACCACTGAACAAGACACACAAGCTGAAACGTCAAGACTGGGCCAAGAAATATCTCAAGACTGATTTTTCTAAGGTTTTATGGACTGATGAAATGAGAGTGAGTCTTGATGGGCCAGATGGATGGGCCCGTGGCTGGATTGGTAAAGGGCAGAGAGCTCCAGTCCGACTCAGACGCCAGCAAGGTGGAGGTGGAGTACTGGTTTGGGCTGGTATCATCAAAGATGAGCTTGTGGGGCCTTTTCGGGTTGAGGATGGAGTCAAGCTCAACTCCCAGTCCTACTGCCAGTTTCTGGAAGACACCTTCTTCAAGCAGTGGTACAGGAAGAAGTCTGCATCCTTCAAGAAAAACATGATTTTCATGCAGGACAATGCTCCATCACACGCGTCCAAGTACTCCACAGCATGGCTGGCAAGAAAGGGTATAAAAGAAGAAAATCTAATGACATGGCCTCCTTGTTCACCTGATCTGAACCCCATTGAGAACCTGTGGTCCATCATCAAATGTGAGATTTACAAGGAGGGAAAACAGTACACCTCTCTGAACAGTGTCTGGGAGGCTGTGGTTGCTGCTGCACACAATGTTGATGGTGAACAGATCAAACCACTGACAGAATCCATGGATGGCAGGCTTTTGAGTGTCCTTGCAAAGAAAGGTGGCTATATTGGTCACTGATTTGTTTTTGTTTTTGTTTTGAATGTCAGAAATGTATATTTGTGAATGTTGAGATGTTATATTGGTTTCACTGGTAAAAATAAATAATTGAAATGGGTATATATTTGTTTTTTGTTAAGTTGCCTAATAATTATGCACAGTAATAGTCACCTGCACACACAGATATCCCCCTAAAATAGCTAAAACTAAAAACAAACTAAAAACTACTTCCAAAACTATTCAGCTTTGATATTAATGAGTTTTTTGGGTTCATTGAGAACATGGTTGTTGTTCAATAATAAAATGAATCCTCAAAAATACAACTTGCCTAATAATTCTGCACTCCCTGTATAGCAGCTGTATAGCAGCACTCATAATAATAAAATTAATCCTCAAAAATACAACTTGCCTAATAGGGAAAACAGTACACCTCTCTGAACAGTGTCTGAGAGGCTGTGGTTGCTGCTGCACACAATGTTGATGGTGAACAGATCAAAACACTGACAGAATCCATGGATGGCAGGCTTTTGAGTGTCCTTGCAAAGAAAGGTGGCTATATTGGTCACTGATTTGTTTTTGTTTTGAATGTCAGAAATGTATATTTGTGTCACGATTACATATTGCCTAACAACAACCTGTTACTTTTACTGAGAATATGCCTTTAATTGTCTGATCAATTCACCTGCTATGCTATTTAAGCCTCCTCCCCCCTCTCCACTTTGCTTGTTATTGTTTTCCACTAACCATAGTGTGATTCAAACAGAGCTCTAGTATTTTGTTACCTCTTGGGATTTCAACCAAATATCTACCTTTCCGGTTTCACCAACTCCTCCTGCTGAAACCAGCCTACCTCTCTTGATACCGGATTGACTCTTTGTCCAGCCGTTGCTGTCAGCTTGCTCCATTCAGCTGATTCTTCCGCCCTGCATCATGGAGCTGTGACGTCACACGCCAACCTGTTCGGCACCAGCGCTGCAACCGCTTCTCCGCTTCAAGCTGTGAGATTTCTCTACAACTCTCTAAAACTTTGTTTACCTTCCAGGTACATTCAGTAACCGCATGCCTTTTTACAAGCTGCTACCTTTGATACAATATCTCCTACCCAAATTTACTCATATTTTCTGATATATTGTGGGTGAGGTCTATTTTGACATAGTAGCTATTTTTGTTGTGTTAACACTGTTTCATTTTTTCTCTGGTTATAGACACGGTTTTTCTGTTGTTCCTCCAGTATTCATTTACTCGAGACAGCTATAGAAATATCTAATGCTATTTATCCCTATAACAAATTGCTAAGTTTATACTCGGATTCTGACATTACTTCTTTTAGTAATTCATGTTATTATCCAGTTTAAACCTTGCTACAAATCATATACTCTCAGCAGTTGTGATTCATTTAAATTATTGCATACTACAACATAGTATCTTTGACATTACAGAATAACAAGCCATAAAACATGGATCCAGCTGAGATGACTAATCAGATACAAACTCTCTCTCAAAAAGTGGATGCTTTAACTGATGGCCTCAATACCCTCAAACAAGAAAACCAGGGACTGAAAACTTATATTAAAGACTTTGTAGATAGTAGAACTCGTTTTCAGGAACCACAAGTTAGTCTCCCAGATATATTCTCAGGGGATAGAAAACAATTTAGAGATTTTAAAAACTCTTGCCTTTTGCTGTTTGCACTAAAACCATACACATATCCCACTGACAGAGTTAAGGTGATGACTACCATTTCCTATTTAAGAGCAGAACTCAGAAGCTGGGCTAATTCCTTTCTGGAGACAAACAATGATATACTTAACTCTCTAGATTCCTTCTTTTCTACCCTTGGTCAGCTTTATGATGACCCTTACAAACAACTAACCGCTGAAACTGCAATGCGCTCTCTTAAGCAGAAAAGAAGGGATGTAGAAGATTATATTGCAGACTTTAAGAGGCTAGCTACTGACACCCAATGGAATAATTTGTCGCTAAAAAAACAGTTTAGATTGGGTTTGTCAGAATCTATTAAAGACGAACTCTCTTGCATTGAAATTCCTCACACTTTGGAGGAACTAATTAATCTCAGTATCAGTATTGACAGAAGGCTTAGGGAGAGACAACACGAGAAAGTTTATCATGAGTCAACACATAAGAAACAAAACCCTTCTTTACCTACACACTCTCATGTTAAAAACACCACTGAACCTATGGAAATTGGTTTTCTTAAAGGCCCTTTAAGCAACCAAGAAAAGTTAAGAAGGCGCTCCCAGAATTTATGCATGTACTGTGCATCAGAAGAGCATACTGTCAAAGCCTGTCCCATTCTCCAAAAACAGAATAAGGGTAAGAACTCCCATCCTTTTTATTCCTTAAACGCTGTATCAAACTCTGCAAGCTACTGTAACTTATGCCTTCTCTTGCAGTGGGATCAACTTCGAGTGAACGTTTCAGGGATAATTGACTCTGGTGCTTCTGCCTCTTACATTGATGTGTGTTTTGCCACAAAAAATAAAATTCCACTTATAAAAAAAAAAGGCTCCTGTACCTTTAAGGGGAATTGATGGGGAGGTTTTGTCCTCTGGACCGGTAATTTACGAAACAATACCACTACTCCTATCCACACCAGACCACCATAGGGAGTACATTTCCTTTGATGTCATTACATCCCCCGTCTTCCCTCTTATTCTAGGCCTACAATGGTTAAAATTACATAACCCTCTGATATCATGGTCCAATCTCACTGTACAGCTTAATTCTGATTACTGCTTATCCACTTGCTACCCTACTCTGCTTTTACAACCACCTCAAATCTCCACTGATATAGAGATACCTAATGTTTATGCCGACTTTATAGATGTTTTCAGTAAAAAAGAATCCCAAAACCTACCGCCGCATCGTATCTATGACTGCCCTATTGATTTACTTCCAGGTGCAGTCATACCCTGCGGTCATGTGTTCCCGTTGTCTAAACCTGAAATGGAACACTTAAAATCATATATTGAGGAAAATCTAGAGAAGGGATTCATCAGACCATCTACGTCCCCCGCTGCTGCCGGTATGTTTTTTGTAAAAAATAAAGATGGCAGTTTAAGACCCATAGTGGACTACCGGCAGCTGAACAAGGTTACTGTTAAAAACCGGTATCCTTTGCCCCTTATCCCAGAGCTAATTGAGCATTTGGAAGGTTCCAAGGTCTTCACTAAACTTGACCTGCGAGGTGCGTATAATCTCGTTCGTATGAGGGCTGGAGACGAATGGCTGACGGCGTTCCGTACTCGCTATGGCTTGTACGAATACACCGTCATGCCATTCGGTCTCTGCAACGCCCCGGCAACCTTCCAACACTTTATTAACGATATCTTTAAAGATATTCTTGACACCTATATTGTGATCTATCTTGACGATATTTTGATCTATTCAAAAACACTAGAAGAACACACAAAACACTTCAGACAGGTATTATCACGCTTACGCTCTCATTCTTTATATGCTAAAGCCGAAAAATGTATATTTCATACAAAACAGATCACCTTTCTTGGTTATCAGATTTCAGAATTTGGCATACAGATGGACGACTCTAAAATCACTACCATTCGACAGTGGCCAGAGCCAAGTAATAAGAAACAGGTACAAAGCTTTCTAGGCTTTGCAAATTTTTACTGAAAATTTATAAACAATTTCGCAGCAATTGCCAAACCACTTACCAACCTCACAAAATCAAACATTAAGTTCCTCTGGACTGCTGAATCCCAAAAGGCTTTCGATCTCCTAAAACAGAAATTCACCTCTGCACCTATATTACGCTACCCAAATAACCAACTCCAATACGTATTGGAGGTCGATGCCTCCGATTACGCTATTGGAGCTGTTCTTTCACAAAGAGAACACCTAAAGAAACCTCTACATCCCGTAGCTTTTTATTCAAGATGTTTGACGGCTCCTGAGTTGCACTACCCTGTGGGTGATAAAGAGTTACTGGCTATCAAGGTTGCTTTCGAACAGTGGCGTCATCTCCTTGAGGGAGTGACATATCCAACCATAGTGTATACTGATCATAGGAATTTACAGTACCTAAAATGTACGAAAACCCTCACTGCATGACATGTTCGTTGGAATCTGTATTTCTCCAGATTTGATTTCCTTATCACTTACAGACCAGCTACTAAGAACAAGAAGGCAGATGCTCTGTCACACCTGCCTACTCCTTCGGATCTCTCTCTTCCAAAAGAATCTGTAATTCCCGAGAACAAATACCTGTTGTTTCTCATTGATTCTATTCTATTCCTAAGAGACGAACAACATAAAGATCAAACTAAGCCTCTTCAACAGTTACAAATGAAACAGGATTCCCTTTATTACTGTGATGAGAAGTTATATGTACCCCCTTCTATCAGAGATTTGATATTACATTCCGCTCATGAATCCTTATTCGCTGGACACACCGGAATCCACAAGACACAGGAGCTTATTAAAAGGAGCTATTGGTGGCCTGATATGAATACCGACATAACGAAGTACATTAACACCTGTTCAGTGTGCGCTACCACTAAAAGATCGAAACATAGGCCCTATGGGTTACTCATGCCTTTACCCACTCCAACACGACCTTGGGCAGACATAGCCTTGGATTATGTCGTTGATCTCCCCATATCCTCCAATAATACTACTATCCTTGTCGTAGTTGACTTGTTCAGTAAGATGATACATCTCATACCCTACCACAAGCTACCTACTGCTGCCGAAACTATACATTTGCTCCTACTACACGTCTTCAGACTTCATGGTCTCCCTCGACGGATCTTAACAGACCGTGGCTCGCAGTTTACTAGTTCTCTCTGGACGGAATTTTGCAAGTTTTTCAGTATTGACAAAAGACTTTCAACCTCTTATCACCCTCAGACTAATGGTCAGACTGAAAGGTCTAATCAAAGCATCGAACAATTCCTAAGGTCTTACTGTCATTCCGACCAACACTCTTGGTCTCAACACCTGCCCTATGCCGAATTTACCTTCAACAACACAGTACATTCCACAACCAACCAGACTCCATTCTTCATTAACTATGGATTCCATCCAAGATTTCAACTACTACCCCAAATCAGTTCACTACCATATATCGGTGATCTAACAAGTTCCATCACTTCCAATTTTGCAAAAGTCAGCACCGCTATTGAACAAGCTAAAACCAAACAGAAACATTATTACGACTTAAGAAGGATGGCTCCACCACATTACTCCCTTGGAGATCTAGTTTGTCTGTCAACCAAAAACCTGCATCTCAATACTCCTAGCAAGAAACTTTCACCATTATTCATTGGTCCTTTTCAGATAATCAAAATCATAAATGAGAATGCAGTTCGTTTACAGTTACCCAGCACTCTGAAAATACACCCTACCTTCCATGTTTCCCTACTGAAACCCTACCGATCTGTACGAGATGCCACTTCACGCCAATGTATACCTCCTGTTTCCATTGATCCCAACATTGAATATGAGGTTAAATCCATACTTGACTCTAGAATGTATCGGGGTAACTTACAGTATCTGATAAGTTGGAAAGGCTACACTTCAGAACATGACTCTTGGGAGCCAGCTGTTAATATTTCTGCCCCCAGACTCATCTCGCGCTTCCATCAGCGGAATCCGGATCGTCCTCATCCCTGATCCACGGAGTGGCTCATTTGGGGGAGCATCCTGTCACGATTACATATTGCCTAACAACAACCTGTTACTTTTACTGAGAATATGCCTTTAATTGTCTGATCAATTCACCTGCTATGCTATTTAAGCCTCCTCCCCCCTCTCCACTTTGCTTGTTATTGTTTTCCACTAACCATAGTGTGATTCAAACAGAGCTCTAGTATTTTGTTACCTCTTGGGATTTCAACCAAATATCTACCTTTCCGGTTTCACCAACTCCTCCTGCTGAAACCAGCCTACCTCTCTTGATACCGGATTGACTCTTTGTCCAGCCGTTGCTGTCAGCTTGCTCCATTCAGCTGATTCTTCCGCCCTGCATCGTGGAGCTGTGACGTCACACGCCAACCTGTTCGGCACCAGCACTGCAACCGCTTCTCCGCTTCAAGCTGTGAGATTTCTCTACAACTCTCTAAAACTTTGTTTACCTTCCAGTTACATTCAGTAACCGCATGCCTTTTTACAAGCTGCTACCTTTGATACAATATCTCCTACCCAAATTTACTCATATTTTCTGATATATTGTGGGTGAGGTCTATTTTGACATAGTAGCTATTTTTGTTGTGTTAACACTGTTTCATTTTTTCTCTGGTTATAGACACGGTTTTTCTGTTGTTCCTCCAGTATTCATTTACTCGAGACAGCTATAGAAATATCTAATGCTATTTATCCCTATAACAAATTGCTAAGTTTATACTCGGATTCTGACATTACTTCTTTTAGTAATTCATGTTATTATCCAGTTTAAACCTTGCTACAAATCCTATACTCTCAGCAGTTGTGATTCATTTAAATTATTGCATACTACAACATAGTATCTTTGACATTACAATTTGTGAATGTTGAGAAGTTATATTGGTTTCACTGGTAAAAGTAAATAATTGAAATGGGTATATATTTGTTTTTTGTTAAGTTGCCTAATAATTATGCACAGTAATAGTCACCTGCACACACAGATATCCCCCTAAAATAGCTATAACTAAATACAAACTAAAAACTACTTCCAAAACTATTCAGCTTTGATATTAATGAGTTTTTTGGGTTCATTGAGAACATGGTTGTTGTTCAATAATAAAATTAATCCTCAAAAATACAACTTGCCTAATAATTCTGCACTCCCTGTATAGCAGCACTCATATAACCCACAAGCCACCATAAGTTATAATAACTAGAAAGCAGATGCATCTACTTACTATAAGCCCTGGCCTGCCCGCCTGGAAAGTTACGTTTAAGCAGTGATCGTAGCTATGCTTTTCATAGCTGATGCACCAGAGTCAAGCCATAGCTGCTGCTCCTTCTGTGGCTAGCCCCACTGTTACTGCCAGTAAATTGCAATGAGACTCCAGCAGCCATCAGCACCTCTGCTTGCGAACTGTGTCTCAGTGATGGCCAATGCTGATGAAGCCCACAATGCTCCTCCTCCCGAGTCCCACACACACACAGGTCTTAGTGTGCGAGTGTCACGTGACAGCTGGCTCCCGCACACTAAGAGCTGTGCTCTTAAGAAGGCTATGGGCTGGCCTGTAGGTGGCGCTGAAGGCAATGCAGTTTTAAAGTGGAAAGGGCTTTTTCCTATACTTCTATCTATCGCACTGCACAGCATGTGCGATAGATAGAAGTATTAGGCAAAAGCCCATTCCACACTTCAGCCTAAAGAATTAAAAACTGCAATGTTAATGTTTTATAAGCAAAACTGCAGTGGAGCCTGGGGATTTTTTATTTACTCAACAAACAAAGTTTAAAAATGTAATTAGTTTTTTTATTTCTCACTCTTTTTTTTTTTGTTCATCAGGCGTCAGGTTCACAGGGGGTTCACGTGCTCAAGTGCTCCTATAGAGGAGCCTCCACTGCAGTGATGGATTCCGTATGTTCGTTATATTATTTTTTATTTGCACCAAAGACCCCTGCACATTCCAGAGCGCTTCCTAGTTCTCCTGCACTGCATTCTCAGTGCTCCTTCTCACACACTTTTCATTGTGTTAGAGCAGTGCCAGAAATGGTTTGTGCAAAAGCAGAGATTGAAATGCATTGCTGGAGAGCTGGGAAGCGCATTACCACTGTGCTGCCTTCTTTTGTAGATGCCTGACTGTCTGGACAGCTGACAGGGGTGAGAACTGGCAGCTGTAAAGGAGGAGATGGGGCTTGTTTTAGTTGCAGAGCTCCCGGTGGTGTAGGGGGAGGAACTTCTTAAGTGCCCTCCATTCCCATGCTGCATTCCTCCTTACCAGTGAGCCGGCTCAGTAATCCGTTCTAACATCTTTTAGAGCTCACACGGCCAGGCTGTGCTGATATAATCTAACACCTCTGCTGCACAACCTGGCCCTGTGTGTTCTAAAAGATGTTATAACAGATTACTAAAATGGCTGACTGGTAATTAACACATGCTGCAGCCTGCATTCCTCAAAATGTGTCAGACGTCTTACTGTTGTCTTTAGGGAGCTACAAAGTGTGGATTGGGGCTGGCCGGGGGATTATTGTGTTTCAAAACGTCAGACTGCTTTAGCTGCCCTGCTCTCTTCACATTATGAGAAGATCTGCTCCTGCACCAGTGGAGGCTCCTCTATAGGAGCACTTGAGCACGTGAACCCCCTGTGAACCTGATGCCTGATGAACAAACAAAAAAAAGAGTGAGAAATAAAAAAACTAATTACATTTTTAAACTTTATTTGTTGAGTAAATAAAAAATCCCCAGGCTCCACTGCAGTTTTGACTATAAAACATTAACATTGCAGTTTTTAATTCTTTAGGCTGAAGTGTGGAATGGGCTTTTGCCTAATACTTCTATCTATCGCACATGCTGTGTAGTGTGATAGATAGAAGTATAGGAAAAAGCCCTTTCCACTTTAAAATTGCATTGCCTTCAGCGCCACCTACAGGCCAGCCCATAGCCTTCTTAAGAGCACAGCTCTTAGTGTGCGGGAGCCAGCTGTCATGTGACACTTGCACACTAAGACCTGTGTGTGTGTGGGACTCGGGAGGAGGAGCATTGTGGGCTTCATCAGCATTGGCCATCACTGAGACACAGTTCGCAAGCAGAGGTGCTGATGGCTGCTGGAGTCTCATTGCAATTTGTTGGCAGTAACAGCGGGGCTAGCCACAGAAGGAGCAGCAGCTATGGCTTGACTCTGGTGCATCAGCTATGAAAAGCATAGCTACGATCACCGCTTAAACGTAACTGTCCAGGCGGGCAGGCCAGGGCTTATAGTAAGTAGATGCATCTGCTTTCTAGTTATTATAACTTATGGTGGCTTGTGGGTTATATGAGTACTGCTATATTGTTTGTAATACACTGTGTGATCTGTGTGCTATACATTAGTCCCGGTTACGGCGTTACATAGACAGTATAAAATTAATTGAGTACAACCGTTTCCGTGACGACCCTCACGGTGGGTCGTAACCACCCACCATATGTCGTCAGTCAGGCCGACAGTCTCCCGGTACATAAGGGCAGAGCAGAACACAATCTGCTCACCCCCGCTGATAGCATTCGTAGCCTATAGCAGAGGTAAGTGCACCTGCATATGTCACCACCTGGCTTGCTTGCAATGAACATGGCTTTGCGCATGACCTGCAACTATCTGCGGTTATTTAATCCTGATAACGCCCTGCCGGTTTGAAATTAAGTATTAGCTTCCAGGCTTTACATGTTTAACGCTTCAGCAACTGCCCCCATTCATATACCACACAAGGGTATAAAGGATTAGCATGGTACACTGAATATTTGATGTCATCATACCGTAATATTGTGGGCCCACTATTTATATTTATATTTACATTTGTGTAACACAGTATTCTTTTATATTATATTCAATGCTAAAGCATGGTACACTGAATATTTGATGTCATACCGCAGCATTGTGGGCCCACTATTTATATTTATATTTACATTTCTAGCTTAATTTATTGGTTTTCTTTATTTAAGGAGCATCAATGCTCTATTGGGAGCTGATTGAACATATTTGGTGAGCCAATGACAAGTTATATATGTGCAGCCACCAATCAGCAGCTAGCTCCAAGTTGTGTATTACTGTTCCTGAGCCTACCAAGGTATGCTTTTCAATAAAGGATAATAAAATCAAAGTTTATTGGTGCACCTAATCACACTATCTGGGGTACAAAGTCCTCAGCAAGTGGAGAGTCTGTCAGAGATAATGCCTGAGTTATAAATAGAATTTATTATATCTCATATGAAAATTAGTTGCTAAGGAACACCAGTCTGCGAATGACAGCATTAGCAATACCGGTATTTGCACTAACTTTGAATATTATTAAGAAGCTGAATAAAGTGAGATTAAAGGGACACTAAACCCAAAAATATTTATTTCATGATTCAGATAGAGCATGCAATTTTAAGCAACTTTTTAATTTACTCCTATTATCAATTTTTCTTCATTCTCTTGCTATCTTCGTTTGTAAAAAGGCATCTAAGCTAAGGAGCTTAGAATCCCTGGACAGCACTTGTTTATTGGTGCTGTCCAATCAGTGGGGACAACCCAGGTTGTGAACAAAAAATGGGCCGGCTTCTAAACTTACATTCTTGCTTTTCAAAAAAAGATAGCAAGAGAATGACGAAAATTTGATAATAGGAGTAAATTAGAAAGTTGCTTAAAATTGCATGCTCTATCTGAATTATGAAAGAAATAATTTGGGTTCAGTGTCCCTTTAAGTCTCAATATTTTAATGTTGGAGAATTTTAAACATTTTAATGATTATTATATTCTTTTATTAGCGTACTTTTATATTATTATTGAATGATTGAAGTTTTTTAGAGACAGTTTTTAATGTATCTTTTGAAATTAACTGATTGTGATGACCTGGGTCATTTATCTTAAAACAATTATTGCTGCTGAAATTGCATATGTTAAAATGCACTATATGTTTTATAACTACTAACTTTCATATGTCAGCCATTATCTCTGATAGACTATCCCCTTGCTGAGGACCAATACACTTTTATTTTATTACACTTTCAAATAATATCAATTTTAAAGAGGTTTTTGGATACATTTTATTGGTGATTACAGACTAATAGCCTAGCATTTTCTGTCAGACAGGCGCTAATCTAGAGACCAGTTTTCAATAAAGGATACCAAGAGAATAAATAAAATTAGATAACAGAAGTAAATTGAAAAGTTGTTAAAATTCCATGCTTATGAAAGTTTAATTTTGTTACTGTCCCTTTAAGTCTTTTAGATGCCAGAGAGGTTGCAGCACATCCCTTTGTAAATCACTGATTTCCACTCCAATGCAGCGCAAGCTTCACCGCAACTGCTGAAACCCGCGCCGCCCGTAATTTCACCTCGCACATCGGGGTATTACATAAACCCCGCCGGCAGTTCATAAAGTGCCGTAAGTCAGATAAACTAGCGATGCCCAGAAATGAGTGTTAATACAAATTTGTGGAGTCGCCAGTGACTTTAGAAACTGCCGGCACCTAAGAAAATAAAAAAAAATATCAAATTTCCCTTAAAAGTCTAACACGCCTCCCACAAATAAACCTGACACGTAAAAACCCCTATATCCGCCATCAAACCCACATCAGGACTAATAATAAAAGTATTAACCTTAAACCGACAACCTCCCATATGCAATATGCCTATTTAAACTATTAACCCCTAATCCACCATTAACCCACATCGCAATAAAGCTAATAAAACAATTAACCCCTAATCCGCCAACCCCAACATCGCAAACTACCTAATAAATATATTAACCCCTAATCTGCCATTCACCCACATTGCAAAGTCCCTATTAAAACTATTAACCCCTAGTCTGGCATTAATTCACAACGCTATAAACCTAATAAATCTATTAACCCCTAATCCACCAACCCCCCACAATGCAAAAAACTAATTAAATTACTAAGCCCCCTAACCTAACACCCCCTAAATTAACCCCAATTACCTAAATTAAAAAACACTAAGTTACAACTAAAATAAAAAAGCTAACTTTACTTAAAAATAAAATAATCTAAGATTAAACAAATTTTACCAAAGATTACCAAAAATAAAAAAGTCTAACATTACAGAAAATAACAAAATTATCAAAAATTAAAAAATTAAACCTAATCCCTATGAAAATAAAAAGCCCCCCAAAATAAAAACACCCCATAATCTAATGCTAAACTACCAATAACCCTTAAAAGGGCTTTTATTGTTGGGCATTGCCCTAAGTTAAACAGCTCTTTTACCTTAAAAAAACATTAAGCCCCCCTCTAACAGTAAAACCCTCCCACCCCCCAAAATAAAAAAAACTAACATTAAAAAATCCTAAACTACCCATTGCCCCTAAAGGGGCATTTTTATGGGCATTTCCCTTAAAAGGTCATTAAGCTCTTTTACTGCCCTTAAAAGGACATTCAGCTCTCGTAAGAGTGCCCAATAAATCCCTAATCTAAAAAAATAAATAAAATAAAATCCTAAATCTAACCCCCAAATAGGTACTCACCGTTCCTGAAGTCGGGCGGAGAAGGTCCTGTTCCAGGCGGCAGTGACGTCTTCTTCCAAGCGGCCAACATCTTCTTCCAAGCGGGGACCTCTTCCTTCTTCGTCCAGGACCAAGCCTGCACGGAGCGGAGATGAGCGCGGAGCAGGACCGGCGACCGCGGAGCTATGGAGCGTGGAGGATCCTCTTTGTACGATCGCCGCCGTACACTGAATAGTGAATTCAAGGTACACCTTTAAATAAGGTGCCCCTTGCATTCCTATTGGCTGATTTGATTCTTCAAATTCAAATCAGCCAATAGGATGAGAGCTACTGAAATCCTATTGGCTGAAATAAACAGCCAATAGGATTTCAGTAGCTCTCATCCTATTGGCTGATTTGAATTTGAAGAATCAAATCAGCCAATAGGAATGCAAGGGACGCCATATTGCGGTTGACAGGTAGATAGACATTGCGCATGCGTTAGGTTTATGTTTTCAGGCAGTTACGGGAGTTACGGTGCTCACATTTTCAGAGCAAGGCTTGCTGTGCCTGCCTATGTGTGGCGAGGTGAAAATGGAGTAAAATTTCTCCATTTTCGCTGCGTAAGTCCTTGCGCTGAATAAGTGATACTGATTTGCAACGTGGTTCTTAGTTAATTTATGGGAGTAAAAATTGCAGGCGACGGTTGAAATTTATATGTGATACCAAAACCGCATAAAAACCGTCGTTGCCGGCTTTTCTGGGTGACGCTGCATATGTAATCTTGCCCCAAGAGTTTAACCTTTGTCCTAAGCCCAGCTAGTGCACTAACCCGAATCAATAACACCAGCCCTATCTCTACCTTAAACAAAGAACATTGCAGCCACACTGTTGCAGGGGTGTTATGAGCAGATAGATTGTTTGGGGTTTTTATGCATTATTTTGTTGTGGAATAAAATGTTGTGATTATAAAACTTGATTGTTTTCAGTTGTAATTGTGTAGATTATTTTAAGGAAAAAAAGGAACTGGTGCACTCAAAAAGAATAAGGATTTAAAAATAAAGCCTATCCTTTATTTGAACAAGTTAACATTCATCAGCATTATAGCACCACATATCTGACATGTGTTGCGCCCTCTGCTGGCAGTTTCTCACAAACTGTCCTATTTCCTTTCCTCAAGTTAACACCTTAAAATCAATAAAAACAAACAGTGACAATAAAATCCCTACAGAGGAATAAGAACAAATAGCTCAGCATGAATAACATTTTCAGATTATTAAACAGCTATTTTACACCTAGATTACAAGTTTTGCGTTTTTGTTTTAATGCTGAAAAAATTGTCAGCGTTAAAACAGCACCGCAGCCATTACAAGTCTTGTCGGTATAGCTGTACCACAAGCCTTTTAGACTGTAACGCAACGTCAGTAAAAATGACATTTTTTCACGGGACTTCCATAGCGCAGCCATTACGAGTTTTGTGGTTCGGCTAAAAAGCTTGCGTTACACCCTATAACTACACGATCCGTCCCGCCATCTGAGAGCAGTAGTTATGAGTTTTGCGCTACAAAACTGTTACATAAAACTCATAACTAAACTGTTGCAAAGTACACTAACACCCATAAACTACCTATTAACCCCTAAACCAAGGCCCTCCCACATCGCAAATACTATATTAAAGTTAATAACCCCTAATCTGCCGCTCCCGACATCGCCACTAATAAAATGTATTAACCCCTATTCCGCCGCTCCTCGACATCGTCACCACTATAATAAAATTATTAACCCTTAAACCAAAGCCTTCCGGCATCGCAAACACTATTTAAATATTATTAACCCCTAATCTGCCTTCAGCCCACATCGCCCCCACTATACTAAAGTTATTAACCCCTATTCCGCCGCTCCCCGACACCGCCGCCACTATAATAAACCTATTAACTCCTAAACCGAAAGCCCCCCACATCGCAATAAACTAATTTAAACTAGTAACCCCTAAACCTAATGCCCCCTAACTTTATATTAAAATTACAATTTCCCTATCTTAAATTAAATTAAAACTTACCTGTCAAATTAAAAAAAAACTAAGTTTAAACTAATAATTTAACTAATATAACTATTAAACTAACTACCAATTAAGAAAAACTAAAATACGCAATCCTAACACTGCTATAAAAATCACAAACTATCTAATTACAAAAAAATAAAAAAAGACTAAATTATGAAAAATAACGAAATTATCAAAAATAAAAAAGAATTACACCTAATCTAATAGCCCAATAAAAATTTCTATCTCTTTTGCTTTCTCACCCTCTCTTTCTCTCCCTCTCTTTCTCTCTTTCTCTCTCTCTCTCCCCTCTCTTCTCTCTAGGGGTGTTTAGACTCAGGGTTTATGTTAGGGTGTTAGTTTTAAACGTAACTTTTTTTTCCCCATAGACATCAATGGGACTGCGTTACAGAGCTTTAATTCTGCGATTGCAGGTGTTAGGTTTTTTTTAGCCCGCTCTCCCCATTGATGTCTATGGGGAAAGCTTGCACGAGCACGTTATAACAGCGCTTGGATTGTGTGCGGTATGGAGCTAAACGCAACCATATTGCACGCACAAGCTGGCTGTTTAAAAACTTTTAATGGCTGCACTATAGAGGGTGAAATAACGCCACTTTTGTTGGATTCGTTAAATTCCCTATAGCGCGCATAACTTGTAATCTACCTGTTAGATATTGCAGCATATCTTTAAATATCTGCTATAAATTCTTAGCACACAAACTGCACAACTTAAATAATTAAGCTCTAAGAAGATTAAATACCTAGTTGCCTGAGTAATGCTATGTTCAGCTAATATACAAAATAATATACTGAAGTATTTATGAATAAAATAAGGTGCTAACTAACCTTCACCGTTATTACTCAATAAAGTAACTAATGTCCCATTAAAATGAACCAAGGGAAATGGATATGCAGCTTACAACTCCAGCACAGTACTTTTTTGTCTAGGATTTTATACTTATTTCTACATCTAGGTGGCATCAAAGCTCTATATATTATTTTAACACTAAAGTTAGCAACGTCTGTTAAATTAAAGAGATATGAGGCAGTGATCATTTAGTAAAAACAAATATGTTAAATCAAAGTAAACATACAACAGAAACAGCAACCAACTTGCTTATTTTCTTGCAAAATGAGCACTGACATCTTTTGAACTTAAGTTGCATTCTGACTCTTCTGAGCATGAGCAAAACAGACTTTCTGTCTCTAGCATTATCTGAATAGTAAATCAGCTCAAGTTACTCTAGAATATTTATGACAGATAGATAAGCCTTTCTCTAGAGACCCCAGCCTCCTTGTTGGAATGTGGTAGGAAGTAATAAGCAGTGTACAAATTAAGTATAAAAAAAGAAGGTAAAATCCTTTTAAAATAATGAATAATACATATTGCAATGATTTATATTAAAGGGACACTGAACCCAAATTTTTATTTCATGATTCAGATAGAGCATGCAATTTTAAGCAACTTTCTAATTTACTCCTATTATCAATTTTTCTTTGTTCTCTTGCTATCTTTATTTGAAAAACAAGGCATCTAAGCTATTTGTTTGATTCAGAACCCTGGAAAGCACTTGTTCATTGGTGGATGAATTTATCCACCAATCAGCAAGAACAACCCAGGTTGTTCACCAAAAATGGGCCGGCATCTAAACTTACATTCTTGCATTTCAAATAAAGATATCAAGAGAATTAAGAAAATTTGATAATAGGAGTAAATTAGAAAGTTGCTTAAAATTGCATGCTCTATCTGAATCATGAAAAAAAAATTGGGTTCAGTGTCCCTTTAAGTATAACCCACTGCTTAGTTCTTTTTAACTAAATATAACGTTTAATATCCCTTTAATACCATTAAAGTGTTTAATACCATTAAAGAGTTTTTTGTAGTTCTTAACTATATATATTCTATTACTCTTGTACGCACCTCTCAAGTTGTTTTTACCATTTACCATTGTTGACATAAATTACACTCTAAACTACAAAAGTTAATTTACAATTTGCATAAAACTATATGTTATAGCTAGTATTATTAACAGTACTTTAATATGTCTTAGGAGTGTAACCATGATCTAGCAAGTGTGACAGATATGGGGCGCGATCCGATATAGGTCGTAGCTTTCCCGCGCCGCCCGTAATTTCACCTCGCAACTCGACCTATCCAATATACTGCGCCGTCAGATGCTAAACTGGCGTAAGTAGCAAAAACCGGCAATCAACTAAAATCTGCGCAAATACACATTTTAGTCGTCGCAAGTACTTACGCCAGTATTTTGTTCATGTAAAGTCTCAATAAAGTGTAGTTTTATGCAAATTAGGCTACGAATCATAAAAAACAACGGCCAGTTCTAAAAGATGCGACACGTAATTACGCCATTCAAAATTCATACATAAACCCATGCGCAGCAGCCATTTTCTTTAGTGTGTTTGGTTGTTTCTTGGAGCTACAGCACACTACAGTGAGTAGAGATTAGTGGTAAGAGCAGTGAGAGAGGAGCATTTCATTCAGTTAGTTAGGTCGGATTTTTGGATTGTTAAGCCTGTACATTTACTAACACTTTTTTTTACATATTGCACACATTTTGCATACACACATATATAAAATACACAACACTTTTTATTTATCTTTTACAGTGTGATAGGCTGTGATTGTGTGTGATTGAAGTGGGAGTGAGTGTGAGTGTGTGAGTGTGTGTAGTTTGAGGATGGCAGGGAGAGCTAGGGCGGGGGGGAGAAGGGAAGGGGAGTTGCAGGGAGAGGATTATGGACAGGAGGAGCAGCAGGGTCCCTGTCAGGGAGTGAGTGGATTGGGGAGAGGGAGAGCTAGAAGGCAGGATGGGAGTGGGGCTGCCCCAAGGCCAGGCACACTCCGAAGAGGGATAGAGGTTGGGGATAGAAGGGGGGAGGAGGGAGAGGATAGGGAGGAACCCACACCAGGGACATCCCAAGGAGGGAGCCAGGCGGCCCAGGACGAGGAGCGCATGAGGTGCCCCAACTTCTCCAGGGGCTCGTGACTCAGGGACTGCAACATCAGCACAGCATGCTGGTGAGTAACATCCCACACACCAGTATATGTATTTGAGATATAACATCCTTTAATGTCACACATTCATGTACACAATGAGGAGCATGGTATTTGGCCTACTAACAAAAACATCTACAATTAGATTTCACATTAAAGGGACATTAAACCAAAGCTTTTTATGTTATTATTCAGATAGAGAATACAGTTTTAATCAACATCCCAATTTACTTCTATTATCTAATTTGCTTCATTATTTTGTTATTCTTTGTTTATTAAATATCAATGCACATGGGTGAGCCAATCACATGAGGCATTGATGTGCAGCCACCAATCAGCAGCTTCTGAGCCTATCTAGATATGCTTTTCAGCAAAGAATATCAAGAGAATGAAGCAAATTAGGTAATGGAAGTAAATTACAAAGTTGTTTAAAATTGCAGGCTCTCACATACGTTGCACGCTTTCACTCACGCTTTCCCACTCTCTGGTGAATATTCCAGAAGATTTTCTAAGTCACATAATTGTATATGGATAAATACTTACACGGGCACTCTAAAACTTCTCCCGCAACTATGACAGGGAGACAAAGAGAGAAAAAGAACAAAAATGTTCTGGAAACATCAACTGATGCACATTCACCCATCCCTTCTCTTCCAGGTAGCTCTGATCCGTTAGATATTCACACACTAGTTTCAAGTATCTCAGAGGCTTTAACACCCAAATTTGACCTCTTAAAACTGGAAATTAAACAAGACATTGCTGCCCTATCTAATGAAGTTAAACAGTTCGCCTCTAGAATATCTGAGGCGGAACAAAGAATCTCTGATCTTGAGGATTTGACCGTAAACTATAAAGTCAACCTTGAGTCCACAAATAATATTATATTGAAAATACAAAATAAAATTGAAGATCTCGAGGACAGATCAAGGAGGAATAACCTCAGGATAATAGGGGTCCCCGAAGAGAGGCAATTTGAAGACATAGACAAATTAATATCTGTCACACTCCCTCGTCTAATGCAGATACCAGAAACCTACCCACCCATCATTATTAAAAGGGCTCACAGGGTTGGCATAATGGATACACATAGAACCAATACAAGGCCAAGACCAATTATTGCTAAACTGTTACATTTTCAACACAAAGTTACTTTACTCCAGGCTTTTCGTAAACACCAACCCATTTTTTTAGGGGAAGCAAAGATCTTCTTGTTTCAAGATTATTCAGCGGGCACCGCCACAAAAAGACGAGAGTTAGCCCCACACTGCACAAATTTTTATCAAAAAAGGGGTCCAAGCAACCTTGCTTTACCCAGCTAGGTTGAAACTCACAATAGATGGACATGTACATTTTTTTTGAAACAGCCCGCGAGGCAGCAAAATTTTATTCTGAATCCTTCCCCACAGAATAAAAAAACTGTGGGAAGTAAAAATTTATTTAGATTAAGCATGTAGCTAGATTGAATTAAAATGAAAAAAACTGATTATAGTTAGTGAAAAAATAAGAGGTGAAGATAAGACCTTGTTATATGGTTGCTATTTATGGGTACACAAGGTTGCAAAATGGGAAATTGGCAACCCTTTTTTGTTCTTTCCCTATCTATCTTTCTTTTTTTTTCCCCTCATTTTACGTTTTCTCTGTTCTTTAGAAAATGGCTGTGGAGGATAACCTTAAATTGACCTCATGGAACATAGGTGGTCTAACCTCCCCCATAAAACAAAAGACAATACTCTCTCAACTAAGAAAAATTAAAATGGACATAGCCTTTTTACAAGAGACACATTTGAAACCAGAGGAGGTACTAAAACTTAAAGCTTCTTGGGTTAAAGAAGTCCTATTTTCCTCTACTACAAAAAGGAAAAGTGGAGTTGCGATCCTCTTGGGGAATAAACTCTCTTACGAAGTCATTCAGATAGATACAGACCATGAGAGGAGATATTTAATGGTCAAAATTAAAGTATTAAAAACAATACAGGGAGTGCAGAATTATTAGGCAAGTTGTATTTTTGAGGATTAATTTTATTATTGAACAACAACCATGTTCTCAATGAACCCAAAAAACTCATTAATATCAAAGCTGAATAGTTTTGGAAGTAGTTTTTAGTTTTTTTTTAGTTATAGCTATTTTAGGGGGATATCTGTGTGTGCAGGTGACTATTACTGTGCATAATTATTAGGCAACTTAACAAAAAACAAATATATACCCATTTCAATTATTTATTTTTACCAGTGAAACCAATATAACATCTCAACATTCACAAATATACATTTCTGACATTCAAAAACAAAACAAAAACAAATCAGTGACCAATATAGCCACCTTTCTTTGCAAGGACACTCAAAAGCCTGCCATCCATGGATTCTGTCAGTGTTTTGATCTGTTCATCATCAACATTGCGTGCAGCAGCAACCACAGCCTCCCAGACACTGTTCAGAGAGGTGTACTGTTTTCCCTCCTTGTAAATCTCACATTTGATGATGGACCACAGGTTCTCAATGGGGTTCAGATCAGGTGAACAAGGAGGCCATGTCATTAGATTTTCTTCTTTTATACCCTTTCTTGCCAGCCACACTGTGGAGTACTTGGACGCGTGTGATGGAGCATTGTCCTGCATGAAAATCATGTTTTTCTTGAAGGATGCAGACTTCTTCCTGTACCACTGCTTGAAGAAGGTGTCTTCCAGAAACTGGCAGTAGGACTGGGAGTTGAGCTTGACTCCATCCTCAACCCGAAAAGGCCCCACAAGCTCATCTTTGATGATACCAGCCCAAACCAGTACTCCACCTCCACCTTGCTGGCGTCTGAGTCGGACTGGAGCTCTCTGCCCTTTACCAATCCAGCCACGGGCCCATCCATCTGGCCCATCAAGACTCACTCTCATTTCATCAGTCCATAAAACCTTAGAAAAATCAGTCTTGAGATATTTCTTGGCCCAGTCTTGACGTTTCAGCTTGTGTGTCTTGTTCAGTGGTGGTCGTCTTTCAGCCTTTCTTACCTTGGCCATGTCTCTGAGTATTGCACACCTTGTGCTTTTGGGCACTCCAGTGATGTTGCAGCTCTGAAATATGGCCAAACTGGTGGCAAGTGGCATCTTGGCAGCTGCACGCTTGACTTTTCTCAGTTCATGGGCAGTTATTTTGCGCCTTGGTTTTTCCACACGCTTCTTGCGACCCTGTTGACTATTTTGAATGAAACGCTTGATTGTTCGATGATCACGCTTCAGAAGCTTTGCAAATTTAAGAGTGCTGCATCCCTCTGCAAGATATCTCACTATTTTTGACTTTTCTGAGCCTGTCAAGTCCTTCTTTTGCCCCATTTTGCCAAAGGAAAGGAAGTTGCCTAATAATTATGCACACCTGATATAGGGTGTTGATGTCATTAGACCACACCCCTTCTCATTACACAGATGCACATCACCTAATATGCTTAATTGGTAGTAGGCTTTCGAGCCTATACAGCTTGGAGTAAGACAACATGCATAAAGAGGATGATGTGGTCAAAATACTCATTTGCCTAATAATTCTGCACTCCCTGTATATACACTTTGTAACGTTTATGCTCCCAATGTTTTCAGTCTTCCCTTTTGGGAAACTTTACAAAACAAGCTTCTTTTATTTTCAGAAGGTTATTTAATACTTGGAGGTGATTTTAATATGGCCCCTCAGTACCCGGTTGATAGACTCAGGCAGAGCCCTGTCCCATATAAAACTAAGAGAGATAATTTAGAATCAAAGTTATTTACAAAATTTCTCCAGAATCTGAAACTTTGCGATATCTGGAGGGTCCAAAACCCTGATCTCAGGGAATTTACATGTTATTCTAGGGCACATAAAACCCTTTCAAGAATAGACCTGATTCTGCTAGATGAAAAAGTATGTAAAACGAAAATTACGGCCGGAATTTTACCCATCACTATCTCAGATCATGCCCCGATTACCCTTGACTTTAAATTAAATCCTTTAAGGAATAGGAATATTGGATTTTCCTTCCCACGGTTCTTAGCAACCGATTTAAAATGCAAAAATTGGCTTACTTCCAGGTTCCGAGAATTTGCATCCTTTAATCAAGAACATATATCTCAACCGGCACTATTCTGGGAAACTGCCAAGGCAGTGCTCCGCGGGGAAATTCTAGCGTATAGTATCTCTAGGTCTAAAAAACTTAAAAGAAGGGAATCTGAAACATTGAAGGCAGTTACAAATGCATATAACCGCATATAACCGCTACATCCTACAAAAAACCTCTGAAAACTGGTCTAGGTACAGAAAAGCACTAGCAGACAGGGACTCCCTTTTACTTTATAAAAGCACCCAGAGAGATCTTAGGATACAGGCAAAACTTTACCGATATGGTAATAGAACTGGGAAGCTATTGGCAAATTTGGTTAAGGCTGATAGAGGCTCCTCTATAATAAAATCAATCACCTCGGGCAGTAAACACCTTACCTCCCCGGAAGAAATATGTAAAGCATTTGCAGAATATTACAAGACGCTATACACTCACAAGCCCTCTAACATCATACAGAGGGAAAATTTCTGGGGTAAGTTAGTCTTTCCGTCTTTACCTCCTGATTCATTAGAAACATTACAATCTCCTATTACGGAGACAGAAATTCTCTCTACAATCCAAAAACTAGCCTTTAACAAAGCTCCGGGACCGGATGCGCTCCCGAATGAATTCTATAAAATTTTAGCCCCTGACATTATACAGCACTTAACATTACTTTTAAATGACATTTATATTTCCAGGAGCATTCCCACCAAGGAATTTGTCATACACAACTCTTATACTCAAGCCAGGCAAAGAACCGAACAGAAAAGAGTCATACAGGCCTATTGCGCTTTTAAACACAGATTACAAACTTTTTACAGCAATTTTAGCACACAGACTTCAATTCCTTCTCCCCACCATTATCCACAAAGACCAAGCGGGTTTCCTTTTGAAGCGAAACTCAGCAGCTAAAATCACAGAGGTATTTCTGACTATAGAATATTCTAAAAAGATGGAGGAACCGGAGGGATGGGAGAGGGAGGACACTCCCGACAGGGCGATTATATCAATAGATGCTGAAAAGGCGTTTGATTCGGTACATCACGATCATTTGTTTTTTACATTACAGCAGTTCGGTATTAAAGGTAATTTTTTACGTCTCTTTAATAACTTATATAGTTACGCTTCCACGAAAATTCTGGTAAATGGTGATATGACCCACGATGTAAGTCTCGGAAGAGGGACAAGGCAGGGGTGTCCTCTCTCTCCTCTCCTCTTTGACCTGGCCATCAAGCCTCTGGCTTTACAAATTAGACACCAACTGGAAGGGATCAAGGTAAAAGAAAAAGTACTACAAATCGCATTATATGCGGATGACGTTTTGGTCTATATATCGAATACAGCTAGGAATATCCCCAAACTTCTCGAAATTTTAGATCAATTCAGCTCTTTTTCGGGCTACAAAGTAAATATATTAAAATCTGAACTATGCTGGCTTAAACAAACCAAAGATTCATGTGAAAATATACCGTTTTCGATAGTACAGGAAGCATTCAGGTACTTAGGTATCTGGATCTCTCCTGATCCTAAGGCATGGTACGACTTTAATGTTTTACCTGTTTTCAAGAAAGCTACGGAAGCCTTTAAAAATTGGCAGAAACTCCCTCTCTCTCTATCAGGACGTATAGCTCTTTACAAAATGTCTCTGCTTCCTAAAATTTTATACATGATCCAGAACACCCCAATTGTTTTGAAAACAAAAGACATTTTATCGTTTAATTCAGCACTTCGCTCTTTTATCTGGCAGAACAGGAAACCTCGGATCTCATTGTCCAAATTAGCGCTCCCCACAGAGTACGGGGGACTTTCTCTACCAGACATTCGAATGTATAATGTAGTGTTTCAAGCCAGAGTGGTTATGGATTGGCTAACTAATTCTAATTATGTAACAAATTGTGAATTGGAAAACAACATGGCCTATCCATACTCCCTTATAGCTTTATTACACTGCAACAATAATATAATTCCTTCTGAAATAAAAAAGTTAAAATCTATTTATAACCCAATTCTGATGTGGAAGAAATTATGTTCTCTTTTACATATTGAATCAAGGATTTCAAGGTATGTACCACTCACAAATAACCCACAATTTCAAGCTGGGATACAATCTGCCCTCTTTATTAAATAGGAATCTTTGGGCCTTATAAATGTCTCTCAGCTATTAGATACTGAGAGAAGATGTATTAGAACATTTAACTCTCTTAAAAAGGAATTTCACCTTTCCAACAAAAATTTCTATGCCTACCTCCAAGCTAGACACTATGCTTTTAAATTAATAAATGATTATGGTTGGGTGTGGTCTCTAGGTATTCTTGAAAATTGGCTTAATTTAGTGGTATAACCTCAATTTCATATATCTACCAAAAATTAATTTCTTTTAAAGGCCCAGTTACAATAGAAAAACTACAGGTTAAATGGGCAGCAGCTTTAGAGGATACCTCACTGGAGGCTTCTCTGATAACGTCATCATTTCAAGTGATTTTGAATGCTACCCTCGCCGCCTCCTAGCGGGAGGCACATGTTAAACTAGTGCATATGACATATTTTTCTCTAGAGAAAGGAACTAAATGTCGGAACCCTAGCTTTAATAAATGTCCAAAGTGCTCTTTTACGTCGGCCAGCCTCATGTTTTGGCACTGTCCAAAAGTGAGACATTTTTGGTTAAAGATCCAATATTGGTTAAATAACACAGTGGACATTCCCTCCTTGATCTTATCCCCTTCAAACATAATTTTCCCTGTCACAGACCTTGGCCTCCCCCAGGATAAACTTAAACTAGTCACCTTAGTAATACTAGCAGTTAGATATTTGATTCTGAAAAAATGGAAGTTGAAAGGAAACCCGAGCATTTCAGAGGTAAAGAACTGCTTAAAGAAGCAGTGCATTATCGAACAACTTGACACCAATCTTCAAAATAATCAAGAAGTGAAGACTTTCTTCTCCAAGTGGTCGAATTTTATCAAAAGCCTCCCCCCTAGTGAGGTTGAATACTTAATCTACCCATTTAGAGACTCAGAATTGGTCCTCCTAGGAATGTGGTGATCCTCCACAGCCAAAAGTTGAGTTTCTTGTCCCCCCCCTTTTTTTTTTCTCTACTTCCCCCCCCCCCCTCCTTTTTCTTTTTTTTTTTTTTTTTTCTTTTTTTTTCCTTTTCTCCCTCTCTTCCTTTCTTTTATCTTTCTTACCCTGCTTTGGTTCTGTTTAGTTAACGAAAGTCTAAAGTGTGTCATGTATATCAAAAAAAAAAAAAGAAAAAAAAATCCAACTATATGTACATATATCACATAAAAGGGCATTATTGAATCATTAAGAGAAAGTAAAACTTGATGTTTTGGAATTTTTTTTTACTTGTATTGTATTTTGTTGTACCTGGCCCTGCGTGGCATAAAAAGGTTGAAATTATTTGATTGTACACATTGATGGATATAAATAAACAATTAAAAAAAAAAAATTGCATGCTCTAGCTGAATCATGAAAGAATAAAAATGGGTTTAATGTCCATTTAATGCTACTTAACACTTTTAAATTCATGATATGAGGTGGAATAGTTAAATACTAACATGTCTTGGAGTAACACAGGCCACAAGCCACATGCAGAGTTTTCAGTAAATAGACACTATAGCCATCACAATACTTTTAGCTCAAGAAAGCACGTTATGTGCCTACATCAGGCTAAAGGAAATTGTGTGACCATAGTGTCACTTAAAGAACACATTTTCTCCATCACTGACATGTACACAGAACTATTGTATGAAACACATACATGTATACTTTGCATATTAAAATCCCTCATATCACAAATCACAATGTGCACATGCATGTTATAGAGTTTGACCTGAGAATGAGTATAGGCCCTAGCATGTATCAATGTACATTGTATGGCCACATGGATATATATATGATTGTACTAATACCTCTCATCATTTGACTCCTCCACAGAACCTCCTGTCACCAGGGTGCAAACAGGCATGCATCCACCTCCACCACCAGGCCAGAGAATGGCTCCACCACAACCACCAGGCCAGAGAATCCCTCAACAGTATGCTCCCAGGCATGAGTTGGGTTGGATTGCCTCTGTTGAGGACCCATACGTCATGCCACCAAGTTTTGAAGAGGAGCCCTGGCAGGAGCCCTGGCCGGAGGACTATTCTTTTGGTTATGAGGGGCAGCCAAGGCATCCCCAAAGGGTAGATGTCTTTACCCCCCCTCCCAATATCAGGCCAGTCAGAACTTTTACCACCAGGACATACAAACTGGTCAGGCTGAGTGGTCGCACACCAGTCGTCAATGGGACTACCAGTCCACCCGGAGAGCTCCACCATCCGCTTCCCTTGGAAGAGCTCCAGCATATGAAGAGGAGCATATAGCTGTGGTAGTTCCTCCTGCAGCACCAGCTGTCATAGTTCGTCCTGAGGCACCAGCTCTTATAGTTCCTTCTGAGGCACCAGCTCTTGTAGTTCCTCCTGAGGCACCTGCTCTTGTAGTTCCTCCTCAGGCACCAGCTCTTGTAGTTCCTCCTGAGGCACCAGCTCTTGTAGTTCCTCCTGAGGCACCAGCTCTTGTAGTTCCTCCTGAAGCAACAGCTGTCATAGTTCCAGATGCAACAGCAGCTAGAGGTGAACCTGCGCCTATAATCCCTGCTGGTGAACAGCCTTTAGATCCTCTGACTTCTGCCCTGGGCGACGAATACATTCCAGAGGAGGCTCACATCAACCTGCGAGAGAATGCAGAGAGACCAACGCAGGTTTTACAGGAGCCAACAGACTTTACTCCAGCGTTCCATTGAGCTGCAATGGGACATGGCAGCATCTTTAAGTGGTATAGTCCAGAACCAATCTCAGATGATGAGAGTTATTTCGGACATGCAGATGCAGACTGACAACAGATGGCGGGAACAAAACCAACTGTTGGGTGTGTTGGTGGAGCATTTCACACACCAGCAGGACACTGCCTCCAGCCTCTCATCTGTGGCCAGCACTCCTGCAGAATCCTCTGAATCCACACAATCCAGGAGAGGCATGAGAGCACCTCAGCCCCCTCATCTAAGAAGCCTAAAAAAAAAAAAAAATATTGTTATATTTCAGCCTAAATCTTGTCCTCTGTTATTTACCATATAATTGTCATCCACATCCATGTGAGGGGTGTTTTAGTACACTAATATTTTTAAAAAATATAATAAGGCCTGTGTGGAAATGGCCCAAAAAAGGTAATATCATCATGTTTATGACATATTCATGTTCTCTAAACCACATCACATAGTTCTGTATGAAGGGTACATATAGTGATATTCACTTTTAAGATGTAAATCAAGGTTTCTCACATCCAATAGAAATTGACCCATGTGCAGGAATAGGCACGAGCCAATGCTGTGGCGGACATTTTCTAAGGTAAAGACTTTTATTGAAGGACACCTTGCCTATCCCTGCACATGGGTATATATATCTAAATAATAATGTATTTACAGAAGGTGTGAACATAAGGTATAAACATCCTTTTTCATTCCTCGAAATGATAGTCAATAAATCATAGTGACCAAAACATGAATTGAACTAATGATATATTTTCAGTAATTAGGGTGGTTAAGGGAATGGGGGTGGGATGTAGTAGTTTCACTTACATGCAGTGGAAATCCGCAGTATGTAATTCGATGACCAGCTGCAGCAGGGGCCGCACCATCACCATGGACCTCAGCAGCAACTATAGAATCAGCATGTGTAGACGGAACAACAGGGGATTGTAGGGCTTCCAGCACCCCTTGTGCCCCATGATGCACCACTTGTGCCCCATGATGACCCCTTGTGCCCCATGATGACCCCTTGTGCCCCATGATGACCCCTTGTGATCCATGATGCACCCCTTCGTGATTGGTTTGACAAACTTGCAGGGGCAGGAATAATAAATGCTTTGAAGAGGTTAACTATTTGCGATCAAGCTGCTGATATGTATGTTGTTAAGCATGCACTTGTTAGGCCTTCAGAGAGTTACGTTGGTTTCTAAGTCAGTGCAAGGGTTGCTGCGCCTTCAATTTGTGGCGAGATGAGAATGGAGTAGATTTTCTGAAATCTGCGCACGTAAGTCCTTACGCTGTATATTGGATACCAAACTGCGCGTGTTTTGTATGTCAGTCTATGGGCCAAAAAACGACGGGCGAAGGCAGAAATATACGCGCGTAACTTCTAAGTTACGCCATATATAGGATACCAAACCCGCGCAAAATTCGGCTTTTGCGGGCGACGATTTATACCGGATTGGGCCCATGGTTCCCACA